>NW_028245779.1:1200000-1683000 GCF_964263255.1 Lissotriton vulgaris | reverse complement strand
GTGAAACTCTCATTTAATCGCTTTGCTTGTGTTTGAAAGAATTTCAGGGCGTCTGATGGCTCTCAGCACCTTTTAGTGGGGTCTTCTGCATCAATATTATTTGTCCAGACTGAAGCCATATGGATGACGCTATTGGCATAAATGACAGTTTATGAAAGACGTTGACTGTCTACAAGGCTGAAAATCCTACTTGAGATACTAGTGCAAGCAATTTATCATCACAGGAAATTAGTGTCTTTGAAGCTGGAATGAGTTGTCTTATGTTAGAGCGATTGACTTACTTTGAAATGCGGGAAACTTATCTAACCTGCCTTCCGCACTCTGTATGTGGGACTCTGATACTCAAGATGGATTGCTCTTTCGGATACTCTGTGTTCTTTTCACTCTAACCCACTTTCAAAAGGGGAGCCCAGTTCTTTCAATGGTGCAGAGTACTTTCCCAATACACTTCCACCTTGGCTTGCAGTCATAATAGCAGATAGTTAGCTAGGGCGGAATTGCTAATGTCTCATTGTCCTGTGTTGTAGTCACCAGGGTGATTGGTCATGTCAAGTCAAGTCAAGTCAAGTCATAACATTTGTATAGCGCACTACATACCCAGAGGGTTTCAAGGCGCTTAGGAAGGGGAGGAGGATTATTTGTCAAATATCCACGTTTTAAGCTGCTTTCTGAACGCTAGGTGATTCTGGGTGAGGCGAAGGTAAGCGGGGAGTGAGTTCCATGTTTTGGCAGCCAGGTAAGAAAAGGATCTGCCTCCCATGGTGGTCTTGTTGATGCGAGGTACAGTGGCGAAGGCTTGGCTGGAAGAGCGAAGTTGGCGGGAGGGGGTGTAGAAGGACAGTCGAGAGTTGAGGCAATCTGGTCCGATGTCGTAGAGTGATTTGTGTGCGTGGGTAAGCAGTCGGAAAGTGATCCTCTTATTGACGGGTAGCCAGTGGAGGTCTTTAAGGTGACCAGAGATGTGTTCGTTGCGTGGGATGTCTAATATGAGCCTAGCTGAGGCGTTTTGGATTCGTTGTAGTTTCTTCTGGAGTTTAGCGGTGGTACCTGCGTAAAGGGTGTTTCCGTAGTCCAGTCGGCTCGTGACTAGAGCGTGGGTGACTGTTTTCCTTGTTTCGGAGGGGATCCAGCGAAATGTTTTTCTGAGCATGCGAAGGATGTTAAAGCAGGAAGAGGATACGGCGCTGACTTGTCTGTTCATTGAGAGTGAAGAATCCAGGATGACGCCAAGGTTCCGTGCGTGGTCTGTCGGGATGGGTGCTTTTCCGAGGGGTTCCGGCCACCAGGAGTCGTCCCATGCAGAGGGGGATGTACCTAAGATGAGGACTTCTGTTTTGTCTGAGTTCAGTTTCAGACGGCTTTGTTTCATCCATTCGGCGACTTCTTTCATTCCTTCGTGTAGGTTAGTTTTGGCGGTGCTGGGGTCCTTGGTGAGAGAAAGGATCAGTTGGGTGTCGTCCGCGTAAGAGATGATGTTGAGGTTGTGTTGGCGGGCGATGGCCGCGAGGGGGCTCATGTATACGTTGAAGAGGGTGGGACTGAGTGAGGATCCTTGAGGTACGCCGCAGATGATTTCAGAGGCCTCGGACTTGAATGGTGGGAGGCGGACTCTCTGTGTTCTTCCGGTGAGGAACGAGGTGATCCATTCCAGTGCTTTTCCTTGGATTCCGATGTTTCTGAGGCGTTGTAAAAGGGTGCTGTGGCAGACTGTGTCGAAGGCTGCAGAGAGGTCGAGGAGGATGAGGGCGACTGTGTCTCCATTGTCCAGTAGAGTTCGAATGTCGTCTGTAGCTGCGATGAGGGCGGTCTCAGTGCTGTGTTTGGCTCGGAAGCCAGATTGTGAGGGGTCGAGTGATTTGTTGGCTTCGAGGAAGGCGGCGAGCTGGTTGTTGACGGCTTTCTCGATGACTTTGGCCGGAAATGGAAGAAGCGAGATGGGGCGGTAGTTTTTCAGTTCGGTGGGGTCTGCTGTTGGTTTTTTCAGAAGGGCGGTGAGTTCAGCGTGTTTCCAGTCTTCTGGGAAGGTAGCGGATTTGAAGGAGCAGTTGATGACGTCTCGGAGGTGCGGAGCTATGACGGAGTCTGCTTTGTTGAAGATGTGGTGAGGGCATGGGTCTGTGGGGGATCCAGAGTGGATGGAATTCATCAGGCGGATGGTGTCCTCAGTGGAGATTGGGTTCCAGGCGTTAAGGGTGTTTACTGGAGGAAGATGGTCAGCAGATGGTAGGGTGGGTTGGCTTCCGGATTGGTTGTCAAAGCTGTTGTGGATGTCAGCAATCTTGTTGTGGAAAAAAGAGGCTAGGGAGTCGCAGAGGGTTTGAGAGGGGGTGATGTCGTTGGAGTTGGCCGAGGGGTTGGAAAATTCCTTGACGATGTTGAAAAGTTCCTTGCTGTTGTGGGCGTTGTTGTCAAGTCGATCCTTGAATGCTGTTTTCTTGGCATTTCGGATCAGTTGGTGGTGAGTACGGGTGGCGCTTTTGAAGGCGTCCTTGTTGCTGGTGGATGGGTCTTTTTTCCAGGCCTTTTCAAGGGTGCGGCACAGTTTCTTGGACTTCTTGAGATCATCGTTGAACCAAGAGGCCTTCTTGTTGCCAAGTTTGTGTTGACGTTTTTTCAGTGGTGCTAAGGTGTCGGCGGTGTTGGATAACCAAAGGGTGAGGTTGGAGGCGGCTTCGTTGGCGTTAGAGGAGAGGGCTGGGGAGGTTCGAAGGAGCGATGTGGAGATCTGATGTCATAAAGCTACAGCATGATGGCATCTGACGTGAGAGCAAGCAAAAGGATACATTTTTCATGGAATTGAAATAGGTAGCCTGCTAGACAGGACTTCCAGCTGAAGACAAAGATGTTAAAATGAAAAACTAGGGCAATATTAGAGACTTATACATTTGTTTGGGATGTATGACGTTAGCACGCATACTATTACCACGCATACCTTTACAACGCGGTATTTACAACGAATACCGTAACAACGCATAGCGCTTTGAGGTGCTGGATAGTGGTAAGTATAATTTTATATTCCAACTCCAGTCCCCGTGGACACTAGGGAAGGTGTTGGATATAAAATTAAACTTATTCCCTATCCTAGAGCGCCCCCCAGCGCAATGCGTTGTAATGGTATGCGTGGTAATGCCTGCGTTGTAATGGTAGTGCGTGGTAAAAAATGCGTGCTAAACGTTGTATACCATTTGTTTGTAGTTGAAGGTGATAGTAATATTCTCGAGTTCTCTATTGGTTAACTGATAGGGATGTGCAACAACAAAGATGTTAGAATCTGTTGTTCATAGTTTTTAATATTACCACTAACTATAGCATAAGCCTTCCTACAAAAACGTATCAGGTCACTCCATAGTTATTGCTGTACCATAACCTAACAGAATTGCAGTGAGAAGGATCCCCTGTCACATGGCTAGCATTTACATCTTCTTATTTACATCCTAATATTGGTTCTAGCATGGTGTAGAGAGTCCTAGCAAATAAGGCTTGGGATTGAGAGAAGTATGCTAGGTTGAAAATAAAATTGAGGTTTGAATTTTTAAGTGAGCTGTGGATTTTCGCATTGTAACAGGCGCCATAGCACTGATTATTGGCACAGTATACAAATATATTTGTTGTGTTGCATTAGTTTGGAAATGTTCAAGTTCTGTTAATGAACTAACAGTCGACTTTTCCATCTGCAGATTATACTGAATGACCAGCAGAGGGAGTGATGCCGGAAACCATTTCCCTGCATTGCTGAGACCCAAAAAAAAAAAGTCGCCAGCCTTCGACTTCCTTGATCAATTTACATGGTAGGTGAAACTCTCATTTAATCGCTTTGCTTGTGTTTGTAAGAATTTCAGGGCGTCTGATGGCTCTCAGCACCTTTTAGTGGGGTCTTCTGCATAAATATTATTTGTCCAGACTGAAGCCATATGGATGACGCTATTGGCATAAATGACAGTTTATGAAAGACGTTGACTGTCTACAAGGCTGAAAATCCTACTTGAGATACTAGTGCAAGCAATTTATCATCACAGGAAATTAGTGTCTTTGAAGCTGGAATGAGTTGTCTTATGTTAGAGCGATTGACTTACTTTGAAAGACGGGAAGCTTATTTAACCTGCCTTCCTGCACTCTGTATGTGGGACTCTGATACTCAAGATGGATTGCTCTTTCGGATACTCTGTGTTCTTGTCACTCTAACCCACTTTCAAAAGGGGAGCCCAGTTCTTTCAATGGTGCAGAGTACTTTCCCAATACACTTCCACCTTGGCTTGCAGTCATAATAGCAGATCGTTAACTAGGGCGGAATTGCTAATGTCTCATTGTCCTGTGTTGTAGTCACCAGGGTGATTGGTTATGAGTTTCTCTGATGTCATAAAGCTACAGCATGATGGCATCTGACGTGAGATCAAGCAAATGGATACATTTTTCATGGAATTGAAATAGGTAGCCTGCTAGACAGGACTTCCAGCTGAAGACAAAGATGTTAAAATGAAAGAAACTAGGACAATATTAGAGACTTATACATTTGTTTGGGATGTATGACGTTAGCACGCATACTATTACCATGCATACCTTTACAACGCGGTATTTACAACGAATACAGTTACAACGCATAGCTCTTTGAGGTGCTGGATAGTGGTAAGTACAATTTTATATTCCAACTCCAGTCCCCGTGGACACTAGGGAAGGTGTTGGATATAAAATTAAACTTATTCCCTATCCTAGAGCGCCCCCCAGCGCAATGCGTTGTAATGGTTTGCGTGGTAATGCCTGCGTTGTAATGGTAGTGAGTGGTAAAAAATGCGTGCTAAACGTTGTATACCATTTGTTTGTAGTTGAAGGTGATAGTAATATTCTCGAGTTCTCTATTGGTTAACTGATAGGGATGTGCAACAACAAAGATGTTAGAATCTGTTGTTCATAGTTTTTAATATTACCACTAACTATAGCATAAGCCTTCCTACAAAAACGTATCAGGTCACTCCATAGTTATGGCTGTACCATAACCTAACAGAATTGCAGTGAGAAGGATCCCCTGTCACATGGCTAGCATTTACATCTTTTTATTTATATCCTAACATTAGTTCTAGTGTGGTGTAGAGAGTCATAGCAAATAAGGCTTTGGATTGAGAGAAGTATGCTAGGTTGAAAATAAAATTGAGGTTTGAATTTTTAAGTGAGCTGTGGATTTTCGCATTGTAACAGGCGCCATAGCACTGATTATTGGCACAGTATACAAATATATTTGTTGTGTTGCATTAGTTTGGAAATGTTCAAGTTCTGTTAATGAACTAACAGTTGACTTTTCCATCTGCAGATTATACTGAATGACCAGCAGAGGGAGTGATGCCGGAAACCATTTCCCTGCATTGCTGAGACCCAAAAAAAAAAAAAAGTCGCCAGCCTTCGACTTCCTTGATCAATTTACATGGTAGGTGAAACTCTCATTTAATCGTTTTCCTTGTGTTTGAAAGAATTTCAGGGCGTCTGATGGCTCTCAGCACCTTTTAGTGGGGTCTTCTGCATAAATATTATTTGTCCAGACTGAAGCCATATGGATGACGCTATTGGCATAAATGATAGTTTATGAACACGTTGACTGTCTACAAGGCTGAAAATCCTACTTGAGATACTAGTGCAAGCAATTTATCATCACAGGAAATTAGTGTCTTTGAAGCTGGAATGAGTTGTCTTATGTTAGAGCGATTGACTTACTTTGAAAGACGGGAAGCTTATTTAACCTGCCTTCCTGCACTCTGTATGTGGGACTCTGATACTCAAGATGGATTGCTCTTTCGGATACTCTGTGTTCTTGTCACTCTAACCCACTTTCAAAAGGGGAGCCCAGTTCTTTCAATGGTGCAGAGTACTTTCCCAATACACTTCCACCTTGGCTTGCAGTCATAATAGCAGATAGTTAACTAGGGCGGAATTGCTAATGTCTCATTGTCCTGTGTTGTAGTCACCAGGGTGATTGGTCATGAGTTCCTCTGATGTCATAAAGCTACAGCATGATGGCATCTGACGTGAGATCAAGCAAATGGATACATTTTTCATGGAATTGAAATAGGTAGCCTGCTAGACAGGACTTCCAGCTGAAGACAAAGATGTTAAAATGAAAAACTAGGGCAATATTAGAGACTTATACATTTGTTTGGGATGTATGACGTTAGCACGCATACTATTACCATGCATACCTTTACAACGCGGTATTTACAACGAATACCGTAACAACGCATAGCGCTTTGAGGTGCTGGATAGTGGTAAGTATAATTTTATATTCCAACTCCAGTCCCCGTGGACACTAGGGAAGGTGTTGGATATAAAATTAAACTTATTCCCTATCCTAGAGCGCCCCCCAGCGCAATGCGTTGTAATGGTATGCGTGGTAATGCCTGCGTTGTAATGGTAGTGCGTGGTAAAAAATGCGTGCTAAACGTTGTATACCATTTGTTTGTAGTTGAAGGTGATAGTAATATTCTCGAGTTCTCTATTGGTTAACTGATAGGGATGTGCAACAACAAAGATGTTAGAATCTGTTGTTCATAGTTTTTAATATTACCACTAACTATAGCATAAGCCTTCCTACAAAAACGTATCAGGTCACTCCATAGTTATTGCTGTACCATAACCTAACAGAATTGCAGTGAGAAGGATCCCCTGTCACATGGCTAGCATTTACATCTTCTTATTTACATCCTAATATTGGTTCTAGCATGGTGTAGAGAGTCCTAGCAAATAAGGCTTGGGATTGAGAGAAGTATGCTAGGTTGAAAATAAAATTGAGGTTTGAATTTTTAAGTGAGCTGTGGATTTTCGCATTGTAACAGGCGCCATAGCACTGATTATTGGCACAGTATACAAATATATTTGTTGTGTTGCATTAGTTTGGAAATGTTCAAGTTCTGTTAATGAACTAACAGTCGACTTTTCCATCTGCAGATTATACTGAATGACCAGCAGAGGGAGTGATGCCGGAAACCATTTCCCTGCATTGCTGAGACCCAAAAAAAAAAAGTCGCCAGCCTTCGACTTCCTTGATCAATTTACATGGTAGGTGAAACTCTCATTTAATCGCTTTGCTTGTGTTTGTAAGAATTTCAGGGCGTCTGATGGCTCTCAGCACCTTTTAGTGGGGTCTTCTGCATAAATATTATTTGTCCAGACTGAAGCCATATGGATGACGCTATTGGCATAAATGACAGTTTATGAAAGACGTTGACTGTCTACAAGGCTGAAAATCCTACTTGAGATACTAGTGCAAGCAATTTATCATCACAGGAAATTAGTGTCTTTGAAGCTGGAATGAGTTGTCTTATGTTAGAGCGATTGACTTACTTTGAAAGACGGGAAGCTTATTTAACCTGCCTTCCTGCACTCTGTATGTGGGACTCTGATACTCAAGATGGATTGCTCTTTCGGATACTCTGTGTTCTTGTCACTCTAACCCACTTTCAAAAGGGGAGCCCAGTTCTTTCAATGGTGCAGAGTACTTTCCCAATACACTTCCACCTTGGCTTGCAGTCATAATAGCAGATAGTTAACTAGGGCGGAATTGCTAATGTCTCATTGTCCTGTGTTGTAGTCACCAGGGTGATTGGTCATGAGTTCCTCTGATGTCATAAAGCTACAGCATGATGGCATCTGACGTGAGATCAAGCAAATGGATACATTTTTCATGGAATTGAAATAGGTAGCCTGCTAGACAGGACTTCCAGCTGAAGACAAAGATGTTAAAATGAAAGAAACTAGGGCAATATTAGAGACTTATACATTTGTTTGGGATGTATGACGTAGCACGCATACTATTACCACGCATACCTTTACAACGCGGTATTTACAACGAATACCGTTACAACGCATAGCGCTTTGAGGTGCTGGATAGTGGTAAGTATAATTTTATATTCCAACTCCAGTCCCCGTGGACACTAGGGAAGGTGTTGTATATAAAATTAAACTTATTCCCTATCCTAGAGCGCCCCCCAGCGCAATGCGTTGTAATGGTATGCATGGTAATGCCTGCGTTGTAATGGTAGTGCGTGGTAAAAAATGCGTGCTAAACGTTGTATACCATTTGTTTGTAGTTGAAGGTGATAGTAATATTCTCGAGTTCTCTATTGGTTAACTGATAGGGATGTGCAACAACAAAGATGTTAGAATCTGTTGTTCATAGTTTTTAATATTACCACTAACTATAGCATAAGCCTTCCTACAAAAACGTATCAGGTCTCTCCATAGTTATTGCTGTACCATAACCTAACAGAATTGCAGTGAGAAGGATCCCCTGTCACATGGCTAGCATTTACATCTTCTTATTTACATCCTAATATTGGTTCTAGCGTGGTGTAGAGAGTCATAGCAAATAAGGCTTGGGATTGAGAGAAGTATGCTAGGTTGAAAATAAAATTGAGGTTTGAATTTTTAAGTGAGCTGTGGATTTTCGCATTGTAACAGGCGCCATAGCACTGATTATTGGCACAGTATACAAATATATTTGTTGTGTTGCATTAGTTTGGAAATGTTCAAGTTCTGTTAATGAACTAACAGTCGACTTTTCCATCTGCAGATTATACTGAATGACCAGCAGAGGGAGTGATGCCGGAAACCATTTCCCTGCATTGCTGAGACCCAAAAAAAAAAAGTCGCCAGCCTTCGACTTCCTTGATCAATTTACATGGTAGGTGAAACTCTCATTTAATCGCTTTGCTTGTGTTTGTAAGAATTTCAGGGCGTCTGATGGCTCTCAGCACCTTTTAGTGGGGTCTTCTGCATAAATATTATTTGTCCAGACTGAAGCCATATGGATGACGCTATTGGCATAAATGACAGTTTATGAAAGACGTTGACTGTCTACAAGGCTGAAAATCCTACTTGAGATACTAGTGCAAGCAATTTATCATCACAGGAAATTAGTGTCTTTGAAGCTGGAATGAGTTGTCTTATGTTAGAGCGATTGACTTACTTTGAAAGACGGGAAGCTTATTTAACCTGCCTTCCTGCACTCTGTATGTGGGACTCTGATACTCAAGATGGATTGCTCTTTCGGATACTCTGTGTTCTTGTCACTCTAACCCACTTTCAAAAGGGGAGCCCAGTTCTTTCAATGGTACAAAGTACTTTCCCAATACACTTCCACCTTGGCTTGCAGTCATAATAGCAGATAGTTAACTAGGGCGGAATTGCTAATGTCTCATTGTCCTGTGTTGTAGTCACCAGGGTGATTGGTCATGAGTTCCTCTGATGTCATAAAGCTACAGCATGATGGCATCTGACGTGAGATCAAGCAAATGGATACATTTTTCATGGAATTGAAATAGGTAGCCTGCTAGACAGGACTTCCAGCTGAAGACAAAGATGTTAAAATGAAAGAAACTAGGGCAATATTAGAGACTTATACATTTGTTTGGGATGTATGACGTTAGCACGCATACTATTACCACGCATACCTTTACAACGCGGTATTTACAACGAATACCGTAACAACGCATAGCGCTTTGAGGTGCTGGATAGTGGTAAGTATAATTTTATATTCCAACTCCAGTCCCCGTGGACACTAGGGAAGGTGTTGGATAAATAATTAAACTTATTCCCTATCCTAGAGCGCCCCCCAGCGCAATGCGTTGTAATGGTATGCGTGGTAATGCCTGCGTTGTAATGGTAGTGCGTGGTAAAAAATGCGTGCTAAACGTTGTATACCATTTGTTTGTAGTTGAAGGTGATAGTAATATTCTCGAGTTCTCTATTGGTTAACTGATAGGGATGTGCAACAACAAAGATGTTAGAATCTGTTGTTCATAGTTTTTAATATTACCACTAACTATAGCATAAGCCTTCCTACAAAAACGTATCAGGTCACTCCATAGTTATTGCTGTACCATAACCTAACAGAATTGCAGTGAGAAGGAT
Source organism: Lissotriton vulgaris (assembly GCF_964263255.1). Taxonomy (NCBI): domain Eukaryota; kingdom Metazoa; phylum Chordata; class Amphibia; order Caudata; family Salamandridae; genus Lissotriton; species Lissotriton vulgaris. The sequence continues at coordinate 1,673,109 of NW_028245779.1, read as the reverse complement.
CCCCTGTCACATGGCTAGCATTTACATCTTCTTATTTACATCCTAATATTGGTTCTAGCATGGTGTAGAGAGTCCTAGCAAATAAGGCTTGGGATTGAGAGAAGTATGCTAGGTTGAAAATAAAATTGAGGTTTGAATTTTTAAGTGAGCTGTGGATTTTCGCATTGTAACAGGCGCCATAGCACTGATTATTGGCACAGTATACAAATATATTTGTTGTGTTGCATTAGTTTGGAAATGTTCAAGTTCTGTTAATGAACTAACAGTCGACTTTTCCATCTGCAGATTATACTGAATGACCAGCAGAGGGAGTGATGCCGGAAACCATTTCCCTGCATTGCTGAGACCCAAAAAAAAAAAGTCGCCAGCCTTCGACTTTCTTGATCAATTTACATGGTAGGTGAAACTCTCATTTAATCGCTTTGCTTGTGTTTGTAAGAATTTCAGGGCGTCTGATGGCTCTCAGCACCTTTTAGTGGGGTCTTCTGCATAAATATTATTTGTCCAGACTGAAGCCATATGGATGACGCTATTGGCATAAATGACAGTTTATGAAAGACGTTGACTGTCTACAAGGCTGAAAATCCTACTTGAGATACTAGTGCAAGCAATTTATCATCACAGGAAATTAGTGTCTTTGAAGCTGGAATGAGTTGTCTTATGTTAGAGCGATTGACTTACTTTGAAAGACGGGAAGCTTATTTAACCTGCCTTCCTGCACTCTGTATGTGGGACTCTGATACTCAAGATGGATTGCTCTTTCGGATACTCTGTGTTCTTGTCACTCTAACCCACTTTCAAAAGGGGAGCCCAGTTCTTTCAATGGTGCAGAGTACTTTCCCAATACACTTCCACCTTGGCTTGCAGTCATAATAGCAGATAGTTAACTAGGGCGGAATTGCTAATGTCTCATTGTCCTGTGTTGTAGTCACCAGGGTGATTGGTCATGAGTTCCTCTGATGTCATAAAGCTACAGCATGATGGCATCTGACGTGAGATCAAGCAAATGGATACATTTTTCATGGAATTGAAATAGGTAGCCTGCTAGACAGGACTTCCAGCTGAAGACAAAGATGTTAAAATGAAAAACTAGGGCAATATTAGAGACTTATACATTTGTTTGGGATGTATGACGTTAGCACGCATACTATTACCACGCATACCTTTACAACGCGGTATTTACAACGAATACCGTAACAACGCATAGCGCTTTGAGGTGCTGGATAGTGGTAAGTATAATTTTATATTCCAACTCCAGTCCCCGTGGACACTAGGGAAGGTGTTGGATATAAAATTAAACTTATTCCCTATCCTAGAGTGCCCCCCAGCGCAATGCGTTGTAATGGTTTGCGTGGTAATGCCTGCGTTGTAATGGTAGTGAGTGGTAAAAAATGCGTGCTAAACGTTGTATACCATTTGTTTGTAGTTGAAGGTGATAGTAATATTCTCGAGTTCTCTATTGGTTAACTGATAGGGATGTGCAACAACAAAGATGTTAGAATCTGTTGTTCATAGTTTTTAATATTACCACTAACTATAGCATAAGCCTTCCTACAAAAACGTATCAGGTCACTCCATAGTTATTGCTGTACCATAACCTAACAGAATTGCAGTGAGAAGGATCCCCTGTCACATGGCTAGCATTTACATCTTTTTATTTATATCCTAACATTAGTTCTAGTGTGGTGTAGAGAGTCATAGCAAATAAGGCTTTGGATTGAGAGAAGTATGCTAGGTTGAAAATAAAATTGAGGTTTGAATTTTTAAGTGAGCTGTGGATTTTCGCATTGTAACAGGCGCCATAGCACTGATTATTGGCACAGTATACAAATATATTTGTTGTGTTGCATTAGTTTGGAAATGTTCAAGTTCTGTTAATGAACTAACAGTTGACTTTTCCATCTGCAGATTATACTGAATGACCAGCAGAGGGAGTGATGCCGGAAACCATTTCCCTGCATTGCTGAGACCCAAAAAAAAAAAGTCGCCAGCCTTCGACTTCCTTGATCAATTTACATGGTAGGTGAAACTCTCATTTAATCGTTTTCCTTGTGTTTGAAAGAATTTCACGGCGTCTGATGGCTCTCAACACCTTTTAGTGGGGTCTTCTGCATAAATATTATTTGTCCAGACTGAAGCCATATGGATGACGCTATTGGCATAAATGATAGTTTATGAAGACGTTGACTGTCTACGAGGCTGAAAATCCTACTTGAGATACTAGTGCAAGCAATTTATCATCACAGGAAATTAGTGTCTTTGAAGCTGGAATGAGTTGTCTTATGTTAGAGCGATTGACTTACTTTGAAAGACGGGAAGCTTATTTAACCTGCCTTCCTGCACTCTGTATGTGGGACTCTGATACTCAAGATGGATTGCTCTTTCGGATACTCTGTGTTCTTGTCACTCTAACCCACTTTCAAAAGGGGAGCCCAGTTCTTTCAATGGTGCAGAGTACTTTCCCAATACACTTCCACCTTGGCTTGCAGTCATAATAGCAGATAGTTAACTAGGGCGGAATTGCTAATGTCTCATTGTCCTGTGTTGTAGTCACCAGGGTGATTGGTTATGAGTTCCTCTGATGTCATAAAGCTACAGCATGATGGCATCTGACGTGAGATCAAGCAAATGGATACATTTTTCATGGAATTGAAATAGGTAGCCTGCTAGACAGGACTTCCAGCTGAAGACAAAGATGTTAAAATGAAAGAAACTAGGACAATATTAGAGACTTATACATTTGTTTGGGATGTATGACGTTAGCACGCATACTATTACCATGCATACCTTTACAACGCGGTATTTACAACGAATACAGTTACAACGCATAGCGCTTTGAGGTGCTGGATAGTGGTAAGTACAATTTTATATTCCAACTCCAGTCCCCGTGGACACTAGGGAAGGTGTTGGATATAAAATTAAACTTATTCCCTATCCTAGAGCGCCCCCCAGCGCAATGCGTTGTAATGGTTTGCGTGGTAATGCCTGCGTTGTAATGGTAGTGAGTGGTAAAAAATGCGTGCTAAACGTTGTATACCATTTGTTTGTAGTTGAAGGTGATAGTAATATTCTCGAGTTCTCTATTGGTTAACTGATAGGGATGTGCAACAACAAAGATGTTAGAATCTGTTGTTCATAGTTTTTAATATTACCACTAACTATAGCATAAGACTTCCTACAAAAACGTATCAGGTAACTCCATAGTTATTGCTGTACCATAACCTAACAGAATTGCAGTGAGAAGGATCCCCGTCACATGGCTAGCATTTACATCTTCTTATTTACATCCTAATATTGGTTCTAGCGTGGTGTAGAGAGTCATAGCAAATAAGGCTTTGGATTGAGAGAAGTATGCTAGGTTGAAAATAAAATTGAGGTTTGAATTTTTAAGTGAGCTGTGGATTTTCGCATTGTAACAGGCGCCATAGCACTGATTATTGGCACAGTATACAAATATATTTGTTGTGTTGCATTAGTTTGGAAATGTTCAAGTTCTGTTAATGAACTAACAGTCGACTTTTCCATCTGCAGATTATACTGAATGACCAGCAGAGGGAGTGATGCCGGAAACCATTTCCCTGCATTGCTGAGACCCAAAAAAAAAAAAGTCGCCAGCCTTCGACTTCCTTGATCAATTTACATGGTAGGTGAAACTCTCATTTATTCGCTTTGCTTGTAAGAATTTCAGGGCGTCTGATGGCTCTCAGCACCTTTTAGTGGGGTCTTCTGCATAAATATTATTTGTCCAGACTGAAGCCATATGGATGACGCTATTGGCATAAATGACAGTTTATGAAAGACGTTGACTGTCTATAAGGCTGAAAATCCTACTTGAGATACTAGTGCAAGCAATTTATCATCACAGGAAATTAGTGTCTTTGAAGCTGGAATGAGTTGTCTTATGTTAGAGCGATTGACTTACTTTGAAATGCGGGAAACTTATCTAACCTGCCTTCCGCACTCTGTATGTGGGACTCTGATACTCAAGATGGATTGCTCTTTCGGATACTCTGTGTTCTTTTCACTCTAACCCACTTTCAAAAGGGGAGCCCAGTTCTTTCAATGGTGCAGAGTACTTTCCCAATACACTTCCACCTTGGCTTGCAGTCATAATAGCAGATAGTTAACTAGGGCGGAATTGCTAATGTCTCATTGTCCTGTGTTGTAGTCACCAGGGTGATTGGTCATGAGTTCCTCTGATGTCATAAAGCTACAGCATGATGGCATCTGACGTGAGATCAAGCAAATGGATACATTTTTCATGGAATTGAAATAGGTAGCCTGCTAGACAGGACTTCCAGCTGAAGACAAAGATGTTAAAATGAAAGAAACTAGGGCAATATTAGAGACTTATACATTTGTTTGGGATGTATGACGTTAGCACGCATACTATTACCACGCATACCTTTACAACGCGGTATTTACAACGAATACCGTAACAACGCATAGCGCTTTGAGGTGCTGGATAGTGGTAAGTATAATTTTATATTCCAACTCCAGTCCCCGTGGACACTAGGGAAGGTGTTGGATATAAAATTAAACTTATTCCCTATCCTAGAGCGCCCCCCAGCGCAATGCGTTGTAATGGTATGCGTGGTAATGCCTGCGTTGTAATGGTAGTGCGTGGTAAAAAATGCGTGCTAAACGTTGTATACCATTTGTGTGTAGTTGAAGGTGATAGTAATATTCTCGAGTTCTCTATTGGTTAACTGATAGGGATGTGCAACAACAAAGATGTTAGAATCTGTTGTTCATAGTTTTTAATATTACCACTAACTATAGCATAAGACTTCCTACAAAAACGTATCAGGTAACTCCATAGTTATTGCTGTACCATAACCTAACAGAATTGCAGTGAGAAGGATCCCCTGTCACATGGCTAGCATTTACATCTTCTTATTTACATCCTAATATTGGTTCTAGCGTGGTGTAGAGAGTCATAGCAAATAAGGCTTTGGATTGAGAGAAGTATGCTAGGTTGAAAATAAAATTGAGGTTTGAATTTTTAAGTGAGCTGTGGATTTTCGCATTGTAACAGGCGCCATAGCACTGATTATTGGCACAGTATACAAATATATTTGTTGTGTTGCATTAGTTTGGAAATGTTCAAGTTCTGTTAATGAACTAACAGTCGACTTTTCCATCTGCAGATTATACTGAATGACCAGCAGAGGGAGTGATGCTGGAAACCATTTCCCTGCATTGCTGAGACCCAAAAAAAAAAAGTCGCCAGCCTTAGACTTCCTTGATCAATTTACATGGTAGGTGAAACTCTCATTTAATCGCTTTGCTTGTGTTTGAAAGACTTTCAGGGCGTCTGATGGCTCTCAGCACCTTTTAGTGGGGTCTTCTGCATCAATATTATTTGTCCAGACTGAAGCCATATGGATGACGCTATTGGCATAAATGACAGTTTATGAAAGACGTTGACTGTCTATAAGGCTGAAAAGCCTACTTGAGATACTAGTGCAAGCAATTTATCATCACAGGAAATTAGTGTCTTTGAAGCTGGAATGAGTTGTCTTATGTTAGAGCGATTGACTTACTTTGAAATGCGGGAAACTTATCTAACCTGCCTTCCGCACTCTGTATGTGGGACTCTGATACTCAAGATGGATTGCTCTTTCGGATACTCTGTGTTCTTTTCACTCTAACCCACTTTCAAAAGGGGAGCCCAGTTCTTTCAATGGTGCAGAGTACTTTCCCAATACACTTCCACCTTGGCTTGCAGTCATAATAGCAGATAGTTAACTAGGACGGAATTGCTAATGTCTCATTGTCCTGTGTTGTAGTCACCAGGGTGATTGGTCATGAGTTCCTCTGATGTCATAAAGCTACAGCATGATGGCATCTGACGTGAGATCAAGCAAATGGATACATTTTTCATGGAATTGAAATAGGTAGCCTGCTAGACAGGACTTCCAGCTGAAGACAAAGATGTTAAAATGAAAGAAACTAGGGCAATATTAGAGACTTATACATTTGTTTGGGATGTATGACGTTAGCACGCATACTATTACCACGCATACCTTTACAACGCGGTATTTACAACGAATACCGTAACAACGCATAGCGCTTTGAGGTGCTGGATAGTGGTAAGTATAATTTTATATTCCAACTCCAGTCCCCGTGGACACTAGGGAAGGTGTTGGATATAAAATTAAACTTATTCCCTATCCTAGAGCGCCCCCCAGCGCAATGCGTTGTAATGGTATGCGTGGTAATGCCTGCGTTGTAATGGTAGTGCGTGGTAAAAAATGCGTGCTAAACGTTGTATACCATTTGTGTGTAGTTGAAGGTGATAGTAATATTCTCGAGTTCTCTATTGGTTAACTGATAGGGATGTGCAACAACAAAGATGTTAGAATCTGTTGTTCATAGTTTTTAATATTACCACTAACTATAGCATAAGCCTTCCTACAAAAACGTATCAGGTCACTCCATAGTTATTGCTGTACCATAACCTAACAGAATTGCAGTGAGAAGGATCCCCTGTCACATGGCTAGCATTTACATCTTCTTATTTACATCCTAATATTGGTTCTAGCATGGTGTAGAGAGTCCTAGCAAATAAGGCTTGGGATTGAGAGAAGTATGCTAGGTTGAAAATAAAATTGAGGTTTGAATTTTTAAGTGAGCTGTGGATTTTCGCATTGTAACAGGCGCCATAGCACTGATTATTGGCACAGTATACAAATATATTTGTTGTGTTGCATTAGTTTGGAAATGTTCAAGTTCTGTTAATGAACTAACAGTCGACTTTTCCATCTGCAGATTATACTGAATGACCAGCAGAGGGAGTGATGCCGGAAACCATTTCCCTGCATTGCTGAGACCCAAAAAAAAAAAGTCGCCAGCCTTCGACTTTCTTGATCAATTTACATGGTAGGTGAAACTCTCATTTAATCGCTTTGCTTGTGTTTGTAAGAATTTCAGGGCGTCTGATGGCTCTCAGCACCTTTTAGTGGGGTCTTCTGCATAAATATTATTTGTCCAGACTGAAGCCATATGGATGACGCTATTGGCATAAATGACAGTTTATGAAAGACGTTGACTGTCTACAAGGCTGAAAATCCTACTTGAGATACTAGTGCAAGCAATTTATCATCACAGGAAATTAGTGTCTTTGAAGCTGGAATGAGTTGTCTTATGTTAGAGCGATTGACTTACTTTGAAAGACGGGAAGCTTATTTAACCTGCCTTCCTGCACTCTGTATGTGGGACTCTGATACTCAAGATGGATTGCTCTTTCGGATACTCTGTGTTCTTGTCACTCTAACCCACTTTCAAAAGGGGAGCCCAGTTCTTTCAATGGTGCAGAGTACTTTCCCAATACACTTCCACCTTGGCTTGCAGTCATAATAGCAGATAGTTAACTAGGGCGGAATTGCTAATGTCTCATTGTCCTGTGTTGTAGTCACCAGGGTGATTGGTCATGAGTTCCTCTGATGTCATAAAGCTACAGCATGATGGCATCTGACGTGAGATCAAGCAAATGGATACATTTTTCATGGAATTGAAATAGGTAGCCTGCTAGACAGGACTTCCAGCTGAAGACAAAGATGTTAAAATGAAAAACTAGGGCAATATTAGAGACTTATACATTTGTTTGGGATGTATGACGTTAGCACGCATACTATTACCACGCATACCTTTACAACGCGGTATTTACAACGAATACCGTAACAACGCATAGCGCTTTGAGGTGCTGGATAGTGGTAAGTATAATTTTATATTCCAACTCCAGTCCCCGTGGACACTAGGGAAGGTGTTGGATATAAAATTAAACTTATTCCCTATCCTAGAGCGCCCCCCAGCGCAATGCGTTGTAATGGTTTGCGTGGTAATGCCTGCGTTGTAATGGTAGTGAGTGGTAAAAAATGCGTGCTAAACGTTGTATACCATTTGTTTGTAGTTGAAGGTGATAGTAATATTCTCGAGTTCTCTATTGGTTAACTGATAGGGATGTGCAACAACAAAGATGTTAGAATCTGTTGTTCATAGTTTTTAATATTACCACTAACTATAGCATAAGCCTTCCTACAAAAACGTATCAGGTCACTCCATAGTTATTGCTGTACCATAACCTAACAGAATTGCAGTGAGAAGGATCCCCTGTCACATGGCTAGCATTTACATCTTTTTATTTATATCCTAACATTAGTTCTAGTGTGGTGTAGAGAGTCATAGCAAATAAGGCTTTGGATTGAGAGAAGTATGCTAGGTTGAAAATAAAATTGAGGTTTGAATTTTTAAGTGAGCTGTGGATTTTCGCATTGTAACAGGCGCCATAGCACTGATTATTGGCACAGTATACAAATATATTTGTTGTGTTGCATTAGTTTGGAAATGTTCAAGTTCTGTTAATGAACTAACAGTTGACTTTTCCATCTGCAGATTATACTGAATGACCAGCAGAGGGAGTGATGCCGGAAACCATTTCCCTGCATTGCTGAGACCCAAAAAAAAAAAGTCGCCAGCCTTCGACTTCCTTGATCAATTTACATGGTAGGTGAAACTCTCATTTAATCGTTTTCCTTGTGTTTGAAAGAATTTCACGGCGTCTGATGGCTCTCAACACCTTTTAGTGGGGTCTTCTGCATAAATATTATTTGTCCAGACTGAAGCCATATGGATGACGCTATTGGCATAAATGATAGTTTATGAAGACGTTGACTGTCTACGAGGCTGAAAATCCTACTTGAGATACTAGTGCAAGCAATTTATCATCACAGGAAATTAGTGTCTTTGAAGCTGGAATGAGTTGTCTTATGTTAGAGCGATTGACTTACTTTGAAAGACGGGAAGCTTATTTAACCTGCCTTCCTGCACTCTGTATGTGGGACTCTGATACTCAAGATGGATTGCTCTTTCGGATACTCTGTGTTCTTGTCACTCTAACCCACTTTCAAAAGGGGAGCCCAGTTCTTTCAATGGTGCAGAGTACTTTCCCAATACACTTCCACCTTGGCTTGCAGTCATAATAGCAGATAGTTAACTAGGGCGGAATTGCTAATGTCTCATTGTCCTGTGTTGTAGTCACCAGGGTGATTGGTTATGAGTTCCTCTGATGTCATAAAGCTACAGCATGATGGCATCTGACGTGAGATCAAGCAAATGGATACATTTTTCATGGAATTGAAATAGGTAGCCTGCTAGACAGGACTTCCAGCTGAAGACAAAGATGTTAAAATGAAAGAAACTAGGACAATATTAGAGACTTATACATTTGTTTGGGATGTATGACGTTAGCACGCATACTATTACCATGCATACCTTTACAACGCGGTATTTACAACGAATACAGTTACAACGCATAGCGCTTTGAGGTGCTGGATAGTGGTAAGTACAATTTTATATTCCAACTCCAGTCCCCGTGGACACTAGGGAAGGTGTTGGATATAAAATTAAACTTATTCCCTATCCTAGAGCGCCCCCCAGCGCAATGCGTTGTAATGGTTTGCGTGGTAATGCCTGCGTTGTAATGGTAGTGAGTGGTAAAAAATGCGTGCTAAACGTTGTATACCATTTGTTTGTAGTTGAAGGTGATAGTAATATTCTCGAGTTCTCTATTGGTTAACTGATAGGGATGTGCAACAACAAAGATGTTAGAATCTGTTGTTCATAGTTTTTAATATTACCACTAACTATAGCATAAGACTTCCTACAAAAACGTATCAGGTAACTCCATAGTTATTGCTGTACCATAACCTAACAGAATTGCAGTGAGAAGGATCCCCTGTCACATGGCTAGCATTTACATCTTCTTATTTACATCCTAATATTGGTTCTAGCGTGGTGTAGAGAGTCATAGCAAATAAGGCTTTGGATTGAGAGAAGTATGCTAGGTTGAAAATAAAATTGAGGTTTGAATTTTTAAGTGAGCTGTGGATTTTCGCATTGTAACAGGCGCCATAGCACTGATTATTGGCACAGTATACAAATATATTTGTTGTGTTGCATTAGTTTGGAAATGTTCAAGTTCTGTTAATGAACTAACAGTCGACTTTTCCATCTGCAGATTATACTGAATGACCAGCAGAGGGAGTGATGCCGGAAACCATTTCCCTGCATTGCTGAGACCCAAAAAAAAAAAAGTCGCCAGCCTTCGACTTCCTTGATCAATTTACATGGTAGGTGAAACTCTCATTTATTCGCTTTGCTTGTAAGAATTTCAGGGCGTCTGATGGCTCTCAGCACCTTTTAGTGGGGTCTTCTGCATAAATATTATTTGTCCAGACTGAAGCCATATGGATGACGCTATTGGCATAAATGACAGTTTATGAAAGACGTTGACTGTCTATAAGGCTGAAAATCCTACTTGAGATACTAGTGCAAGCAATTTATCATCACAGGAAATTAGTGTCTTTGAAGCTGGAATGAGTTGTCTTATGTTAGAGCGATTGACTTACTTTGAAATGCGGGAAACTTATCTAACCTGCCTTCCGCACTCTGTATGTGGGACTCTGATACTCAAGATGGATTGCTCTTTCGGATACTCTGTGTTCTTTTCACTCTAACCCACTTTCAAAAGGGGAGCCCAGTTCTTTCAATGGTGCAGAGTACTTTCCCAATACACTTCCACCTTGGCTTGCAGTCATAATAGCAGATAGTTAACTAGGGCGGAATTGCTAATGTCTCATTGTCCTGTGTTGTAGTCACCAGGGTGATTGGTCATGAGTTCCTCTGATGTCATAAAGCTACAGCATGATGGCATCTGACGTGAGATCAAGCAAATGGATACATTTTTCATGGAATTGAAATAGGTAGCCTGCTAGACAGGACTTCCAGCTGAAGACAAAGATGTTAAAATGAAAGAAACTAGGGCAATATTAGAGACTTATACATTTGTTTGGGATGTATGACGTTAGCACGCATACTATTACCACGCATACCTTTACAACGCGGTATTTACAACGAATACCGTAACAACGCATAGCGCTTTGAGGTGCTGGATAGTGGTAAGTATAATTTTATATTCCAACTCCAGTCCCCGTGGACACTAGGGAAGGTGTTGGATATAAAATTAAACTTATTCCCTATCCTAGAGCGCCCCCCAGCGCAATGCGTTGTAATGGTATGCGTGGTAATGCCTGCGTTGTAATGGTAGTGCGTGGTAAAAAATGCGTGCTAAACGTTGTATACCATTTGTGTGTAGTTGAAGGTGATAGTAATATTCTCGAGTTCTCTATTGGTTAACTGATAGGGATGTGCAACAACAAAGATGTTAGAATCTGTTGTTCATAGTTTTTAATATTACCACTAACTATAGCATAAGACTTCCTACAAAAACGTATCAGGTAACTCCATAGTTATTGCTGTACCATAACCTAACAGAATTGCAGTGAGAAGGATCCCCTGTCACATGGCTAGCATTTACATCTTCTTATTTACATCCTAATATTGGTTCTAGCGTGGTGTAGAGAGTCATAGCAAATAAGGCTTTGGATTGAGAGAAGTATGCTAGGTTGAAAATAAAATTGAGGTTTGAATTTTTAAGTGAGCTGTGGATTTTCGCATTGTAACAGGCGCCATAGCACTGATTATTGGCACAGTATACAAATATATTTGTTGTGTTGCATTAGTTTGGAAATGTTCAAGTTCTGTTAATGAACTAACAGTCGACTTTTCCATCTGCAGATTATACTGAATGACCAGCAGAGGGAGTGATGCTGGAAACCATTTCCCTGCATTGCTGAGACCCAAAAAAAAAAAGTCGCCAGCCTTAGACTTCCTTGATCAATTTACATGGTAGGTGAAACTCTCATTTAATCGCTTTGCTTGTGTTTGAAAGACTTTCAGGGCGTCTGATGGCTCTCAGCACCTTTTAGTGGGGTCTTCTGCATCAATATTATTTGTCCAGACTGAAGCCATATGGATGACGCTATTGGCATAAATGACAGTTTATGAAAGACGTTGACTGTCTATAAGGCTGAAAAGCCTACTTGAGATACTAGTGCAAGCAATTTATCATCACAGGAAATTAGTGTCTTTGAAGCTGGAATGAGTTGTCTTATGTTAGAGCGATTGACTTACTTTGAAATGCGGGAAACTTATCTAACCTGCCTTCCGCACTCTGTATGTGGGACTCTGATACTCAAGATGGATTGCTCTTTCGGATACTCTGTGTTCTTTTCACTCTAACCCACTTTCAAAAGGGGAGCCCAGTTCTTTCAATGGTGCAGAGTACTTTCCCAATACACTTCCACCTTGGCTTGCAGTCATAATAGCAGATAGTTAACTAGGACGGAATTGCTAATGTCTCATTGTCCTGTGTTGTAGTCACCAGGGTGATTGGTCATGAGTTCCTCTGATGTCATAAAGCTACAGCATGATGGCATCTGACGTGAGATCAAGCAAATGGATACATTTTTCATGGAATTGAAATAGGTAGCCTGCTAGACAGGACTTCCAGCTGAAGACAAAGATGTTAAAATGAAAGAAACTAGGGCAATATTAGAGACTTATACATTTGTTTGGGATGTATGACGTTAGCACGCATACTATTACCACGCATACCTTTACAACGCGGTATTTACAACGAATACCGTAACAACGCATAGCGCTTTGAGGTGCTGGATAGTGGTAAGTATAATTTTATATTCCAACTCCAGTCCCCGTGGACACTAGGGAAGGTGTTGGATATAAAATTAAACTTATTCCCTATCCTAGAGCGCCCCCCAGCGCAATGCGTTGTAATGGTATGCGTGGTAATGCCTGCGTTGTAATGGTAGTGCGTGGTAAAAAATGCGTGCTAAACGTTGTATACCATTTGTGTGTAGTTGAAGGTGATAGTAATATTCTCGAGTTCTCTATTGGTTAACTGATAGGGATGTGCAACAACAAAGATGTTAGAATCTGTTGTTCATAGTTTTTAATATTACCACTAACTATAGCATAAGCCTTCCTACAAAAACGTATCAGGTCACTCCATAGTTATTGCTGTACCATAACCTAACAGAATTGCAGTGAGAAGGATCCCCTGTCACATGGCTAGCATTTACATCTTCTTATTTAAATCCTAATATTGGTTCTAGCGTGGTGTAGAGAGTCATAGCAAATAAGGCTTTGGATTGAGAGAAGTATGCTAGGTTGAAAATAAAATTGAGGTCTGAATTTTTAAGTGAGCTGTGGATTTTCGCATTGTAACAGGCGCCATAGCACTGATTATTGGCACAGTATACAAATATATTTGTTGTGTTGCATTAGTTTGGAAATGTTCAAGTTCTGTTAATGAACTAACAGTCGACTTTTCCATCTGCAGATTATACTGAATGACCAGCAGAGGGAGTGATGCCGGAAACCATTTCCCTGCATTGCTGAGACCCAAAAAAAAAAAAGTCGCCAGCCTTCGACTTCCTTGATCAATTTACATGGTAGGTGAAACTCTCATTTATTCGCTTTGCTTGTAAGAATTTCAGGGCGTCTGATGGCTCTCAGCACCTTTTAGTGGGGTCTTCTGCATAAATATTATTTGTCCAGACTGAAGCCATATGGATGACGCTATTGGCATAAATGACAGTTTATGAAAGACGTTGACTGTCTATAAGGCTGAAAATCCTACTTGAGATACTAGTGCAAGCAATTTATCATCACAGGAAATTAGTGTCTTTGAAGCTGGAATGAGTTGTCTTATGTTAGAGCGATTGACTTACTTTGAAATGCGGGAAACTTATCTAACCTGCCTTCCGCACTCTGTATGTGGGACTCTGATACTCAAGATGGATTGCTCTTTCGGATACTCTGTGTTCTTTTCACTCTAACCCACTTTCAAAAGGGGAGCCCAGTTCTTTCAATGGTGCAGAGTACTTTCCCAATACACTTCCACCTTGGCTTGCAGTCATAATAGCAGATAGTTAACTAGGGCGGAATTGCTAATGTCTCATTGTCCTGTGTTGTAGTCACCAGGGTGATTGGTCATGAGTTCCTCTGATGTCATAAAGCTACAGCATGATGGCATCTGACGTGAGATCAAGCAAATGGATACATTTTTCATGGAATTGAAATAGGTAGCCTGCTAGACAGGACTTCCAGCTGAAGACAAAGATGTTAAAATGAAAGAAACTAGGGCAATATTAGAGACTTATACATTTGTTTGGGATGTATGACGTTAGCACGCATACTATTACCACGCATACCTTTACAACGCGGTATTTACAACGAATACCGTAACAACGCATAGCGCTTTGAGGTGCTGGATAGTGGTAAGTATAATTTTATATTCCAACTCCAGTCCCCGTGGACACTAGGGAAGGTGTTGGATATAAAATTAAACTTATTCCCTATCCTAGAGCGCCCCCCAGCGCAATGCGTTGTAATGGTATGCGTGGTAATGCCTGCGTTGTAATGGTAGTGCGTGGTAAAAAATGCGTGCTAAACGTTGTATACCATTTGTGTGTAGTTGAAGGTGATAGTAATATTCTCGAGTTCTCTATTGGTTAACTGATAGGGATGTGCAACAACAAAGATGTTAGAATCTGTTGTTCATAGTTTTTAATATTACCACTAACTATAGCATAAGCCTTCCTACAAAAACGTATCAGGTCACTCCATAGTTATTGCTGTACCATAACCTAACAGAATTGCATTGAGAAGGATCCCCTGTCACATGGCTAGCATTTACATCTTCTTATTTACATCCTAATATTGGTTCTAGCGTGGTGTAGAGAGTCATAGCAAATAAGGCTTTGGATTGAGAGAAGTATGCTAGGTTGAAAATAAAATTGAGGTCTGAATTTTTAAGTGAGCTGTGGATTTTCGCATTGTAACAGGCGCCATAGCACTGATTATTGGCACAGTATACAAATATATTTGTTGTGTTGCATTAGTTTGGAAATGTTCAAGTTCTGTTAATGAACTAACAGTCGACTTTTCCATCTGCAGATTATACTGAATGACCAGCAGAGGGAGTGATGCCGGAAACCATTTCCCTGCATTGCTGAGACCCAAAAAAAAAAAATTCGCCAGCCTTCGACTTCCTTGATCAATTTACATGGTAGGTGAAACTCTCATTTAATCGCTTTGCTTGTGTTTGAAAGAATTTCAGGGCGTCTGATGGCTCTCAGCACCTTTTAGTGGGGTCTTCTGCATCAATATTATTTGTCCAGACTGAAGCCATATGGATGACGCTATTGGCATAAATGACAGTTTATGAAAGACGTTGACTGTCTACAAGGCTGAAAATCCTACTTGAGATACTAGTGCAAGCAATTTATCATCACAGGAAATTAGTGTCTTTGAAGCTGGAATGAGTTGTCTTATGTTAGAGCGATTGACTTACTTTGAAATGCGGGAAACTTATCTAACCTGCCTTCCGCACTCTGTATGTGGGACTCTGATACTCAAGATGGATTGCTCTTTCGGATACTCTGTGTTCTTTTCACTCTAACCCACTTTCAAAAGGGGAGCCCAGTTCTTTCAATGGTGCAGAGTACTTTCCCAATACACTTCCACCTTGGCTTGCAGTCATAATAGCAGATAGTTAGCTAGGGCGGAATTGCTAATGTCTCATTGTCCTGTGTTGTAGTCACCAGGGTGATTGGTCATGTCAAGTCAAGTCAAGTCAAGTCATAACATTTGTATAGCGCACTACATACCCAGAGGGTTTCAAGGCGCTTAGGAAGGGGAGGAGGATTATTTGTCAAATATCCACGTTTTAAGCTGCTTTCTGAACGCTAGGTGATTCTGGGTGAGGCGAAGGTAAGCGGGGAGTGAGTTCCATGTTTTGGCAGCCAGGTAAGAAAAGGATCTGCCTCCCATGGTGGTCTTGTTGATGCGAGGTACAGTGGCGAAGGCTTGGCTGGAAGAGCGAAGTTGGCGGGAGGGGGTGTAGAAGGACAGTCGAGAGTTGAGGCAATCTGGTCCGATGTCGTAGAGTGATTTGTGTGCGTGGGTAAGCAGTCGGAAAGTGATCCTCTTATTGACGGGTAGCCAGTGGAGGTCTTTAAGGTGACCAGAGATGTGTTCGTTGCGTGGGATGTCTAATATGAGCCTAGCTGAGGCGTTTTGGATTCGTTGTAGTTTCTTCTGGAGTTTAGCGGTGGTACCTGCGTAAAGGGTGTTTCCGTAGTCCAGTCGGCTCGTGACTAGAGCGTGGGTGACTGTTTTCCTTGTTTCGGAGGGGATCCAGCGAAATGTTTTTCTGAGCATGCGAAGGATGTTAAAGCAGGAAGAGGATACGGCGCTGACTTGTCTGTTCATTGAGAGTGAAGAATCCAGGATGACGCCAAGGTTCCGTGCGTGGTCTGTCGGGATGGGTGCTTTTCCGAGGGGTTCCGGCCACCAGGAGTCGTCCCATGCAGAGGGGGATGTACCTAAGATGAGGACTTCTGTTTTGTCTGAGTTCAGTTTCAGACGGCTTTGTTTCATCCATTCGGCGACTTCTTTCATTCCTTCGTGTAGGTTAGTTTTGGCGGTGCTGGGGTCCTTGGTGAGAGAAAGGATCAGTTGGGTGTCGTCCGCGTAAGAGATGATGTTGAGGTTGTGTTGGCGGGCGATGGCCGCGAGGGGGCTCATGTATACGTTGAAGAGGGTGGGACTGAGTGAGGATCCTTGAGGTACGCCGCAGATGATTTCAGAGGCCTCGGACTTGAATGGTGGGAGGCGGACTCTCTGTGTTCTTCCGGTGAGGAACGAGGTGATCCATTCCAGTGCTTTTCCTTGGATTCCGATGTTTCTGAGGCGTTGTAAAAGGGTGCTGTGGCAGACTGTGTCGAAGGCTGCAGAGAGGTCGAGGAGGATGAGGGCGACTGTGTCTCCATTGTCCAGTAGAGTTCGAATGTCGTCTGTAGCTGCGATGAGGGCGGTCTCAGTGCTGTGTTTGGCTCGGAAGCCAGATTGTGAGGGGTCGAGTGATTTGTTGGCTTCGAGGAAGGCGGCGAGCTGGTTGTTGACGGCTTTCTCGATGACTTTGGCCGGAAATGGAAGAAGCGAGATGGGGCGGTAGTTTTTCAGTTCGGTGGGGTCTGCTGTTGGTTTTTTCAGAAGGGCGGTGAGTTCAGCGTGTTTCCAGTCTTCTGGGAAGGTAGCGGATTTGAAGGAGCAGTTGATGACGTCTCGGAGGTGCGGAGCTATGACGGAGTCTGCTTTGTTGAAGATGTGGTGAGGGCATGGGTCTGTGGGGGATCCAGAGTGGATGGAATTCATCAGGCGGATGGTGTCCTCAGTGGAGATTGGGTTCCAGGCGTTAAGGGTGTTTACTGGAGGAAGATGGTCAGCAGATGGTAGGGTGGGTTGGCTTCCGGATTGGTTGTCAAAGCTGTTGTGGATGTCAGCAATCTTGTTGTGGAAAAAAGAGGCTAGGGAGTCGCAGAGGGTTTGAGAGGGGGTGATGTCGTTGGAGTTGGCCGAGGGGTTGGAAAATTCCTTGACGATGTTGAAAAGTTCCTTGCTGTTGTGGGCGTTGTTGTCAAGTCGATCCTTGAATGCTGTTTTCTTGGCATTTCGGATCAGTTGGTGGTGAGTACGGGTGGCGCTTTTGAAGGCGTCCTTGTTGCTGGTGGATGGGTCTTTTTTCCAGGCCTTTTCAAGGGTGCGGCACAGTTTCTTGGACTTCTTGAGATCATCGTTGAACCAAGAGGCCTTCTTGTTGCCAAGTTTGTGTTGACGTTTTTTCAGTGGTGCTAAGGTGTCGGCGGTGTTGGATAACCAAAGGGTGAGGTTGGAGGCGGCTTCGTTGGCGTTAGAGGAGAGGGCTGGGGAGGTTCGAAGGAGCGATGTGGAGATCTGATGTCATAAAGCTACAGCATGATGGCATCTGACGTGAGAGCAAGCAAAAGGATACATTTTTCATGGAATTGAAATAGGTAGCCTGCTAGACAGGACTTCCAGCTGAAGACAAAGATGTTAAAATGAAAAACTAGGGCAATATTAGAGACTTATACATTTGTTTGGGATGTATGACGTTAGCACGCATACTATTACCACGCATACCTTTACAACGCGGTATTTACAACGAATACCGTAACAACGCATAGCGCTTTGAGGTGCTGGATAGTGGTAAGTATAATTTTATATTCCAACTCCAGTCCCCGTGGACACTAGGGAAGGTGTTGGATATAAAATTAAACTTATTCCCTATCCTAGAGCGCCCCCCAGCGCAATGCGTTGTAATGGTATGCGTGGTAATGCCTGCGTTGTAATGGTAGTGCGTGGTAAAAAATGCGTGCTAAACGTTGTATACCATTTGTTTGTAGTTGAAGGTGATAGTAATATTCTCGAGTTCTCTATTGGTTAACTGATAGGGATGTGCAACAACAAAGATGTTAGAATCTGTTGTTCATAGTTTTTAATATTACCACTAACTATAGCATAAGCCTTCCTACAAAAACGTATCAGGTCACTCCATAGTTATTGCTGTACCATAACCTAACAGAATTGCAGTGAGAAGGATCCCCTGTCACATGGCTAGCATTTACATCTTCTTATTTACATCCTAATATTGGTTCTAGCATGGTGTAGAGAGTCCTAGCAAATAAGGCTTGGGATTGAGAGAAGTATGCTAGGTTGAAAATAAAATTGAGGTTTGAATTTTTAAGTGAGCTGTGGATTTTCGCATTGTAACAGGCGCCATAGCACTGATTATTGGCACAGTATACAAATATATTTGTTGTGTTGCATTAGTTTGGAAATGTTCAAGTTCTGTTAATGAACTAACAGTCGACTTTTCCATCTGCAGATTATACTGAATGACCAGCAGAGGGAGTGATGCCGGAAACCATTTCCCTGCATTGCTGAGACCCAAAAAAAAAAAGTCGCCAGCCTTCGACTTCCTTGATCAATTTACATGGTAGGTGAAACTCTCATTTAATCGCTTTGCTTGTGTTTGTAAGAATTTCAGGGCGTCTGATGGCTCTCAGCACCTTTTAGTGGGGTCTTCTGCATAAATATTATTTGTCCAGACTGAAGCCATATGGATGACGCTATTGGCATAAATGACAGTTTATGAAAGACGTTGACTGTCTACAAGGCTGAAAATCCTACTTGAGATACTAGTGCAAGCAATTTATCATCACAGGAAATTAGTGTCTTTGAAGCTGGAATGAGTTGTCTTATGTTAGAGCGATTGACTTACTTTGAAAGACGGGAAGCTTATTTAACCTGCCTTCCTGCACTCTGTATGTGGGACTCTGATACTCAAGATGGATTGCTCTTTCGGATACTCTGTGTTCTTGTCACTCTAACCCACTTTCAAAAGGGGAGCCCAGTTCTTTCAATGGTGCAGAGTACTTTCCCAATACACTTCCACCTTGGCTTGCAGTCATAATAGCAGATCGTTAACTAGGGCGGAATTGCTAATGTCTCATTGTCCTGTGTTGTAGTCACCAGGGTGATTGGTTATGAGTTCCTCTGATGTCATAAAGCTACAGCATGATGGCATCTGACGTGAGATCAAGCAAATGGATACATTTTTCATGGAATTGAAATAGGTAGCCTGCTAGACAGGACTTCCAGCTGAAGACAAAGATGTTAAAATGAAAGAAACTAGGACAATATTAGAGACTTATACATTTGTTTGGGATGTATGACGTTAGCACGCATACTATTACCATGCATACCTTTACAACGCGGTATTTACAACGAATACAGTTACAACGCATAGCTCTTTGAGGTGCTG
This sequence comes from Lissotriton vulgaris, assembly GCF_964263255.1. NCBI lineage: Eukaryota > Metazoa > Chordata > Amphibia > Caudata > Salamandridae > Lissotriton > Lissotriton vulgaris. The sequence continues at coordinate 1,653,494 of NW_028245779.1, read as the reverse complement.
GATAGTGGTAAGTACAATTTTATATTCCAACTCCAGTCCCCGTGGACACTAGGGAAGGTGTTGGATATAAAATTAAACTTATTCCCTATCCTAGAGCGCCCCCCAGCGCAATGCGTTGTAATGGTTTGCGTGGTAATGCCTGCGTTGTAATGGTAGTGAGTGGTAAAAAATGCGTGCTAAACGTTGTATACCATTTGTTTGTAGTTGAAGGTGATAGTAATATTCTCGAGTTCTCTATTGGTTAACTGATAGGGATGTGCAACAACAAAGATGTTAGAATCTGTTGTTCATAGTTTTTAATATTACCACTAACTATAGCATAAGCCTTCCTACAAAAACGTATCAGGTCACTCCATAGTTATGGCTGTACCATAACCTAACAGAATTGCAGTGAGAAGGATCCCCTGTCACATGGCTAGCATTTACATCTTTTTATTTATATCCTAACATTAGTTCTAGTGTGGTGTAGAGAGTCATAGCAAATAAGGCTTTGGATTGAGAGAAGTATGCTAGGTTGAAAATAAAATTGAGGTTTGAATTTTTAAGTGAGCTGTGGATTTTCGCATTGTAACAGGCGCCATAGCACTGATTATTGGCACAGTATACAAATATATTTGTTGTGTTGCATTAGTTTGGAAATGTTCAAGTTCTGTTAATGAACTAACAGTTGACTTTTCCATCTGCAGATTATACTGAATGACCAGCAGAGGGAGTGATGCCGGAAACCATTTCCCTGCATTGCTGAGACCCAAAAAAAAAAAAAAGTCGCCAGCCTTCGACTTCCTTGATCAATTTACATGGTAGGTGAAACTCTCATTTAATCGTTTTCCTTGTGTTTGAAAGAATTTCAGGGCGTCTGATGGCTCTCAGCACCTTTTAGTGGGGTCTTCTGCATAAATATTATTTGTCCAGACTGAAGCCATATGGATGACGCTATTGGCATAAATGATAGTTTATGAACACGTTGACTGTCTACAAGGCTGAAAATCCTACTTGAGATACTAGTGCAAGCAATTTATCATCACAGGAAATTAGTGTCTTTGAAGCTGGAATGAGTTGTCTTATGTTAGAGCGATTGACTTACTTTGAAAGACGGGAAGCTTATTTAACCTGCCTTCCTGCACTCTGTATGTGGGACTCTGATACTCAAGATGGATTGCTCTTTCGGATACTCTGTGTTCTTGTCACTCTAACCCACTTTCAAAAGGGGAGCCCAGTTCTTTCAATGGTGCAGAGTACTTTCCCAATACACTTCCACCTTGGCTTGCAGTCATAATAGCAGATAGTTAACTAGGGCGGAATTGCTAATGTCTCATTGTCCTGTGTTGTAGTCACCAGGGTGATTGGTCATGAGTTCCTCTGATGTCATAAAGCTACAGCATGATGGCATCTGACGTGAGATCAAGCAAATGGATACATTTTTCATGGAATTGAAATAGGTAGCCTGCTAGACAGGACTTCCAGCTGAAGACAAAGATGTTAAAATGAAAAACTAGGGCAATATTAGAGACTTATACATTTGTTTGGGATGTATGACGTTAGCACGCATACTATTACCATGCATACCTTTACAACGCGGTATTTACAACGAATACCGTAACAACGCATAGCGCTTTGAGGTGCTGGATAGTGGTAAGTATAATTTTATATTCCAACTCCAGTCCCCGTGGACACTAGGGAAGGTGTTGGATATAAAATTAAACTTATTCCCTATCCTAGAGCGCCCCCCAGCGCAATGCGTTGTAATGGTATGCGTGGTAATGCCTGCGTTGTAATGGTAGTGCGTGGTAAAAAATGCGTGCTAAACGTTGTATACCATTTGTTTGTAGTTGAAGGTGATAGTAATATTCTCGAGTTCTCTATTGGTTAACTGATAGGGATGTGCAACAACAAAGATGTTAGAATCTGTTGTTCATAGTTTTTAATATTACCACTAACTATAGCATAAGCCTTCCTACAAAAACGTATCAGGTCACTCCATAGTTATTGCTGTACCATAACCTAACAGAATTGCAGTGAGAAGGATCCCCTGTCACATGGCTAGCATTTACATCTTCTTATTTACATCCTAATATTGGTTCTAGCATGGTGTAGAGAGTCCTAGCAAATAAGGCTTGGGATTGAGAGAAGTATGCTAGGTTGAAAATAAAATTGAGGTTTGAATTTTTAAGTGAGCTGTGGATTTTCGCATTGTAACAGGCGCCATAGCACTGATTATTGGCACAGTATACAAATATATTTGTTGTGTTGCATTAGTTTGGAAATGTTCAAGTTCTGTTAATGAACTAACAGTCGACTTTTCCATCTGCAGATTATACTGAATGACCAGCAGAGGGAGTGATGCCGGAAACCATTTCCCTGCATTGCTGAGACCCAAAAAAAAAAAGTCGCCAGCCTTCGACTTCCTTGATCAATTTACATGGTAGGTGAAACTCTCATTTAATCGCTTTGCTTGTGTTTGTAAGAATTTCAGGGCGTCTGATGGCTCTCAGCACCTTTTAGTGGGGTCTTCTGCATAAATATTATTTGTCCAGACTGAAGCCATATGGATGACGCTATTGGCATAAATGACAGTTTATGAAAGACGTTGACTGTCTACAAGGCTGAAAATCCTACTTGAGATACTAGTGCAAGCAATTTATCATCACAGGAAATTAGTGTCTTTGAAGCTGGAATGAGTTGTCTTATGTTAGAGCGATTGACTTACTTTGAAAGACGGGAAGCTTATTTAACCTGCCTTCCTGCACTCTGTATGTGGGACTCTGATACTCAAGATGGATTGCTCTTTCGGATACTCTGTGTTCTTGTCACTCTAACCCACTTTCAAAAGGGGAGCCCAGTTCTTTCAATGGTGCAGAGTACTTTCCCAATACACTTCCACCTTGGCTTGCAGTCATAATAGCAGATAGTTAACTAGGGCGGAATTGCTAATGTCTCATTGTCCTGTGTTGTAGTCACCAGGGTGATTGGTCATGAGTTCCTCTGATGTCATAAAGCTACAGCATGATGGCATCTGACGTGAGATCAAGCAAATGGATACATTTTTCATGGAATTGAAATAGGTAGCCTGCTAGACAGGACTTCCAGCTGAAGACAAAGATGTTAAAATGAAAGAAACTAGGGCAATATTAGAGACTTATACATTTGTTTGGGATGTATGACGTAGCACGCATACTATTACCACGCATACCTTTACAACGCGGTATTTACAACGAATACCGTTACAACGCATAGCGCTTTGAGGTGCTGGATAGTGGTAAGTATAATTTTATATTCCAACTCCAGTCCCCGTGGACACTAGGGAAGGTGTTGTATATAAAATTAAACTTATTCCCTATCCTAGAGCGCCCCCCAGCGCAATGCGTTGTAATGGTATGCGTGGTAATGCCTGCGTTGTAATGGTAGTGCGTGGTAAAAAATGCGTGCTAAACGTTGTATACCATTTGTTTGTAGTTGAAGGTGATAGTAATATTCTCGAGTTCTCTATTGGTTAACTGATAGGGATGTGCAACAACAAAGATGTTAGAATCTGTTGTTCATAGTTTTTAATATTACCACTAACTATAGCATAAGCCTTCCTACAAAAACGTATCAGGTCTCTCCATAGTTATTGCTGTACCATAACCTAACAGAATTGCAGTGAGAAGGATCCCCTGTCACATGGCTAGCATTTACATCTTCTTATTTACATCCTAATATTGGTTCTAGCGTGGTGTAGAGAGTCATAGCAAATAAGGCTTGGGATTGAGAGAAGTATGCTAGGTTGAAAATAAAATTGAGGTTTGAATTTTTAAGTGAGCTGTGGATTTTCGCATTGTAACAGGCGCCATAGCACTGATTATTGGCACAGTATACAAATATATTTGTTGTGTTGCATTAGTTTGGAAATGTTCAAGTTCTGTTAATGAACTAACAGTCGACTTTTCCATCTGCAGATTATACTGAATGACCAGCAGAGGGAGTGATGCCGGAAACCATTTCCCTGCATTGCTGAGACCCAAAAAAAAAAAGTCGCCAGCCTTCGACTTCCTTGATCAATTTACATGGTAGGTGAAACTCTCATTTAATCGCTTTGCTTGTGTTTGTAAGAATTTCAGGGCGTCTGATGGCTCTCAGCACCTTTTAGTGGGGTCTTCTGCATAAATATTATTTGTCCAGACTGAAGCCATATGGATGACGCTATTGGCATAAATGACAGTTTATGAAAGACGTTGACTGTCTACAAGGCTGAAAATCCTACTTGAGATACTAGTGCAAGCAATTTATCATCACAGGAAATTAGTGTCTTTGAAGCTGGAATGAGTTGTCTTATGTTAGAGCGATTGACTTACTTTGAAAGACGGGAAGCTTATTTAACCTGCCTTCCTGCACTCTGTATGTGGGACTCTGATACTCAAGATGGATTGCTCTTTCGGATACTCTGTGTTCTTGTCACTCTAACCCACTTTCAAAAGGGGAGCCCAGTTCTTTCAATGGTACAAAGTACTTTCCGAATACACTTCCACCTTGGCTTGCAGTCATAATAGCAGATAGTTAACTAGGGCGGAATTGCTAATGTCTCATTGTCCTGTGTTGTAGTCACCAGGGTGATTGGTCATGAGTTCCTCTGATGTCATAAAGCTACAGCATGATGGCATCTGACGTGAGATCAAGCAAATGGATACATTTTTCATGGAATTGAAATAGGTAGCCTGCTAGACAGGACTTCCAGCTGAAGACAAAGATGTTAAAATGAAAGAAACTAGGGCAATATTAGAGACTTATACATTTGTTTGGGATGTATGACGTTAGCACGCATACTATTACCACGCATACCTTTACAACGCGGTATTTACAACGAATACCGTTACAACGCATAGCGCTTTGAGGTGCTGGATAGTGGTAAGTATAATTTTATATTCCAACTCCAGTCCCCGTGGACACTAGGGAAGGTGTTGTATATAAAATTAAACTTATTCCCTATCCTAGAGCGCCCCCCAGCGCAATGCGTTGTAATGGTATGCGTGGTAATGCCTGCGTTGTAATGGTAGTGCGTGGTAAAAAATGCGTGCTAAACGTTGTATACCATTTGTTTGTAGTTGAAGGTGATAGTAATATTCTCGAGTTCTCTATTGGTTAACTGATAGGGATGTGCAACAACAAAGATGTTAGAATCTGTTGTTCATAGTTTTTAATATTACCACTAACTATAGCATAAGCCTTCCTACAAAAACGTATCAGGTCTCTCCATAGTTATTGCTGTACCATAACCTAACAGAATTGCAGTGAGAAGGATCCCCTGTCACATGGCTAGCATTTACATCTTCTTATTTACATCCTAATATTGGTTCTAGCGTGGTGTAGAGAGTCATAGCAAATAAGGCTTGGGATTGAGAGAAGTATGCTAGGTTGAAAATAAAATTGAGGTTTGAATTTTTAAGTGAGCTGTGGATTTTCGCATTGTAACAGGCGCCATAGCACTGATTATTGGCACAGTATACAAATATATTTGTTGTGTTGCATTAGTTTGGAAATGTTCAAGTTCTGTTAATGAACTAACAGTCGACTTTTCCATCTGCAGATTATACTGAATGACCAGCAGAGGGAGTGATGCCGGAAACCATTTCCCTGCATTGCTGAGACCCAAAAAAAAAAAGTCGCCAGCCTTCGACTTCCTTGATCAATTTACATGGTAGGTGAAACTCTCATTTAATCGCTTTGCTTGTGTTTGTAAGAATTTCAGGGCGTCTGATGGCTCTCAGCACCTTTTAGTGGGGTCTTCTGCATAAATATTATTTGTCCAGACTGAAGCCATATGGATGACGCTATTGGCATAAATGACAGTTTATGAAAGACGTTGACTGTCTACAAGGCTGAAAATCCTACTTGAGATACTAGTGCAAGCAATTTATCATCACAGGAAATTAGTGTCTTTGAAGCTGGAATGAGTTGTCTTATGTTAGAGCGATTGACTTACTTTGAAAGACGGGAAGCTTATTTAACCTGCCTTCCTGCACTCTGTATGTGGGACTCTGATACTCAAGATGGATTGCTCTTTCGGATACTCTGTGTTCTTGTCACTCTAACCCACTTTCAAAAGGGGAGCCCAGTTCTTTCAATGGTACAAAGTACTTTCCCAATACACTTCCACCTTGGCTTGCAGTCATAATAGCAGATAGTTAACTAGGGCGGAATTGCTAATGTCTCATTGTCCTGTGTTGTAGTCACCAGGGTGATTGGTCATGAGTTCCTCTGATGTCATAAAGCTACAGCATGATGGCATCTGACGTGAGATCAAGCAAATGGATACATTTTTCATGGAATTGAAATAGGTAGCCTGCTAGACAGGACTTCCAGCTGAAGACAAAGATGTTAAAATGAAAGAAACTAGGGCAATATTAGAGACTTATACATTTGTTTGGGATGTATGACGTTAGCACGCATACTATTACCACGCATACCTTTACAACGCGGTATTTACAACGAATACCGTTACAACGCATAGCGCTTTGAGGTGCTGGATAGTGGTAAGTATAATTTTATATTCCAACTCCAGTCCCCGTGGACACTAGGGAAGGTGTTGTATATAAAATTAAACTTATTCCCTATCCTAGAGCGCCCCCCAGCGCAATGCGTTGTAATGGTATGCGTGGTAATGCCTGCGTTGTAATGGTAGTGCGTGGTAAAAAATGCGTGCTAAACGTTGTATACCATTTGTTTGTAGTTGAAGGTGATAGTAATATTCTCGAGTTCTCTATTGGTTAACTGATAGGGATGTGCAACAACAAAGATGTTAGAATCTGTTGTTCATAGTTTTTAATATTACCACTAACTATAGCATAAGCCTTCCTACAAAAACGTATCAGGTCACTCCATAGTTATTGCTGTACCATAACCTAACAGAATTGCAGTGAGAAGGATCCCCTGTCACATGGCTAGCATTTACATCTTCTTATTTACATCCTAATATTGGTTCTAGCGTGGTGTAGAGAGTCATAGCAAATAAGGCTTGGGATTGAGAGAAGTATGCTAGGTTGAAAATAAAATTGAGGTTTGAATTTTTAAGTGAGCTGTGGATTTTCGCATTGTAACAGGCGCCATAGCACTGATTATTGGCACAGTATACAAATATATTTGTTGTGTTGCATTAGTTTGGAAATGTTCAAGCTCTGTTAATGAACTAACAGTCGACTTTTCCATCTGCAGATTATACTGAATGACCAGCAGAGGGAGTGATGCCGGAAACCATTTCCCTGCATTGCTGAGACCCAAAAAAAAAGTCGCCAGCCTTTGACTTCCTTGATCAATTTACATGGTAGGTGAAACTCTCATTTAATCGTTTTCCTTGTGTTTGAAAGAATTTCAGGGCGTCTGATGGCTCTCAGCACCTTTTAGTGGGGTCTTCTGCATAAATATTATTTGTCCAGACTGAAGCCATATGGATGACGCTATTGGCATAAATGATAGTTTATGAAGACGTTGACTGTCTACGAGGCTGAAAATCCTACTTGAGATACTAGTGCAAGCAATTTATCATCACAGGAAATTAGTGTCTTTGAAGCTGGAATGAGTTGTCTTATGTTAGAGCGATTGACTTACTTTGAAAGACGGGAAGCTTATTTAACCTGCCTTCCTGCACTCTGTATGTGGGACTCTGATACTCAAGATGGATTGCTCTTTCGGATACTCTGTGTTCTTGTCACTCTAACCCACTTTCAAAAGGGGAGCCCAGTTCTTTCAATGGTGCAGAGTACTTTCCCAATACACTTCCACCTTGGCTTGCAGTCATAATAGCAGATAGTTAACTAGGGCGGAATTGCTAATGTCTCATTGTCCTGTGTTGTAGTCACCAGGGTGATTGGTTATGAGTTCCTCTGATGTCATAAAGCTACAGCATGATGGCATCTGACGTGAGATCAAGCAAATGGATACATTTTTCATGGAATTGAAATAGGTAGCCTGCTAGACAGGACTTCCAGCTGAAGACAAAGATGTTAAAATGAAAGAAACTAGGACAATATTAGAGACTTATACATTTGTTTGGGATGTATGACGTTAGCACGCATACTATTACCACGCATACCTTTACAACGCGGTATTTACAACGAATACCGTAACAACGCATAGCGCTTTGAGGTGCTGGATAGTGGTAAGTATAATTTTATATTCCAACTCCAGTCCCCGTGGACACTAGGGAAGGTGTTGGATATAAAATTAAACTTATTCCCTATCCTAGAGCGCCCCCCAGCGCAATGCGTTGTAATGGTATGCGTGGTAATGCCTGCGTTGTAATGGTAGTGCGTGGTAAAAAATGCGTGCTAAACGTTGTATACCATTTGTGTGTAGTTGAAGGTGATAGTAATATTCTCGAGTTCTCTATTGGTTAACTGATAGGGATGTGCAACAACAAAGATGTTAGAATCTGTTGTTCATAGTTTTTAATATTACCACTAACTATAGCATAAGCCTTCCTACAAAAACGTATCAGGTCACTCCATAGTTATTGCTGTACCATAACCTAACAGAATTGCAGTGAGAAGGATCCCCTGTCACATGGCTAGCATTTACATCTTCTTATTTACATCCTAATATTGGTTCTAGCGTGGTGTAGAGAGTCATAGCAAATAAGGCTTTGGATTGAGAGAAGTATGCTAGGTTGAAAATAAAATTGAGGTCTGAATTTTTAAGTGAGCTGTGGATTTTCGCATTGTAACAGGCGCCATAGCACTGATTATTGGCACAGTATACAAATATATTTGTTGTGTTGCATTAGTTTGGAAATGTTCAAGTTCTGTTAATGAACTAACAGTCGACTTTTCCATCTGCAGATTATACTGAATGACCAGCAGAGGGAGTGATGCCGGAAACCATTTCCCTGCATTGCTGAGACCCAAAAAAAAAAAAGTCGCCAGCCTTCGACTTCCTTGATCAATTTACATGGTAGGTGAAACTCTCATTTATTCGCTTTGCTTGTAAGAATTTCAGGGCGTCTGATGGCTCTCAGCACCTTTTAGTGGGGTCTTCTGCATAAATATTATTTGTCCAGACTGAAGCCATATGGATGACGCTATTGGCATAAATGACAGTTTATGAAAGACGTTGACTGTCTATAAGGCTGAAAATCCTACTTGAGATACTAGTGCAAGCAATTTATCATCACAGGAAATTAGTGTCTTTGAAGCTGGAATGAGTTGTCTTATGTTAGAGCGATTGACTTACTTTGAAATGCGGGAAACTTATCTAACCTGCCTTCCGCACTCTGTATGTGGGACTCTGATACTCAAGATGGATTGCTCTTTCGGATACTCTGTGTTCTTTTCACTCTAACCCACTTTCAAAAGGGGAGCCCAGTTCTTTCAATGGTGCAGAGTACTTTCCCAATACACTTCCACCTTGGCTTGCAGTCATAATAGCAGATAGTTAACTAGGGCGGAATTGCTAATGTCTCATTGTCCTGTGTTGTAGTCACCAGGGTGATTGGTCATGAGTTCCTCTGATGTCATAAAGCTACAGCATGATGGCATCTGACGTGAGATCAAGCAAATGGATACATTTTTCATGGAATTGAAATAGGTAGCCTGCTAGACAGGACTTCCAGCTGAAGACAAAGATGTTAAAATGAAAGAAACTAGGGCAATATTAGAGACTTATACATTTGTTTGGGATGTATGACGTTAGCACGCATACTATTACCACGCATACCTTTACAACGCGGTATTTACAACGAATACCGTAACAACGCATAGCGCTTTGAGGTGCTGGATAGTGGTAAGTATAATTTTATATTCCAACTCCAGTCCCCGTGGACACTAGGGAAGGTGTTGGATATAAAATTAAACTTATTCCCTATCCTAGAGCGCCCCCCAGCGCAATGCGTTGTAATGGTATGCGTGGTAATGCCTGCGTTGTAATGGTAGTGCGTGGTAAAAAATGCGTGCTAAACGTTGTATACCATTTGTGTGTAGTTGAAGGTGATAGTAATATTCTCGAGTTCTCTATTGGTTAACTGATAGGGATGTGCAACAACAAAGATGTTAGAATCTGTTGTTCATAGTTTTTAATATTACCACTAACTATAGCATAAGCCTTCCTACAAAAACGTATCAGGTCACTCCATAGTTATTGCTGTACCATAACCTAACAGAATTGCATTGAGAAGGATCCCCTGTCACATGGCTAGCATTTACATCTTCTTATTTACATCCTAATATTGGTTCTAGCGTGGTGTAGAGAGTCATAGCAAATAAGGCTTTGGATTGAGAGAAGTATGCTAGGTTGAAAATAAAATTGAGGTCTGAATTTTTAAGTGAGCTGTGGATTTTCGCATTGTAACAGGCGCCATAGCACTGATTATTGGCACAGTATACAAATATATTTGTTGTGTTGCATTAGTTTGGAAATGTTCAAGTTCTGTTAATGAACTAACAGTCGACTTTTCCATCTGCAGATTATACTGAATGACCAGCAGAGGGAGTGATGCCGGAAACCATTTCCCTGCATTGCTGAGACCCAAAAAAAAAAAAGTCGCCAGCCTTCGACTTCCTTGATCAATTTACATGGTAGGTGAAACTCTCATTTAATCGCTTTGCTTGTGTTTGAAAGAATTTCAGGGCGTCTGATGGCTCTCAGCACCTTTTAGTGGGGTCTTCTGCATCAATATTATTTGTCCAGACTGAAGCCATATGGATGACGCTATTGGCATAAATGACAGTTTATGAAAGACGTTGACTGTCTACAAGGCTGAAAATCCTACTTGAGATACTAGTGCAAGCAATTTATCATCACAGGAAATTAGTGTCTTTGAAGCTGGAATGAGTTGTCTTATGTTAGAGCGATTGACTTACTTTGAAATGCGGGAAACTTATCTAACCTGCCTTCCGCACTCTGTATGTGGGACTCTGATACTCAAGATGGATTGCTCTTTCGGATACTCTGTGTTCTTTTCACTCTAACCCACTTTCAAAAGGGGAGCCCAGTTCTTTCAATGGTGCAGAGTACTTTCCCAATACACTTCCACCTTGGCTTGCAGTCATAATAGCAGATAGTTAGCTAGGGCGGAATTGCTAATGTCTCATTGTCCTGTGTTGTAGTCACCAGGGTGATTGGTCATGTCAAGTCAAGTCAAGTCATAACATTTGTATAGCGCACTACATACCCAGAGGGTTTCAAGGCGCTTAGGAAGGGGAGGAGGATTATTTGTCAAATATCCACGTTTTAAGCTGCTTTCTGAACGCTAGGTGATTCTGGGTGAGGCGAAGGTAAGCGGGGAGTGAGTTCCATGTTTTGGCAGCCAGGTAAGAAAAGGATCTGCCTCCCATGGTGGTCTTGTTGATGCGAGGTACAGTGGCGAAGGCTTGGCTGGAAGAGCGAAGTTGGCGGGAGGGGGTGTAGAAGGACAGTCGAGAGTTGAGGCAATCTGGTCCGATGTCGTAGAGTGATTTGTGTGCGTGGGTAAGCAGTCGGAAAGTGATCCTCTTATTGACGGGTAGCCAGTGGAGGTCTTTAAGGTGACCAGAGATGTGTTCGTTGCGTGGGATGTCTAATATGAGCCTAGCTGAGGCGTTTTGGATTCGTTGTAGTTTCTTCTGGAGTTTAGCGGTGGTACCTGCGTAAAGGGTGTTTCCGTAGTCCAGTCGGCTCGTGACTAGAGCGTGGGTGACTGTTTTCCTTGTTTCGGAGGGGATCCAGCGAAATGTTTTTCTGAGCATGCGAAGGATGTTAAAGCAGGAAGAGGATACGGCGCTGACTTGTCTGTTCATTGAGAGTGAAGAATCCAGGATGACGCCAAGGTTCCGTGCGTGGTCTGTCGGGATGGGTGCTTTTCCGAGGGGTTCCGGCCACCAGGAGTCGTCCCATGCAGAGGGGGATGTACCTAAGATGAGGACTTCTGTTTTGTCTGAGTTCAGTTTCAGACGGCTTTGTTTCATCCATTCGGCGACTTCTTTCATTCCTTCGTGTAGGTTAGTTTTGGCGGTGCTGGGGTCCTTGGTGAGAGAAAGGATCAGTTGGGTGTCGTCCGCGTAAGAGATGATGTTGAGGTTGTGTTGGCGGGCGATGGCCGCGAGGGGGCTCATGTATACGTTGAAGAGGGTGGGACTGAGTGAGGATCCTTGAGGTACGCCGCAGATGATTTCAGAGGCCTCGGACTTGAATGGTGGGAGGCGGACTCTCTGTGTTCTTCCGGTGAGGAACGAGGTGATCCATTCCAGTGCTTTTCCTTGGATTCCGATGTTTCTGAGGCGTTGTAAAAGGGTGCTGTGGCAGACTGTGTCGAAGGCTGCAGAGAGGTCGAGGAGGATGAGGGCGACTGTGTCTCCATTGTCCAGTAGAGTTCGAATGTCGTCTGTAGCTGCGATGAGGGCGGTCTCAGTGCTGTGTTTGGCTCGGAAGCCAGATTGTGAGGGGTCGAGTGATTTGTTGGCTTCGAGGAAGGCGGCGAGCTGGTTGTTGACGGCTTTCTCGATGACTTTGGCCGGAAATGGAAGAAGCGAGATGGGGCGGTAGTTTTTCAGTTCGGTGGGGTCTGCTGTTGGTTTTTTCAGAAGGGCGGTGAGTTCAGCGTGTTTCCAGTCTTCTGGGAAGGTAGCGGATTTGAAGGAGCAGTTGATGACGTCTCGGAGGTGCGGAGCTATGACGGAGTCTGCTTTGTTGAAGATGTGGTGAGGGCATGGGTCTGTGGGGGATCCAGAGTGGATGGAATTCATCAGGCGGATGGTGTCCTCAGTGGAGATTGGGTTCCAGGCGTTAAGGGTGTTTACTGGAGGAAGATGGTCAGCAGATGGTAGGGTGGGTTGGCTTCCGGATTGGTTGTCAAAGCTGTTGTGGATGTCAGCAATCTTGTTGTGGAAAAAAGAGGCTAGGGAGTCGCAGAGGGTTTGAGAGGGGGTGATGTCGTTGGAGTTGGCCGAGGGGTTGGAAAATTCCTTGACGATGTTGAAAAGTTCCTTGCTGTTGTGGGCGTTGTTGTCAAGTCGATCCTTGAATGCTGTTTTCTTGGCATTTCGGATCAGTTGGTGGTGAGTACGGGTGGCGCTTTTGAAGGCGTCCTTGTTGCTGGTGGATGGGTCTTTTTTCCAGGCCTTTTCAAGGGTGCGGCACAGTTTCTTGGACTTCTTGAGATCATCGTTGAACCAAGAGGCCTTCTTGTTGCCAAGTTTGTGTTGACGTTTTTTCAGTGGTGCTAAGGTGTCGGCGGTGTTGGATAACCAAAGGGTGAGGTTGGAGGCGGCTTCGTTGGCGTTAGAGGAGAGGGCTGGGGAGGTTCGAAGGAGCGATGTGGAGATCTGATGTCATAAAGCTACAGCATGATGGCATCTGACGTGAGAGCAAGCAAAAGGATACATTTTTCATGGAATTGAAATAGGTAGCCTGCTAGACAGGACTTCCAGCTGAAGACAAAGATGTTAAAATGAAAAACGAGGGCAATATTAGAGACTTATACATTTGTTTGGGATGTATGACGTTAGCACGCATACTATTACCACGCATACCTTTACAACGCGGTATTTACAACGAATACCGTAACAACGCATAGCGCTTTGAGGTGCTGGATAGTGGTAAGTATAATTTTATATTCCAACTCCAGTCCCCGTGGACACTAGGGAAGGTGTTGGATATAAAATTAAACTTATTCCCTATCCTAGAGCGCCCCCCAGCGCAATGCGTTGTAATGGTATGCGTGGTAATGCCTGCGTTGTAATGGTAGTGCGTGGTAAAAAATGCGTGCTAAACGTTGTATACCATTTGTTTGTAGTTGAAGGTGATAGTAATATTCTCGAGTTCTCTATTGGTTAACTGATAGGGATGTGCAACAACAAAGATGTTAGAATCTGTTGTTCATAGTTTTTAATATTACCACTAACTATAGCATAAGCCTTCCTACAAAAACGTATCAGGTCACTCCATAGTTATTGCTGTACCATAACCTAACAGAATTGCAGTGAGAAGGATCCCCTGTCACATGGCTAGCATTTACATCTTCTTATTTACATCCTAATATTGGTTCTAGCATGGTGTAGAGAGTCCTAGCAAATAAGGCTTGGGATTGAGAGAAGTATGCTAGGTTGAAAATAAAATTGAGGTTTGAATTTTTAAGTGAGCTGTGGATTTTCGCATTGTAACAGGCGCCATAGCACTGATTATTGGCACAGTATACAAATATATTTGTTGTGTTGCATTAGTTTGGAAATGTTCAAGTTCTGTTAATGAACTAACAGTCGACTTTTCCATCTGCAGATTATACTGAATGACCAGCAGAGGGAGTGATGCCGGAAACCATTTCCCTGCATTGCTGAGACCCAAAAAAAAAAAGTCGCCAGCCTTCGACTTCCTTGATCAATTTACATGGTAGGTGAAACTCTCATTTAATCGCTTTGCTTGTGTTTGTAAGAATTTCAGGGCGTCTGATGGCTCTCAGCACCTTTTAGTGGGGTCTTCTGCATAAATATTATTTGTCCAGACTGAAGCCATATGGATGACGCTATTGGCATAAATGACAGTTTATGAAAGACGTTGACTGTCTACAAGGCTGAAAATCCTACTTGAGATACTAGTGCAAGCAATTTATCATCACAGGAAATTAGTGTCTTTGAAGCTGGAATGAGTTGTCTTATGTTAGAGCGATTGACTTACTTTGAAAGACGGGAAGCTTATTTAACCTGCCTTCCTGCACTCTGTATGTGGGACTCTGATACTCAAGATGGATTGCTCTTTCGGATACTCTGTGTTCTTGTCACTCTAACCCACTTTCAAAAGGGGAGCCCAGTTCTTTCAATGGTGCAGAGTACTTTCCCAATACACTTCCACCTTGGCTTGCAGTCATAATAGCAGATAGTTAACTAGGGCGGAATTGCTAATGTCTCATTGTCCTGTGTTGTAGTCACCAGGGTGATTGGTCATGAGTTCCTCTGATGTCATAAAGCTACAGCATGATGGCATCTGACGTGAGATCAAGCAAATGGATACATTTTTCATGGAATTGAAATAGGTAGCCTGCTAGACAGGACTTCCAGCTGAAGACAAAGATGTTAAAATGAAAAACTAGGGCAATATTAGAGACTTATACATTTGTTTGGGATGTATGACGTTAGCACGCATACTATTACCATGCATACCTTTACAACGCGGTATTTACAACGAATACCGTAACAACGCATAGCGCTTTGAGGTGCTGGATAGTGGTAAGTATAATTTTATATTCCAACTCCAGTCCCCGTGGACACTAGGGAAGGTGTTGGATATAAAATTAAACTTATTCCCTATCCTAGAGCGCCCCCCAGCGCAATGCGTTGTAATGGTATGCGTGGTAATGCCTGCGTTGTAATGGTAGTGCGTGGTAAAAAATGCGTGCTAAACGTTGTATACCATTTGTTTGTAGTTGAAGGTGATAGTAATATTCTCGAGTTCTCTATTGGTTAACTGATAGGGATGTGCAACAACAAAGATGTTAGAATCTGTTGTTCATAGTTTTTAATATTACCACTAACTATAGCATAAGCCTTCCTACAAAAACGTATCAGGTCACTCCATAGTTATTGCTGTACCATAACCTAACAGAATTGCAGTGAGAAGGATCCCCTGTCACATGGCTAGCATTTACATCTTCTTATTTACATCCTAATATTGGTTCTAGCATGGTGTAGAGAGTCCTAGCAAATAAGGCTTGGGATTGAGAGAAGTATGCTAGGTTGAAAATAAAATTGAGGTTTGAATTTTTAAGTGAGCTGTGGATTTTCGCATTGTAACAGGCGCCATAGCACTGATTATTG
The DNA here is from genome assembly GCF_964263255.1 of Lissotriton vulgaris. Taxonomy (NCBI): domain Eukaryota; kingdom Metazoa; phylum Chordata; class Amphibia; order Caudata; family Salamandridae; genus Lissotriton; species Lissotriton vulgaris. Next base: position 1,637,748 of record NW_028245779.1, on the reverse strand, counting down.
GCACAGTATACAAATATATTTGTTGTGTTGCATTAGTTTGGAAATGTTCAAGTTCTGTTAATGAACTAACAGTCGACTTTTCCATCTGCAGATTATACTGAATGACCAGCAGAGGGAGTGATGCCGGAAACCATTTCCCTGCATTGCTGAGACCCAAAAAAAAAAAGTCGCCAGCCTTCGACTTCCTTGATCAATTTACATGGTAGGTGAAACTCTCATTTAATCGCTTTGCTTGTGTTTGTAAGAATTTCAGGGCGTCTGATGGCTCTCAGCACCTTTTAGTGGGGTCTTCTGCATAAATATTATTTGTCCAGACTGAAGCCATATGGATGACGCTATTGGCATAAATGACAGTTTATGAAAGACGTTGACTGTCTACAAGGCTGAAAATCCTACTTGAGATACTAGTGCAAGCAATTTATCATCACAGGAAATTAGTGTCTTTGAAGCTGGAAAGAGTTGTCTTATGTTAGAGCGATTGACTTACTTTGAAAGACGGGAAGCTTATTTAACCTGCCTTCCTGCACTCTGTATGTGGGACTCTGATACTCAAGATGGATTGCTCTTTCGGATACTCTGTGTTCTTGTCACTCTAACCCACTTTCAAAAGGGGAGCCCAGTTCTTTCAATGGTGCAGAGTACTTTCCCAATACACTTCCACCTTGGCTTGCAGTCATAATAGCAGATAGTTAACTAGGGCGGAATTGCTAATGTCTCATTGTCCTGTGTTGTAGTCACCAGGGTGATTGGTCATGAGTTCCTCTGATGTCATAAAGCTACAGCATGATGGCATCTGACGTGAGATCAAGCAAATGGATACATTTTTCATGGAATTGAAATAGGTAGCCTGCTAGACAGGACTTCCAGCTGAAGACAAAGATGTTAAAATGAAAGAAACTAGGGCAATATTAGAGACTTATACATTTGTTTGGGATGTATGACGTTAGCACGCATACTATTACCACGCATACCTTTACAACGCGGTATTTACAACGAATACCGTAACAACGCATAGCGCTTTGAGGTGCTGGATAGTGGTAAGTATAATTTTATATTCCAACTCCAGTCCCCGTGGACACTAGGGAAGGTGTTGGATATAAAATTAAACTTATTCCCTATCCTAGAGCGCCCCCCAGCGCAATGCGTTGTAATGGTATGCGTGGTAATGCCTGCGTTGTAATGGTAGTGCGTGGTAAAAAATGCGTGCTAAACGTTGTATACCATTTGTGTGTAGTTGAAGGTGATAGTAATATTCTCGAGTTCTCTATTGGTTAACTGATAGGGATGTGCAACAACAAAGATGTTAGAATCTGTTGTTCATAGTTTTTAATATTACCACTAACTATAGCATAAGCCTTCCTACAAAAACGTATCAGGTCACTCCATAGTTATTGCTGTACCATAACCTAACAGAATTGCATTGAGAAGGATCCCCTGTCACATGGCTAGCATTTACATCTTCTTATTTACATCCTAATATTGGTTCTAGCGTGGTGTAGAGAGTCATAGCAAATAAGGCTTTGGATTGAGAGAAGTATGCTAGGTTGAAAATAAAATTGAGGTCTGAATTTTTAAGTGAGCTGTGGATTTTCGCATTGTAACAGGCGCCATAGCACTGATTATTGGCACAGTATACAAATATATTTGTTGTGTTGCATTAGTTTGGAAATGTTCAAGTTCTGTTAATGAACTAACAGTCGACTTTTCCATCTGCAGATTATACTGAATGACCAGCAGAGGGAGTGATGCCGGAAACCATTTCCCTGCATTGCTGAGACCCAAAAAAAAAAAAGTCGCCAGCCTTCGACTTCCTTGATCAATTTACATGGTAGGTGAAACTCTCATTTAATCGCTTTGCTTGTGTTTGAAAGAATTTCAGGGCGTCTGATGGCTCTCAGCACCTTTTAGTGGGGTCTTCTGCATCAATATTATTTGTCCAGACTGAAGCCATATGGATGACGCTATTGGCATAAATGACAGTTTATGAAAGACGTTGACTGTCTACAAGGCTGAAAATCCTACTTGAGATACTAGTGCAAGCAATTTATCATCACAGGAAATTAGTGTCTTTGAAGCTGGAATGAGTTGTCTTATGTTAGAGCGATTGACTTACTTTGAAATGCGGGAAACTTATCTAACCTGCCTTCCGCACTCTGTATGTGGGACTCTGATACTCAAGATGGATTGCTCTTTCGGATACTCTGTGTTCTTTTCACTCTAACCCACTTTCAAAAGGGGAGCCCAGTTCTTTCAATGGTGCAGAGTACTTTCCCAATACACTTCCACCTTGGCTTGCAGTCATAATAGCAGATAGTTAGCTAGGGCGGAATTGCTAATGTCTCATTGTCCTGTGTTGTAGTCACCAGGGTGATTGGTCATGTCAAGTCAAGTCAAGTCATAACATTTGTATAGCGCACTACATACCCAGAGGGTTTCAAGGCGCTTAGGAAGGGGAGGAGGATTATTTGTCAAATATCCACGTTTTAAGCTGCTTTCTGAACGCTAGGTGATTCTGGGTGAGGCGAAGGTAAGCGGGGAGTGAGTTCCATGTTTTGGCAGCCAGGTAAGAAAAGGATCTGCCTCCCATGGTGGTCTTGTTGATGCGAGGTACAGTGGCGAAGGCTTGGCTGGAAGAGCGAAGTTGGCGGGAGGGGGTGTAGAAGGACAGTCGAGAGTTGAGGCAATCTGGTCCGATGTCGTAGAGTGATTTGTGTGCGTGGGTAAGCAGTCGGAAAGTGATCCTCTTATTGACGGGTAGCCAGTGGAGGTCTTTAAGGTGACCAGAGATGTGTTCGTTGCGTGGGATGTCTAATATGAGCCTAGCTGAGGCGTTTTGGATTCGTTGTAGTTTCTTCTGGAGTTTAGCGGTGGTACCTGCGTAAAGGGTGTTTCCGTAGTCCAGTCGGCTCGTGACTAGAGCGTGGGTGACTGTTTTCCTTGTTTCGGAGGGGATCCAGCGAAATGTTTTTCTGAGCATGCGAAGGATGTTAAAGCAGGAAGAGGATACGGCGCTGACTTGTCTGTTCATTGAGAGTGAAGAATCCAGGATGACGCCAAGGTTCCGTGCGTGGTCTGTCGGGATGGGTGCTTTTCCGAGGGGTTCCGGCCACCAGGAGTCGTCCCATGCAGAGGGGGATGTACCTAAGATGAGGACTTCTGTTTTGTCTGAGTTCAGTTTCAGACGGCTTTGTTTCATCCATTCGGCGACTTCTTTCATTCCTTCGTGTAGGTTAGTTTTGGCGGTGCTGGGGTCCTTGGTGAGAGAAAGGATCAGTTGGGTGTCGTCCGCGTAAGAGATGATGTTGAGGTTGTGTTGGCGGGCGATGGCCGCGAGGGGGCTCATGTATACGTTGAAGAGGGTGGGACTGAGTGAGGATCCTTGAGGTACGCCGCAGATGATTTCAGAGGCCTCGGACTTGAATGGTGGGAGGCGGACTCTCTGTGTTCTTCCGGTGAGGAACGAGGTGATCCATTCCAGTGCTTTTCCTTGGATTCCGATGTTTCTGAGGCGTTGTAAAAGGGTGCTGTGGCAGACTGTGTCGAAGGCTGCAGAGAGGTCGAGGAGGATGAGGGCGACTGTGTCTCCATTGTCCAGTAGAGTTCGAATGTCGTCTGTAGCTGCGATGAGGGCGGTCTCAGTGCTGTGTTTGGCTCGGAAGCCAGATTGTGAGGGGTCGAGTGATTTGTTGGCTTCGAGGAAGGCGGCGAGCTGGTTGTTGACGGCTTTCTCGATGACTTTGGCCGGAAATGGAAGAAGCGAGATGGGGCGGTAGTTTTTCAGTTCGGTGGGGTCTGCTGTTGGTTTTTTCAGAAGGGCGGTGAGTTCAGCGTGTTTCCAGTCTTCTGGGAAGGTAGCGGATTTGAAGGAGCAGTTGATGACGTCTCGGAGGTGCGGAGCTATGACGGAGTCTGCTTTGTTGAAGATGTGGTGAGGGCATGGGTCTGTGGGGGATCCAGAGTGGATGGAATTCATCAGGCGGATGGTGTCCTCAGTGGAGATTGGGTTCCAGGCGTTAAGGGTGTTTACTGGAGGAAGATGGTCAGCAGATGGTAGGGTGGGTTGGCTTCCGGATTGGTTGTCAAAGCTGTTGTGGATGTCAGCAATCTTGTTGTGGAAAAAAGAGGCTAGGGAGTCGCAGAGGGTTTGAGAGGGGGTGATGTCGTTGGAGTTGGCCGAGGGGTTGGAAAATTCCTTGACGATGTTGAAAAGTTCCTTGCTGTTGTGGGCGTTGTTGTCAAGTCGATCCTTGAATGCTGTTTTCTTGGCATTTCGGATCAGTTGGTGGTGAGTACGGGTGGCGCTTTTGAAGGCGTCCTTGTTGCTGGTGGATGGGTCTTTTTTCCAGGCCTTTTCAAGGGTGCGGCACAGTTTCTTGGACTTCTTGAGATCATCGTTGAACCAAGAGGCCTTCTTGTTGCCAAGTTTGTGTTGACGTTTTTTCAGTGGTGCTAAGGTGTCGGCGGTGTTGGATAACCAAAGGGTGAGGTTGGAGGCGGCTTCGTTGGCGTTAGAGGAGAGGGCTGGGGAGGTTCGAAGGAGCGATGTGGAGATCTGATGTCATAAAGCTACAGCATGATGGCATCTGACGTGAGAGCAAGCAAAAGGATACATTTTTCATGGAATTGAAATAGGTAGCCTGCTAGACAGGACTTCCAGCTGAAGACAAAGATGTTAAAATGAAAAACTAGGGCAATATTAGAGACTTATACATTTGTTTGGGATGTATGACGTTAGCACGCATACTATTACCACGCATACCTTTACAACGCGGTATTTACAACGAATACCGTAACAACGCATAGCGCTTTGAGGTGCTGGATAGTGGTAAGTATAATTTTATATTCCAACTCCAGTCCCCGTGGACACTAGGGAAGGTGTTGGATATAAAATTAAACTTATTCCCTATCCTAGAGCGCCCCCCAGCGCAATGCGTTGTAATGGTATGCGTGGTAATGCCTGCGTTGTAATGGTAGTGCGTGGTAAAAAATGCGTGCTAAACGTTGTATACCATTTGTTTGTAGTTGAAGGTGATAGTAATATTCTCGAGTTCTCTATTGGTTAACTGATAGGGATGTGCAACAACAAAGATGTTAGAATCTGTTGTTCATAGTTTTTAATATTACCACTAACTATAGCATAAGCCTTCCTACAAAAACGTATCAGGTCACTCCATAGTTATTGCTGTACCATAACCTAACAGAATTGCAGTGAGAAGGATCCCCTGTCACATGGCTAGCATTTACATCTTCTTATTTACATCCTAATATTGGTTCTAGCATGGTGTAGAGAGTCCTAGCAAATAAGGCTTGGGATTGAGAGAAGTATGCTAGGTTGAAAATAAAATTGAGGTTTGAATTTTTAAGTGAGCTGTGGATTTTCGCATTGTAACAGGCGCCATAGCACTGATTATTGGCACAGTATACAAATATATTTGTTGTGTTGCATTAGTTTGGAAATGTTCAAGTTCTGTTAATGAACTAACAGTCGACTTTTCCATCTGCAGATTATACTGAATGACCAGCAGAGGGAGTGATGCCGGAAACCATTTCCCTGCATTGCTGAGACCCAAAAAAAAAAAGTCGCCAGCCTTCGACTTCCTTGATCAATTTACATGGTAGGTGAAACTCTCATTTAATCGCTTTGCTTGTGTTTGTAAGAATTTCAGGGCGTCTGATGGCTCTCAGCACCTTTTAGTGGGGTCTTCTGCATAAATATTATTTGTCCAGACTGAAGCCATATGGATGACGCTATTGGCATAAATGACAGTTTATGAAAGACGTTGACTGTCTACAAGGCTGAAAATCCTACTTGAGATACTAGTGCAAGCAATTTATCATCACAGGAAATTAGTGTCTTTGAAGCTGGAATGAGTTGTCTTATGTTAGAGCGATTGACTTACTTTGAAAGACGGGAAGCTTATTTAACCTGCCTTCCTGCACTCTGTATGTGGGACTCTGATACTCAAGATGGATTGCTCTTTCGGATACTCTGTGTTCTTGTCACTCTAACCCACTTTCAAAAGGGGAGCCCAGTTCTTTCAATGGTGCAGAGTACTTTCCCAATACACTTCCACCTTGGCTTGCAGTCATAATAGCAGATAGTTAACTAGGGCGGAATTGCTAATGTCTCATTGTCCTGTGTTGTAGTCACCAGGGTGATTGGTCATGAGTTCCTCTGATGTCATAAAGCTACAGCATGATGGCATCTGACGTGAGATCAAGCAAATGGATACATTTTTCATGGAATTGAAATAGGTAGCCTGCTAGACAGGACTTCCAGCTGAAGACAAAGATGTTAAAATGAAAAACTAGGGCAATATTAGAGACTTATACATTTGTTTGGGATGTATGACGTTAGCACGCATACTATTACCATGCATACCTTTACAACGCGGTATTTACAACGAATACCGTAACAACGCATAGCGCTTTGAGGTGCTGGATAGTGGTAAGTATAATTTTATATTCCAACTCCAGTCCCCGTGGACACTAGGGAAGGTGTTGGATATAAAATTAAACTTATTCCCTATCCTAGAGCGCCCCCCAGCGCAATGCGTTGTAATGGTATGCGTGGTAATGCCTGCGTTGTAATGGTAGTGCGTGGTAAAAAATGCGTGCTAAACGTTGTATACCATTTGTTTGTAGTTGAAGGTGATAGTAATATTCTCGAGTTCTCTATTGGTTAACTGATAGGGATGTGCAACAACAAAGATGTTAGAATCTGTTGTTCATAGTTTTTAATATTACCACTAACTATAGCATAAGCCTTCCTACAAAAACGTATCAGGTCACTCCATAGTTATTGCTGTACCATAACCTAACAGAATTGCAGTGAGAAGGATCCCCTGTCACATGGCTAGCATTTACATCTTCTTATTTACATCCTAATATTGGTTCTAGCATGGTGTAGAGAGTCCTAGCAAATAAGGCTTGGGATTGAGAGAAGTATGCTAGGTTGAAAATAAAATTGAGGTTTGAATTTTTAAGTGAGCTGTGGATTTTCGCATTGTAACAGGCGCCATAGCACTGATTATTGGCACAGTATACAAATATATTTGTTGTGTTGCATTAGTTTGGAAATGTTCAAGTTCTGTTAATGAACTAACAGTCGACTTTTCCATCTGCAGATTATACTGAATGACCAGCAGAGGGAGTGATGCCGGAAACCATTTCCCTGCATTGCTGAGACCCCAAAAAAAAAAGTCGCCAGCCTTCGACTTCCTTGATCAATTTACATGGTAGGTGAAACTCTCATTTAATCGCTTTGCTTGTGTTTGTAAGAATTTCAGGGCGTCTGATGGCTCTCAGCACCTTTTAGTGGGGTCTTCTGCATAAATATTATTTGTCCAGACTGAAGCCATATGGATGACGCTATTGGCATAAATGACAGTTTATGAAAGACGTTGACTGTCTACAAGGCTGAAAATCCTACTTGAGATACTAGTGCAAGCAATTTATCATCACAGGAAATTAGTGTCTTTGAAGCTGGAAAGAGTTGTCTTATGTTAGAGCGATTGACTTACTTTGAAAGACGGGAAGCTTATTTAACCTGCCTTCCTGCACTCTGTATGTGGGACTCTGATACTCAAGATGGATTGCTCTTTCGGATACTCTGTGTTCTTGTCACTCTAACCCACTTTCAAAAGGGGAGCCCAGTTCTTTCAATGGTGCAGAGTACTTTCCCAATACACTTCCACCTTGGCTTGCAGTCATAATAGCAGATAGTTAACTAGGGCGGAATTGCTAATGTCTCATTGTCCTGTGTTGTAGTCACCAGGGTGATTGGTCATGAGTTCCTCTGATGTCATAAAGCTACAGCATGATGGCATCTGACGTGAGATCAAGCAAATGGATACATTTTTCATGGAATTGAAATAGGTAGCCTGCTAGACAGGACTTCCAGCTGAAGACAAAGATGTTAAAATGAAAGAAACTAGGGCAATATTAGAGACTTATACATTTGTTTGGGATGTATGACGTTAGCACGCATACTATTACCACGCATACCTTTACAACGCGGTATTTACAACGAATACCGTTACAACGCATAGCGCTTTGAGGTGCTGGATAGTGGTAAGTATAATTTTATATTCCAACTCCAGTCCCCGTGGACACTAGGGAAGGTGTTGTATATAAAATTAAACTTATTCCCTATCCTAGAGCGCCCCCCAGCGCAATGCGTTGTAATGGTATGCGTGGTAATGCCTGCGTTGTAATGGTAGTGCGTGGTAAAAAATGCGTGCTAAACGTTGTATACCATTTGTTTGTAGTTGAAGGTGATAGTAATATTCTCGAGTTCTCTATTGGTTAACTGATAGGGATGTGCAACAACAAAGATGTTAGAATCTGTTGTTCATAGTTTTTAATATTACCACTAACTATAGCATAAGCCTTCCTACAAAAACGTATCAGGTCACTCCATAGTTATTGCTGTACCATAACCTAACAGAATTGCAGTGAGAAGGATCCCCTGTCACATGGCTAGCATTTACATCTTCTTATTTACATCCTAATATTGGTTCTAGCGTGGTGTAGAGAGTCATAGCAAATAAGGCTTGGGATTGAGAGAAGTATGCTAGGTTGAAAATAAAATTGAGGTTTGAATTTTTAAGTGAGCTGTGGATTTTCGCATTGTAACAGGCGCCATAGCACTGATTATTGGCACAGTATACAAATATATTTGTTGTGTTGCATTAGTTTGGAAATGTTCAAGTTCTGTTAATGAACTAACAGTCGACTTTTCCATCTGCAGATTATACTGAATGACCAGCAGAGGGAGTGATGCCGGAAACCATTTCCCTGCATTGCTGAGACCCAAAAAAAAAAAGTCGCCAGCCTTCGACTTCCTTGATCAATTTACATGGTAGGTGAAACTCTCATTTAATCGCTTTGCTTGTGTTTGTAAGAATTTCAGGGCGTCTGATGGCTCTCAGCACCTTTTAGTGGGGTCTTCTGCATAAATATTATTTGTCCAGACTGAAGCCATATGGATGACGCTATTGGCATAAATGACAGTTTATGAAAGACGTTGACTGTCTACAAGGCTGAAAATCCTACTTGAGATACTAGTGCAAGCAATTTATCATCACAGGAAATTAGTGTCTTTGAAGCTGGAATGAGTTGTCTTATGTTAGAGCGATTGACTTACTTTGAAAGACGGGAAGCTTATTTAACCTGCCTTCCTGCACTCTGTATGTGGGACTCTGATACTCAAGATGGATTGCTCTTTCGGATACTCTGTGTTCTTGTCACTCTAACCCACTTTCAAAAGGGGAGCCCAGTTCTTTCAATGGTGCAGAGTACTTTCCCAATACACTTCCACCTTGGCTTGCAGTCATAATAGCAGATAGTTAACTAGGGCGGAATTGCTAATGTCTCATTGTCCTGTGTTGTAGTCACCAGGGTGATTGGTCATGAGTTCCTCTGATGTCATAAAGCTACAGCATGATGGCATCTGACGTGAGATCAAGCAAATGGATACATTTTTCATGGAATTGAAATAGGTAGCCTGCTAGACAGGACTTCCAGCTGAAGACAAAGATGTTAAAATGAAAGAAACTAGGGCAATATTAGAGACTTATACATTTGTTTGGGATGTATGACGTTAGCACGCATACTATTACCACGCATACCTTTACAACGCGGTATTTACAACGAATACCGTTACAACGCATAGCGCTTTGAGGTGCTGGATAGTGGTAAGTACAATTTTATATTCCAACTCCAGTCCCCGTGGACACTAGGGAAGGTGTTGGATATAAAATTAAACTTATTCCCTATCCTAGAGCGCCCCCCAGCGCAATGCGTTGTAATGGTTTGCGTGGTAATGCCTGCGTTGTAATGGTAGTGAGTGGTAAAAAATGCGTGCTAAACGTTGTATACCATTTGTTTGTAGTTGAAGGTGATAGTAATATTCTCGAGTTCTCTATTGGTTAACTGATAGGGATGTGCAACAACAAAGATGTTAGAATCTGTTGTTCATAGTTTTTAATATTACCACTAACTATAGCATAAGCCTTCCTACAAAAACGTATCAGGTCACTCCATAGTTATTGCTGTACCATAACCTAACAGAATTGCAGTGAGAAGGATCCCCTGTCACATGGCTAGCATTTACATCTTCTTATTTACATCCTAATATTGGTTCTAGCGTGGTGTAGAGAGTCATAGCAAATAAGGCTTGGGATTGAGAGAAGTATGCTAGGTTGAAAATAAAATTGAGGTTTGAATTTTTAAGTGAGCTGTGGATTTTCGCATTGTAACAGGCGCCATAGCACTGATTATTGGCACAGTATACAAATATATTTGTTGTGTTGCATTAGTTTGGAAATGTTCAAGTTCTGTTAATGAACTAACAGTCGACTTTTCCATCTGCAGATTATACTGAATGACCAGCAGAGGGAGTGATGCCGGAAACCATTTCCCTGCATTGCTGAGACCCAAAAAAAAAAAGTCGCCAGCCTTCGACTTCCTTGATCAATTTACATGGTAGGTGAAACTCTCATTTAATCGCTTTGCTTGTGTTTGTAAGAATTTCAGGGCGTCTGATGGCTCTCAGCACCTTTTAGTGGGGTCTTCTGCATAAATATTATTTGTCCAGACTGAAGCCATATGGATGACGCTATTGGCATAAATGACAGTTTATGAAAGACGTTGACTGTCTACAAGGCTGAAAATCCTACTTGAGATACTAGTGCAAGCAATTTATCATCACAGGAAATTAGTGTCTTTGAAGCTGGAATGAGTTGTCTTATGTTAGAGCGATTGACTTACTTTGAAAGACGGGAAGCTTATTTAACCTGCCTTCCTGCACTCTGTATGTGGGACTCTGATACTCAAGATGGATTGCTCTTTCGGATACTCTGTGTTCTTGTCACTCTAACCCACTTTCAAAAGGGGAGCCCAGTTCTTTCAATGGTGCAGAGTACTTTCCCAATACACTTCCACCTTGGCTTGCAGTCATAATAGCAGATAGTTAACTAGGGCGGAATTGCTAATGTCTCATTGTCCTGTGTTGTAGTCACCAGGGTGATTGGTCATGAGTTCCTCTGATGTCATAAAGCTACAGCATGATGGCATCTGACGTGAGATCAAGCAAATGGATACATTTTTCATGGAATTGAAATAGGTAGCCTGCTAGACAGGACTTCCAGCTGAAGACAAAGATGTTAAAATGAAAGAAACTAGGGCAATATTAGAGACTTATACATTTGTTTGGGATGTATGACGTTAGCACGCATACTATTACCACGCATACCTTTACAACGCGGTATTTACAACGAATACCGTTACAACGCATAGCGCTTTGAGGTGCTGGATAGTGGTAAGTATAATTTTATATTCCAACTCCAGTCCCCGTGGACACTAGGGAAGGTGTTGTATATAAAATTAAACTTATTCCCTATCCTAGAGCGCCCCCCAGCGCAATGCGTTGTAATGGTATGCGTGGTAATGCCTGCGTTGTAATGGTAGTGCGTGGTAAAAAATGCGTGCTAAACGTTGTATACCATTTGTTTGTAGTTGAAGGTGATAGTAATATTCTCGAGTTCTCTATTGGTTAACTGATAGGGATGTGCAACAACAAAGATGTTAGAATCTGTTGTTCATAGTTTTTAATATTACCACTAACTATAGCATAAGCCTTCCTACAAAAACGTATCAGGTCACTCCATAGTTATTGCTGTACCATAACCTAACAGAATTGCATTGAGAAGGATCCCCTGTCACATGGCTAGCATTTACATCTTCTTATTTACATCCTAATATTGGTTCTAGCGTGGTGTAGAGAGTCATAGCAAATAAGGCTTTGGATTGAGAGAAGTATGCTAGGTTGAAAATAAAATTGAGGTCTGAATTTTTAAGTGAGCTGTGGATTTTCGCATTGTAACAGGCGCCATAGCACTGATTATTGGCACAGTATACAAATATATTTGTTGTGTTGCATTAGTTTGGAAATGTTCAAGTTCTGTTAATGAACTAACAGTCGACTTTTCCATCTGCAGATTATACTGAATGACCAGCAGAGGGAGTGATGCCGGAAACCATTTCCCTGCATTGCTGAGACCCAAAAAAAAAAAAGTCGCCAGCCTTCGACTTCCTTGATCAATTTACATGGTAGGTGAAACTCTCATTTAATCGCTTTGCTTGTGTTTGAAAGAATTTCAGGGCGTCTGATGGCTCTCAGCACCTTTTAGTGGGGTCTTCTGCATCAATATTATTTGTCCAGACTGAAGCCATATGGATGACGCTATTGGCATAAATGACAGTTTATGAAAGACGTTGACTGTCTACAAGGCTGAAAATCCTACTTGAGATACTAGTGCAAGCAATTTATCATCACAGGAAATTAGTGTCTTTGAAGCTGGAATGAGTTGTCTTATGTTAGAGCGATTGACTTACTTTGAAATGCGGGAAACTTATCTAACCTGCCTTCCGCACTCTGTATGTGGGACTCTGATACTCAAGATGGATTGCTCTTTCGGATACTCTGTGTTCTTTTCACTCTAACCCACTTTCAAAAGGGGAGCCCAGTTCTTTCAATGGTGCAGAGTACTTTCCCAATACACTTCCACCTTGGCTTGCAGTCATAATAGCAGATAGTTAGCTAGGGCGGAATTGCTAATGTCTCATTGTCCTGTGTTGTAGTCACCAGGGTGATTGGTCATGTCAAGTCAAGTCAAGTCATAACATTTGTATAGCGCACTACATACCCAGAGGGTTTCAAGGCGCTTAGGAAAGGGAGGAGGATTATTTGTCAAATATCCACGTTTTAAGCTGCTTTCTGAACGCTAGGTGATTCTGGGTGAGGCGAAGGTAAGCGGGGAGTGAGTTCCATGTTTTGGCAGCCAGGTAAGAAAAGGATCTGCCTCCCATGGTGGTCTTGTTGATGCGAGGTACAGTGGCGAAGGCTTGGCTGGAAGAGCGAAGTTGGCGGGAGGGGGTGTAGAAGGACAGTCGAGAGTTGAGGCAATCTGGTCCGATGTCGTAGAGTGATTTGTGTGCGTGGGTAAGCAGTCGGAAAGTGATCCTCTTATTGACGGGTAGCCAGTGGAGGTCTTTAAGGTGACCAGAGATGTGTTCGTTGCGTGGGATGTCTAATATGAGCCTAGCTGAGGCGTTTTGGATTCGTTGTAGTTTCTTCTGGAGTTTAGCGGTGGTACCTGCGTAAAGGGTGTTTCCGTAGTCCAGTCGGCTCGTGACTAGAGCGTGGGTGACTGTTTTCCTTGTTTCGGAGGGGATCCAGCGAAATGTTTTTCTGAGCATGCGAAGGATGTTAAAGCAGGAAGAGGATACGGCGCTGACTTGTCTGTTCATTGAGAGTGAAGAATCCAGGATGACGCCAAGGTTCCGTGCGTGGTCTGTCGGGATGGGTGCTTTTCCGAGGGGTTCCGGCCACCAGGAGTCGTCCCATGCAGAGGGGGATGTACCTAAGATGAGGACTTCTGTTTTGTCTGAGTTCAGTTTCAGACGGCTTTGTTTCATCCATTCGGCGACTTCTTTCATTCCTTCGTGTAGGTTAGTTTTGGCGGTGCTGGGGTCCTTGGTGAGAGAAAGGATCAGTTGGGTGTCGTCCGCGTAAGAGATGATGTTGAGGTTGTGTTGGCGGGCGATGGCCGCGAGGGGGCTCATGTATACGTTGAAGAGGGTGGGACTGAGTGAGGATCCTTGAGGTACGCCGCAGATGATTTCAGAGGCCTCGGACTTGAATGGTGGGAGGCGGACTCTCTGTGTTCTTCCGGTGAGGAACGAGGTGATCCATTCCAGTGCTTTTCCTTGGATTCCGATGTTTCTGAGGCGTTGTAAAAGGGTGCTGTGGCAGACTGTGTCGAAGGCTGCAGAGAGGTCGAGGAGGATGAGGGCGACTGTGTCTCCATTGTCCAGTAGAGTTCGAATGTCGTCTGTAGCTGCGATGAGGGCGGTCTCAGTGCTGTGTTTGGCTCGGAAGCCAGATTGTGAGGGGTCGAGTGATTTGTTGGCTTCGAGGAAGGCGGCGAGCTGGTTGTTGACGGCTTTCTCGATGACTTTGGCCGGAAATGGAAGAAGCGAGATGGGGCGGTAGTTTTTCAGTTCGGTGGGGTCTGCTGTTGGTTTTTTCAGAAGGGCGGTGAGTTCAGCGTGTTTCCAGTCTTCTGGGAAGGTAGCGGATTTGAAGGAGCAGTTGATGACGTCTCGGAGGTGCGGAGCTATGACGGAGTCTGCTTTGTTGAAGATGTGGTGAGGGCATGGGTCTGTGGGGGATCCAGAGTGGATGGAATTCATCAGGCGGATGGTGTCCTCAGTGGAGATTGGGTTCCAGGCGTTAAGGGTGTTTACTGGAGGAAGATGGTCAGCAGATGGTAGGGTGGGTTGGCTTCCGGATTGGTTGTCAAAGCTGTTGTGGATGTCAGCAATCTTGTTGTGGAAAAAAGAGGCTAGGGAGTCGCAGAGGGTTTGAGAGGGGGTGATGTCGTTGGAGTTGGCCGAGGGGTTGGAAAATTCCTTGACGATGTTGAAAAGTTCCTTGCTGTTGTGGGCGTTGTTGTCAAGTCGATCCTTGAATGCTGTTTTCTTGGCATTTCGGATCAGTTGGTGGTGAGTACGGGTGGCGCTTTTGAAGGCGTCCTTGTTGCTGGTGGATGGGTCTTTTTTCCAGGCCTTTTCAAGGGTGCGGCACAGTTTCTTGGACTTCTTGAGATCATCGTTGAACCAAGAGGCCTTCTTGTTGCCAAGTTTGTGTTGACGTTTTTTCAGTGGTGCTAAGGTGTCGGCGGTGTTGGATAACCAAAGGGTGAGGTTGGAGGCGGCTTCGTTGGCGTTAGAGGAGAGGGCTGGGGAGGTTCGAAGGAGCGATGTGGAGATCTGATGTCATAAAGCTACAGCATGATGGCATCTGACGTGAGAGCAAGCAAAAGGATACATTTTTCATGGAATTGAAATAGGTAGCCTGCTAGACAGGACTTCCAGCTGAAGACAAAGATGTTAAAATGAAAAACTAGGGCAATATTAGAGACTTATACATTTGTTTGGGATGTATGACGTTAGCACGCATACTATTACCACGCATACCTTTACAACGCGGTATTTACAACGAATACCGTAACAACGCATAGCGCTTTGAGGTGCTGGATAGTGGTAAGTATAATTTTATATTCCAACTCCAGTCCCCGTGGACACTAGGGAAGGTGTTGGATATAAAATTAAACTTATTCCCTATCCTAGAGCGCCCCCCAGCGCAATGCGTTGTAATGGTATGCGTGGTAATGCCTGCGTTGTAATGGTAGTGCGTGGTAAAAAATGCGTGCTAAACGTTGTATACCATTTGTTTGTAGTTGAAGGTGATAGTAATATTCTCGAGTTCTCTATTGGTTAACTGATAGGGATGTGCAACAACAAAGATGTTAGAATCTGTTGTTCATAGTTTTTAATATTACCACTAACTATAGCATAAGCCTTCCTACAAAAACGTATCAGGTCACTCCATAGTTATTGCTGTACCATAACCTAACAGAATTGCAGTGAGAAGGATCCCCTGTCACATGGCTAGCATTTACATCTTCTTATTTACATCCTAATATTGGTTCTAGCATGGTGTAGAGAGTCCTAGCAAATAAGGCTTGGGATTGAGAGAAGTATGCTAGGTTGAAAATAAAATTGAGGTTTGAATTTTTAAGTGAGCTGTGGATTTTCGCATTGTAACAGGCGCCATAGCACTGATTATTGGCACAGTATACAAATATATTTGTTGTGTTGCATTAGTTTGGAAATGTTCAAGTTCTGTTAATGAACTAACAGTCGACTTTTCCATCTGCAGATTATACTGAATGACCAGCAGAGGGAGTGATGCCGGAAACCATTTCCCTGCATTGCTGAGACCCAAAAAAAAAAAGTCGCCAGCCTTCGACTTCCTTGATCAATTTACATGGTAGGTGAAACTCTCATTTAATCGCTTTGCTTGTGTTTGTAAGAATTTCAGGGCGTCTGATGGCTCTCAGCACCTTTTAGTGGGGTCTTCTGCATAAATATTATTTGTCCAGACTGAAGCCATATGGATGACGCTATTGGCATAAATGACAGTTTATGAAAGACGTTGACTGTCTACAAGGCTGAAAATCCTACTTGAGATACTAGTGCAAGCAATTTATCATCACAGGAAATTAGTGTCTTTGAAGCTGGAATGAGTTGTCTTATGTTAGAGCGATTGACTTACTTTGAAAGACGGGAAGCTTATTTAACCTGCCTTCCTGCACTCTGTATGTGGGACTCTGATACTCAAGATGGATTGCTCTTTCGGATACTCTGTGTTCTTGTCACTCTAACCCACTTTCAAAAGGGGAGCCCAGTTCTTTCAATGGTGCAGAGTACTTTCCCAATACACTTCCACCTTGGCTTGCAGTCATAATAGCAGATAGTTAACTAGGGCGGAATTGCTAATGTCTCATTGTCCTGTGTTGTAGTCACCAGGGTGATTGGTCATGAGTTCCTCTGATGTCATAAAGCTACAGCATGATGGCATCTGACGTGAGATCAAGCAAATGGATACATTTTTCATGGAATTGAAATAGGTAGCCTGCTAGACAGGACTTCCAGCTGAAGACAAAGATGTTAAAATGAAAAACTAGGGCAATATTAGAGACTTATACATTTGTTTGGGATGTATGACGTTAGCACGCATACTATTACCATGCATACCTTTACAACGCGGTATTTACAACGAATACCGTAACAACGCATAGCGCTTTGAGGTGCTGGATAGTGGTAAGTATAATTTTATATTCCAACTCCAGTCCCCGTTGACACTAGGGAAGGTGTTGGATATAAAATTAAACTTATTCCCTATCCTAGAGCGCCCCCCAGCGCAATGCGTTGTAATGGTATGCGTGGTAATGCCTGCGTTGTAATGGTAGTGCGTGGTAAAAAATGCGTGCTAAACGTTGTATACCATTTGTTTGTAGTTGAAGGTGATAGTAATATTCTCGAGTTCTCTATTGGTTAACTGATAGGGATGTGCAACAACAAAGATGTTAGAATCTGTTGTTCATAGTTTTTAATATTACCACTAACTATAGCATAAGCCTTCCTACAAAAACGTATCAGGTCACTCCATAGTTATTGCTGTACCATAACCTAACAGAATTGCAGTGAGAAGGATCCCCTGTCACATGGCTAGCATTTACATCTTCTTATTTACATCCTAATATTGGTTCTAGCATGGTGTAGAGAGTCCTAGCAAATAAGGCTTGGGATTGAGAGAAGTATGCTAGGTTGAAAATAAAATTGAGGTTTGAATTTTTAAGTGAGCTGTGGATTTTCGCATTGTAACAGGCGCCATAGCACTGATTATTGGCACAGTATACAAATATATTTGTTGTGTTGCATTAGTTTGGAAATGTTCAAGTTCTGTTAATGAACTAACAGTCGACTTTTCCATCTGCAGATTATACTGAATGACCAGCAGAGGGAGTGATGCCGGAAACCATTTCCCTGCATTGCTGAGACCCAAAAAAAAAAAGTCGCCAGCCTTCGACTTCCTTGATCAATTTACATGGTAGGTGAAACTCTCATTTAATCGCTTTGCTTGTGTTTGTAAGAATTTCAGGGCGTCTGATGGCTCTCAGCACCTTTTAGTGGGGTCTTCTGCATAAATATTATTTGTCCAGACTGAAGCCATATGGATGACGCTATTGGCATAAATGACAGTTTATGAAAGACGTTGACTGTCTACAAGGCTGAAAATCCTACTTGAGATACTAGTGCAAGCAATTTATCATCACAGGAAATTAGTGTCTTTGAAGCTGGAAAGAGTTGTCTTATGTTAGAGCGATTGACTTACTTTGAAAGACGGGAAGCTTATTTAACCTGCCTTCCTGCACTCTGTATGTGGGACTCTGATACTCAAGATGGATTGCTCTTTCGGATACTCTGTGTTCTTGTCACTCTAACCCACTTTCAAAAGGGGAGCCCAGTTCTTTCAATGGTGCAGAGTACTTTCCCAATACACTTCCACCTTGGCTTGCAGTCATAATAGCAGATAGTTAACTAGGGCGGAATTGCTAATGTCTCATTGTCCTGTGTTGTAGTCACCAGGGTGATTGGTCATGAGTTCCTCTGATGTCATAAAGCTACAGCATGATGGCATCTGACGTGAGATCAAGCAAATGGATACATTTTTCATGGAATTGAAATAGGTAGCCTGCTAGACAGGACTTCCAGCTGAAGACAAAGATGTTAAAATGAAAGAAACTAGGGCAATATTAGAGACTTATACATTTGTTTGGGATGTATGACGTTAGCACGCATACTATTACCACGCATACCTTTACAACGCGGTATTTACAACGAATACCGTTACAACGCATAGCGCTTTGAGGTGCTGGATAGTGGTAAGTATAATTTTATATTCCAACTCCAGTCCCCGTGGACACTAGGGAAGGTGTTGTATATAAAATTAAACTTATTCCCTATCCTAGAGCGCCCCCCAGCGCAATGCGTTGTAATGGTATGCGTGGTAATGCCTGCGTTGTAATGGTAGTGCGTGGTAAAAAATGCGTGCTAAACGTTGTATACCATTTGTTTGTAGTTGAAGGTGATAGTAATATTCTCGAGTTCTCTATTGGTTAACTGATAGGGATGTGCAACAACAAAGATGTTAGAATCTGTTGTTCATAGTTTTTAATATTACCACTAACTATAGCATAAGCCTTCCTACAAAAACGTATCAGGTCACTCCATAGTTATTGCTGTACCATAACCTAACAGAATTGCAGTGAGAAGGATCCCCTGTCACATGGCTAGCATTTACATCTTCTTATTTACATCCTAATATTGGTTCTAGCGTGGTGTAGAGAGTCATAGCAAATAAGGCTTGGGATTGAGAGAAGTATGCTAGGTTGAAAATAAAATTGAGGTTTGAATTTTTAAGTGAGCTGTGGATTTTCGCATTGTAACAGGCGCCATAGCACTGATTATTGGCACAGTATACAAATATATTTGTTGTGTTGCATTAGTTTGGAAATGTTCAAGTTCTGTTAATGAACTAACAGTCGACTTTTCCATCTGCAGATTATACTGAATGACCAGCAGAGGGAGTGATGCCGGAAACCATTTCCCTGCATTGCTGAGACCCAAAAAAAAAAAGTCGCCAGCCTTCGACTTCCTTGATCAATTTACATGGTAGGTGAAACTCTCATTTAATCGCTTTGCTTGTGTTTGTAAGAATTTCAGGGCGTCTGATGGCTCTCAGCACCTTTTAGTGGGGTCTTCTGCATAAATATTATTTGTCCAGACTGAAGCCATATGGATGACGCTATTGGCATAAATGACAGTTTATGAAAGACGTTGACTGTCTACAAGGCTGAAAATCCTACTTGAGATACTAGTGCAAGCAATTTATCATCACAGGAAATTAGTGTCTTTGAAGCTGGAATGAGTTGTCTTATGTTAGAGCGATTGACTTACTTTGAAAGACGGGAAGCTTATTTAACCTGCCTTCCTGCACTCTGTATGTGGGACTCTGATACTCAAGATGGATTGCTCTTTCGGATACTCTGTGTTCTTGTCACTCTAACCCACTTTCAAAAGGGGAGCCCAGTTCTTTCAATGGTGCAGAGTACTTTCCCAATACACTTCCACCTTGGCTTGCAGTCATAATAGCAGATAGTTAACTAGGGCGGAATTGCTAATGTCTCATTGTCCTGTGTTGTAGTCACCAGGGTGATTGGTCATGAGTTCCTCTGATGTCATAAAGCTACAGCATGATGGCATCTGACGTGAGATCAAGCAAATGGATACATTTTTCATGGAATTGAAATAGGTAGCCTGCTAGACAGGACTTCCAGCTGAAGACAAAGATGTTAAAATGAAAGAAACTAGGGCAATATTAGAGACTTATACATTTGTTTGGGATGTATGACGTTAGCACGCATACTATTACCACGCATACCTTTACAACGCGGTATTTACAACGAATACCGTTACAACGCATAGCGCTTTGAGGTGCTGGATAGTGGTAAGTATAATTTTATATTCCAACTCCAGTCCCCGTGGACACTAGGGAAGGTGTTGTATATAAAATTAAACTTATTCCCTATCCTAGAGCGCCCCCCAGCGCAATGCGTTGTAATGGTATGCGTGGTAATGCCTGCGTTGTAATGGTAGTGCGTGGTAAAAAATGCGTGCTAAACGTTGTATACCATTTGTTTGTAGTTGAAGGTGATAGTAATATTCTCGAGTTCTCTATTGGTTAACTGATAGGGATGTGCAACAACAAAGATGTTAGAATCTGTTGTTCATAGTTTTTAATATTACCACTAACTATAGCATAAGCCTTCCTACAAAAACGTATCAGGTCACTCCATAGTTATTGCTGTACCATAACCTAACAGAATTGCAGTGAGAAGGATCCCCTGTCACATGGCTAGCATTTACATCTTCTTATTTACATCCTAATATTGGTTCTAGCGTGGTGTAGAGAGTCATAGCAAATAAGGCTTGGGATTGAGAGAAGTATGCTAGGTTGAAAATAAAATTGAGGTTTGAATTTTTAAGTGAGCTGTGGATTTTCGCATTGTAACAGGCGCCATAGCACTGATTATTGGCACAGTATACAAATATATTTGTTGTGTTGCATTAGTTTGGAAATGTTCAAGCTCTGTTAATGAACTAACAGTCGACTTTTCCATCTGCAGATTATACTGAATGACCAGCAGAGGGAGTGATGCCGGAAACCATTTCCCTGCATTGCTGAGACCCAAAAAAAAAGTCGCCAGCCTTCGACTTCCTTGATCAATTTACATGGTAGGTGAAACTCTCATTTAATCGTTTTCCTTGTGTTTGAAAGAATTTCAGGGCGTCTGATGGCTCTCAGCACCTTTTAGTGGGGTCTTCTGCATAAATATTATTTGTCCAGACTGAAGCCATATGGATGACGCTATTGGCATAAATGATAGTTTATGAAGACGTTGACTGTCTACGAGGCTGAAAATCCTACTTGAGATACTAGTGCAAGCAATTTATCATCACAGGAAATTAGTGTCTTTGAAGCTGGAATGAGTTGTCTTATGTTAGAGCGATTGACTTACTTTGAAAGACGGGAAGCTTATTTAACCTGCCTTCCTGCACTCTGTATGTGGGACTCTGATACTCAAGATGGATTGCTCTTTCGGATACTCTGTGTTCTTGTCACTCTAACCCACTTTCAAAAGGGGAGCCCAGTTCTTTCAATGGTGCAGAGTACTTTCCCAATACACTTCCACCTTGGCTTGCAGTCATAATAGCAGATAGTTAACTAGGGCGGAATTGCTAATGTCTCATTGTCCTGTGTTGTAGTCACCAGGGTGATTGGTTATGAGTTCCTCTGATGTCATAAAGCTACAGCATGATGGCATCTGACGTGAGATCAAGCAAATGGATACATTTTTCATGGAATTGAAATAGGTAGCCTGCTAGACAGGACTTCCAGCTGAAGACAAAGATGTTAAAATGAAAGAAACTAGGACAATATTAGAGACTTATACATTTGTTTGGGATGTATGACGTTAGCACGCATACTATTACCATGCATACCTTTACAACGCGGTATTTACAACGAATACAGTTACAACGCATAGCGCTTTGAGGTGCTGGATAGTGGTAAGTACAATTTTATATTCCAACTCCAGTCCCCGTGGACACTAGGGAAGGTGTTGGATATAAAATTAAACTTATTCCCTATCCTAGAGCGCCCCCCAGCGCAATGCGTTGTAATGGTTTGCGTGGTAATGCCTGCGTTGTAATGGTAGTGAGTGGTAAAAAATGCGTGCTAAACGTTGTATACCATTTGTTTGTAGTTGAAGGTGATAGTAATATTCTCGAGTTCTCTATTGGTTAACTGATAGGGATGTGCAACAACAAAGATGTTAGAATCTGTTGTTCATAGTTTTTAATATTACCACTAACTATAGCATAAGCCTTCCTACAAAAACGTATCAGGTCACTCCATAGTTATGGCTGTACCATAACCTAACAGAATTGCAGTGAGAAGGATCCCCTGTCACATGGCTAGCATTTACATCTTTTTATTTATATCCTAACATTAGTTCTAGTGTGGTGTAGAGAGTCATAGCAAATAAGGCTTTGGATTGAGAGAAGTATGCTAGGTTGAAAATAAAATTGAGGTTTGAATTTTTAAGTGAGCTGTGGATTTTCGCATTGTAACAGGCGCCATAGCACTGATTATTGGCACAGTATACAAATATATTTGTTGTGTTGCATTAGTTTGGAAATGTTCAAGTTCTGTTAATGAACTAACAGTTGACTTTTCCATCTGCAGATTATACTGAATGACCAGCAGAGGGAGTGATGCCGGAAACCATTTCCCTGCATTGCTGAGACCCAAAAAAAAAAAAAAGTCGCCAGCCTTCGACTTCCTTGATCAATTTACATGGTAGGTGAAACTCTCATTTAATCGTTTTCCTTGTGTTTGAAAGAATTTCAGGGCGTCTGATGGCTCTCAGCACCTTTTAGTGGGGTCTTCTGCATAAATATTATTTGTCCAGACTGAAGCCATATGGATGACGCTATTGGCATAAATGATAGTTTATGAACACGTTGACTGTCTACGAGGCTGAAAATCCTACTTGAGATACTAGTGCAAGCAATTTATCATCACAGGAAATTAGTGTCTTTGAAGCTGGAATGAGTTGTCTTATGTTAGAGCGATTGACTTACTTTGAAAGACGGGAAGCTTATTTAACCTGCCTTCCTGCACTCTGTATGTGGGACTCTGATACTCAAGATGGATTGCTCTTTCGGATACTCTGTGTTCTTGTCACTCTAACCCACTTTCAAAAGGGGAGCCCAGTTCTTTCAATGGTGCAGAGTACTTTCCCAATACACTTCCACCTTGGCTTGCAGTCATAATAGCAGATAGTTAACTAGGGCGGAATTGCTAATGTCTCATTGTCCTGTGTTGTAGTCACCAGGGTGATTGGTTATGAGTTCCTCTGATGTCATAAAGCTACAGCATGATGGCATCTGACGTGAGATCAAGCAAATGGATAAATTTTTCATGGAATTGAAATAGGTAGCCTGCTAGACAGGACTTCCAGCTGAAGACAAAGATGTTAAAATGAAAGAAACTAGGACAATATTAGAGACTTATACATTTGTTTGGGATGTATGACGTTAGCACGCATACTATTACCATGCATACCTTTACAACGCGGTATTTACAACGAATACCGTAACAACGCATAGCGCTTTGAGGTGCTGGATAGTGGTAAGTATAATTTTATATTCCAACTCCAGTCCCCGTGGACACTAGGGAAGGTGTTGGATATAAAATTAAACTTATTCCCTATCCTAGAGCGCCCCCCAGCGCAATGCGTTGTAATGGTATGCGTGGTAATGCCTGCGTTGTAATGGTAGTGCGTGGTAAAAAATGCGTGCTAAACGTTGTATACCATTTGTTTGTAGTTGAAGGTGATAGTAATATTCTCGAGTTCTCTATTGGTTAACTGATAGGGATGTGCAACAACAAAGATGTTAGAATCTGTTGTTCATAGTTTTTAATATTACCACTAACTATAGCATAAGCCTTCCTACAAAAACGTATCAGGTCACTCCATAGTTATTGCTGTACCATAACCTAACAGAATTGCAGTGAGAAGGATCCCCTGTCACATGGCTAGCATTTACATCTTCTTATTTACATCCTAATATTGGTTCTAGCATGGTGTAGAGAGTCCTAGCAAATAAGGCTTGGGATTGAGAGAAGTATGCTAGGTTGAAAATAAAATTGAGGTTTGAATTTTTAAGTGAGCTGTGGATTTTCGCATTGTAACAGGCGCCATAGCACTGATTATTGGCACAGTATACAAATATATTTGTTGTGTTGCATTAGTTTGGAAATGTTCAAGTTCTGTTAATGAACTAACAGTCGACTTTTCCATCTGCAGATTATACTGAATGACCAGCAGAGGGAGTGATGCCGGAAACCATTTCCCTGCATTGCTGAGACCCAAAAAAAAAAAGTCGCCAGCCTTCGACTTCCTTGATCAATTTACATGGTAGGTGAAACTCTCATTTAATCGCTTTGCTTGTGTTTGTAAGAATTTCAGGGCGTCTGATGGCTCTCAGCACCTTTTAGTGGGGTCTTCTGCATAAATATTATTTGTCCAGACTGAAGCCATATGGATGACGCTATTGGCATAAATGACAGTTTATGAAAGACGTTGACTGTCTACAAGGCTGAAAATCCTACTTGAGATACTAGTGCAAGCAATTTATCATCACAGGAAATTAGTGTCTTTGAAGCTGGAATGAGTTGTCTTATGTTAGAGCGATTGACTTACTTTGAAAGACGGGAAGCTTATTTAACCTGCCTTCCTGCACTCTGTATGTGGGACTCTGATACTCAAGATGGATTGCTCTTTCGGATACTCTGTGTTCTTGTCACTCTAACCCACTTTCAAAAGGGGAGCCCAGTTCTTTCAATGGTGCAGAGTACTTTCCCAATACACTTCCACCTTGGCTTGCAGTCATAATAGCAGATAGTTAACTAGGGCGGAATTGCTAATGTCTCATTGTCCTGTGTTGTAGTCACCAGGGTGATTGGTCATGAGTTCCTCTGATGTCATAAAGCTACAGCATGATGGCATCTGACGTGAGATCAAGCAAATGGATACATTTTTCATGGAATTGAAATAGGTAGCCTGCTAGACAGGACTTCCAGCTGAAGACAAAGATGTTAAAATGAAAGAAACTAGGGCAATATTAGAGACTTATACATTTGTTTGGGATGTATGACGTTAGCACGCATACTATTACCACGCATACCTTTACAACGCGGTATTTACAACGAATACCGTTACAACGCATAGCGCTTTGAGGTGCTGGATAGTGGTAAGTACAATTTTATATTCCAACTCCAGTCCCCGTGGACACTAGGGAAGGTGTTGGATATAAAATTAAACTTATTCCCTATCCTAGAGCGCCCCCCAGCGCAATGCGTTGTAATGGTTTGCGTGGTAATGCCTGCGTTGTAATGGTAGTGAGTGGTAAAAAATGCGTGCTAAACGTTGTATACCATTTGTTTGTAGTTGAAGGTGATAGTAATATTCTCGAGTTCTCTATTGGTTAACTGATAGGGATGTGCAACAACAAAGATGTTAGAATCTGTTGTTCATAGTTTTTAATATTACCACTAACTATAGCATAAGCCTTCCTACAAAAACGTATCAGGTCACTCCATAGTTATTGCTGTACCATAACCTAACAGAATTGCAGTGAGAAGGATCCCCTGTCACATGGCTAGCATTTACATCTTCTTATTTACATCCTAATATTGGTTCTAGCGTGGTGTAGAGAGTCATAGCAAATAAGGCTTGGGATTGAGAGAAGTATGCTAGGTTGAAAATAAAATTGAGGTTTGAATTTTTAAGTGAGCTGTGGATTTTCGCATTGTAACAGGCGCCATAGCACTGATTATTGGCACAGTATACAAATATATTTGTTGTGTTGCATTAGTTTGGAAATGTTCAAGTTCTGTTAATGAACTAACAGTCGACTTTTCCATCTGCAGATTATACTGAATGACCAGCAGAGGGAGTGATGCCGGAAACCATTTCCCTGCATTGCTGAGACCCAAAAAAAAAAAGTCGCCAGCCTTCGACTTCCTTGATCAATTTACATGGTAGGTGAAACTCTCATTTAATCGCTTTGCTTGTGTTTGTAAGAATTTCAGGGCGTCTGATGGCTCTCAGCACCTTTTAGTGGGGTCTTCTGCATAAATATTATTTGTCCAGACTGAAGCCATATGGATGACGCTATTGGCATAAATGACAGTTTATGAAAGACGTTGACTGTCTACAAGGCTGAAAATCCTACTTGAGATACTAGTGCAAGCAATTTATCATCACAGGAAATTAGTGTCTTTGAAGCTGGAATGAGTTGTCTTATGTTAGAGCGATTGACTTACTTTGAAAGACGGGAAGCTTATTTAACCTGCCTTCCTGCACTCTGTATGTGGGACTCTGATACTCAAGATGGATTGCTCTTTCGGATACTCTGTGTTCTTGTCACTCTAACCCACTTTCAAAAGGGGAGCCCAGTTCTTTCAATGGTGCAGAGTACTTTCCCAATACACTTCCACCTTGGCTTGCAGTCATAATAGCAGATAGTTAACTAGGGCGGAATTGCTAATGTCTCATTGTCCTGTGTTGTAGTCACCAGGGTGATTGGTCATGAGTTCCTCTGATGTCATAAAGCTACAGCATGATGGCATCTGACGTGAGATCAAGCAAATGGATACATTTTTCATGGAATTGAAATAGGTAGCCTGCTAGACAGGACTTCCAGCTGAAGACAAAGATGTTAAAATGAAAGAAACTAGGGCAATATTAGAGACTTATACATTTGTTTGGGATGTATGACGTTAGCACGCATACTATTACCACGCATACCTTTACAACGCGGTATTTACAACGAATACCGTTACAACGCATAGCGCTTTGAGGTGCTGGATAGTGGTAAGTACAATTTTATATTCCAACTCCAGTCCCCGTGGACACTAGGGAAGGTGTTGGATATAAAATTAAACTTATTCCCTATCCTAGAGCGCCCCCCAGCGCAATGCGTTGTAATGGTTTGCGTGGTAATGCCTGCGTTGTAATGGTAGTGAGTGGTAAAAAATGCGTGCTAAACGTTGTATACCATTTGTTTGTAGTTGAAGGTGATAGTAATATTCTCGAGTTCTCTATTGGTTAACTGATAGGGATGTGCAACAACAAAGATGTTAGAATCTGTTGTTCATAGTTTTTAATATTACCACTAACTATAGCATAAGCCTTCCTACAAAAACGTATCAGGTCACTCCATAGTTATTGCTGTACCATAACCTAACAGAATTGCAGTGAGAAGGATCCCCTGTCACATGGCTAGCATTTACATCTTCTTATTTACATCCTAATATTGGTTCTAGCGTGGTGTAGAGAGTCATAGCAAATAAGGCTTGGGATTGAGAGAAGTATGCTAGGTTGAAAATAAAATTGAGGTTTGAATTTTTAAGTGAGCTGTGGATTTTCGCATTGTAACAGGCGCCATAGCACTGATTATTGGCACAGTATACAAATATATTTGTTGTGTTGCATTAGTTTGGAAATGTTCAAGTTCTGTTAATGAACTAACAGTCGACTTTTCCATCTGCAGATTATACTGAATGACCAGCAGAGGGAGTGATGCCGGAAACCATTTCCCTGCATTGCTGAGACCCAAAAAAAAAAAGTCGCCAGCCTTCGACTTCCTTGATCAATTTACATGGTAGGTGAAACTCTCATTTAATCGCTTTGCTTGTGTTTGTAAGAATTTCAGGGCGTCTGATGGCTCTCAGCACCTTTTAGTGGGGTCTTCTGCATAAATATTATTTGTCCAGACTGAAGCCATATGGATGACGCTATTGGCATAAATGACAGTTTATGAAAGACGTTGACTGTCTACAAGGCTGAAAATCCTACTTGAGATACTAGTGCAAGCAATTTATCATCACAGGAAATTAGTGTCTTTGAAGCTGGAATGAGTTGTCTTATGTTAGAGCGATTGACTTACTTTGAAAGACGGGAAGCTTATTTAACCTGCCTTCCTGCACTCTGTATGTGGGACTCTGATACTCAAGATGGATTGCTCTTTCGGATACTCTGTGTTCTTGTCACTCTAACCCACTTTCAAAAGGGGAGCCCAGTTCTTTCAATGGTGCAGAGTACTTTCCCAATACACTTCCACCTTGGCTTGCAGTCATAATAGCAGATAGTTAACTAGGGCGGAATTGCTAATGTCTCATTGTCCTGTGTTGTAGTCACCAGGGTGATTGGTCATGAGTTCCTCTGATGTCATAAAGCTACAGCATGATGGCATCTGACGTGAGATCAAGCAAATGGATACATTTTTCATGGAATTGAAATAGGTAGCCTGCTAGACAGGACTTCCAGCTGAAGACAAAGATGTTAAAATGAAAGAAACTAGGGCAATATTAGAGACTTATACATTTGTTTGGGATGTATGACGTTAGCACGCATACTATTACCACGCATACCTTTACAACGCGGTATTTACAACGAATACCGTTACAACGCATAGCGCTTTGAGGTGCTGGATAGTGGTAAGTATAATTTTATATTCCAACTCCAGTCCCCGTGGACACTAGGGAAGGTGTTGTATATAAAATTAAACTTATTCCCTATCCTAGAGCGCCCCCCAGCGCAATGCGTTGTAATGGTATGCGTGGTAATGCCTGCGTTGTAATGGTAGTGCGTGGTAAAAAATGCGTGCTAAACGTTGTATACCATTTGTTTGTAGTTGAAGGTGATAGTAATATTCTCGAGTTCTCTATTGGTTAACTGATAGGGATGTGCAACAACAAAGATGTTAGAATCTGTTGTTCATAGTTTTTAATATTACCACTAACTATAGCATAAGCCTTCCTACAAAAACGTATCAGGTCACTCCATAGTTATTGCTGTACCATAACCTAACAGAATTGCAGTGAGAAGGATCCCCTGTCACATGGCTAGCATTTACATCTTCTTATTTACATCCTAATATTGGTTCTAGCGTGGTGTAGAGAGTCATAGCAAATAAGGCTTGGGATTGAGAGAAGTATGCTAGGTTGAAAATAAAATTGAGGTTTGAATTTTTAAGTGAGCTGTGGATTTTCGCATTGTAACAGGCGCCATAGCACTGATTATTGGCACAGTATACAAATATATTTGTTGTCTTGCATTAGTTTGGAAATGTTCAAGCTCTGTTAATGAACTAACAGTCGACTTTTCCATCTGCAGATTATACTGAATGACCAGCAGAGGGAGTGATGCCGGAAACCATTTCCCTGCATTGCTGAGACCCAAAAAAAAAGTCGCCAGCCTTCGACTTCCTTGATCAATTTACATGGTAGGTGAAACTCTCATTTAATCGTTTTCCTTGTGTTTGAAAGAATTTCAGGGAGTCTGATGGCTCTCAGCACCTTTTAGTGGGGTCTTCTGCATAAATATTATTTGTCCAGACTGAAGCCATATGGATGACGCTATTGGCATAAATGATAGTTTATGAAGACGTTGACTGTCTACGAGGCTGAAAATCCTACTTGAGATACTAGTGCAAGCAATTTATCATCACAGGAAATTAGTGTCTTTGAAGCTGGAATGAGTTGTCTTATGTTAGAGCGATTGACTTACTTTGAAAGACGGGAAGCTTATTTAACCTGCCTTCCTGCACTCTGTATGTGGGACTCTGATACTCAAGATGGATTGCTCTTTCGGATACTCTGTGTTCTTGTCACTCTAACCCACTTTCAAAAGGGGAGCCCAGTTCTTTCAATGGTGCAGAGTACTTTCCCAATACACTTCCACCTTGGCTTGCAGTCATAATAGCAGATAGTTAACTAGGGCGGAATTGCTAATGTCTCATTGTCCTGTGTTGTAGTCACCAGGGTGATTGGTTATGAGTTCCTCTGATGTCATAAAGCTACAGCATGATGGCATCTGACGTGAGATCAAGCAAATGGATACATTTTTCATGGAATTGAAATAGGTAGCCTGCTAGACAGGACTTCCAGCTGAAGACAAAGATGTTAAAATGAAAGAAACTAGGACAATATTAGAGACTTATACATTTGTTTGGGATGTATGACGTTAGCACGCATACTATTACCATGCATACCTTTACAACGCGGTATTTACAACGAATACCGTAACAACGCATAGCGCTTTGAGGTGCTGGATAGTGGTAAGTATAATTTTATATTCCAACTCCAGTCCCCGTGGACACTAGGGAAGGTGTTGGATATAAAATTAAACTTATTCCCTATCCTAGAGCGCCCCCCAGCGCAATGCGTTGTAATGGTATGCGTGGTAATGCCTGCGTTGTAATGGTAGTGCGTGGTAAAAAATGCGTGCTAAACGTTGTATACCATTTGTTTGTAGTTGAAGGTGATAGTAATATTCTCGAGTTCTCTATTGGTTAACTGATAGGGATGTGCAACAACAAAGATGTTAGAATCTGTTGTTCATAGTTTTTAATATTACCACTAACTATAGCATAAGCCTTCCTACAAAAACGTATCAGGTCACTCCATAGTTATTGCTGTACCATAACCTAACAGAATTGCAGTGAGAAGGATCCCCTGTCACATGGCTAGCATTTACATCTTCTTATTTACATCCTAATATTGGTTCTAGCGTGGTGTAGAGAGTCATAGCAAATAAGGCTTGGGATTGAGAGAAGTATGCTAGGTTGAAAATAAAATTGAGGTTTGAATTTTTAAGTGAGCTGTGGATTTTCGCATTGTAACAGGCGCCATAGCACTGATTATTGGCACAGTATACAAATATATTTGTTGTGTTGCATTAGTTTGGAAATGTTCAAGCTCTGTTAATGAACTAACAGTCGACTTTTCCATCTGCAGATTATACTGAATGACCAGCAGAGGGAGTGATGCCGGAAACCATTTCCCTGCATTGCTGAGACCCAAAAAAAAAGTCGCCAGCCTTCGACTTCCTTGATCAATTTACATGGTAGGTGAAACTCTCATTTAATCGTTTTCCTTGTGTTTGAAAGAATTTCAGGGAGTCTGATGGCTCTCAGCACCTTTTAGTGGGGTCTTCTGCATAAATATTATTTGTCCAGACTGAAGCCATATGGATGACGCTATTGGCATAAATGATAGTTTATGAAGACGTTGACTGTCTACGAGGCTGAAAATCCTACTTGAGATACTAGTGCAAGCAATTTATCATCACAGGAAATTAGTGTCTTTGAAGCTGGAATGAGTTGTCTTATGTTAGAGCGATTGACTTACTTTGAAAGACGGGAAGCTTATTTAACCTGCCTTCCTGCACTCTGTATGTGGGACTCTGATACTCAAGATGGATTGCTCTTTCGGATACTCTGTGTTCTTGTCACTCTAACCCACTTTCAAAAGGGGAGCCCAGTTCTTTCAATGGTGCAGAGTACTTTCCCAATACACTTCCACCTTGGCTTGCAGTCATAATAGCAGATAGTTAACTAGGGCGGAATTGCTAATGTCTCATTGTCCTGTGTTGTAGTCACCAGGGTGATTGGTTATGAGTTCCTCTGATGTCATAAAGCTACAGCATGATGGCATCTGACGTGAGATCAAGCAAATGGATACATTTTTCATGGAATTGAAATAGGTAGCCTGCTAGACAGGACTTCCAGCTGAAGACAAAGATGTTAAAATGAAAGAAACTAGGACAATATTAGAGACTTATACATTTGTTTGGGATGTATGACGTTAGCACGCATACTATTACCATGCATACCTTTACAACGCGGTATTTACAACGAATACCGTAACAACGCATAGCGCTTTGAGGTGCTGGATAGTGGTAAGTATAATTTTATATTCCAACTCCAGTCCCCGTGGACACTAGGGAAGGTGTTGGATATAAAATTAAACTTATTCCCTATCCTAGAGCGCCCCCCAGCGCAATGCGTTGTAATGGTATGCGTGGTAATGCCTGCGTTGTAATGGTAGTGCGTGGTAAAAAATGCGTGCTAAACGTTGTATACCATTTGTTTGTAGTTGAAGGTGATAGTAATATTCTCGAGTTCTCTATTGGTTAACTGATAGGGATGTGCAACAACAAAGATGTTAGAATCTGTTGTTCATAGTTTTTAATATTACCACTAACTATAGCATAAGCCTTCCTACAAAAACGTATCAGGTCACTCCATAGTTATTGCTGTACCATAACCTAACAGAATTGCAGTGAGAAGGATCCCCTGTCACATGGCTAGCATTTACATCTTCTTATTTACATCCTAATATTGGTTCTAGCATGGTGTAGAGAGTCCTAGCAAATAAGGCTTGGGATTGAGAGAAGTATGCTAGGTTGAAAATAAAATTGAGGTTTGAATTTTTAAGTGAGCTGTGGATTTTCGCATTGTAACAGGCGCCATAGCACTGATTATTGGCACAGTATACAAATATATTTGTTGTGTTGCATTAGTTTGGAAATGTTCAAGTTCTGTTAATGAACTAACAGTCGACTTTTCCATCTGCAGATTATACTGAATGACCAGCAGAGGGAGTGATGCCGGAAACCATTTCCCTGCATTGCTGAGACCCAAAAAAAAAAAGTCGCCAGCCTTCGACTTCCTTGATCAATTTACATGGTAGGTGAAACTCTCATTTAATCGCTTTGCTTGTGTTTGTAAGAATTTCAGGGCGTCTGATGGCTCTCAGCACCTTTTAGTGGGGTCTTCTGCATAAATATTATTTGTCCAGACTGAAGCCATATGGATGACGCTATTGGCATAAATGACAGTTTATGAAAGACGTTGACTGTCTACAAGGCTGAAAATCCTACTTGAGATACTAGTGCAAGCAATTTATCATCACAGGAAATTAGTGTCTTTGAAGCTGGAATGAGTTGTCTTATGTTAGAGCGATTGACTTACTTTGAAAGACGGGAAGCTTATTTAACCTGCCTTCCTGCACTCTGTATGTGGGACTCTGATACTCAAGATGGATTGCTCTTTCGGATACTCTGTGTTCTTGTCACTCTAACCCACTTTCAAAAGGGGAGCCCAGTTCTTTCAATGGTGCAGAGTACTTTCCCAATACACTTCCACCTTGGCTTGCAGTCATAATAGCAGATAGTTAACTAGGGCGGAATTGCTAATGTCTCATTGTCCTGTGTTGTAGTCACCAGGGTGATTGGTCATGAGTTCCTCTGATGTCATAAAGCTACAGCATGATGGCATCTGACGTGAGATCAAGCAAATGGATACATTTTTCATGGAATTGAAATAGGTAGCCTGCTAGACAGGACTTCCAGCTGAAGACAAAGATGTTAAAATGAAAGAAACTAGGGCAATATTAGAGACTTATACATTTGTTTGGGATGTATGACGTTAGCACGCATACTATTACCACGCATACCTTTACAACGCGGTATTTACAACGAATACCGTTACAACGCATAGCGCTTTGAGGTGCTGGATAGTGGTAAGTACAATTTTATATTCCAACTCCAGTCCCCGTGGACACTAGGGAAGGTGTTGGATATAAAATTAAACTTATTCCCTATCCTAGAGCGCCCCCCAGCGCAATGCGTTGTAATGGTTTGCGTGGTAATGCCTGCGTTGTAATGGTAGTGAGTGGTAAAAAATGCGTGCTAAACGTTGTATACCATTTGTTTGTAGTTGAAGGTGATAGTAATATTCTCGAGTTCTCTATTGGTTAACTGATAGGGATGTGCAACAACAAAGATGTTAGAATCTGTTGTTCATAGTTTTTAATATTACCACTAACTATAGCATAAGCCTTCCTACAAAAACGTATCAGGTCACTCCATAGTTATTGCTGTACCATAACCTAACAGAATTGCAGTGAGAAGGATCCCCTGTCACATGGCTAGCATTTACATCTTCTTATTTACATCCTAATATTGGTTCTAGCGTGGTGTAGAGAGTCATAGCAAATAAGGCTTGGGATTGAGAGAAGTATGCTAGGTTGAAAATAAAATTGAGGTTTGAATTTTTAAGTGAGCTGTGGATTTTCGCATTGTAACAGGCGCCATAGCACTGATTATTGGCACAGTATACAAATATATTTGTTGTGTTGCATTAGTTTGGAAATGTTCAAGTTCTGTTAATGAACTAACAGTCGACTTTTCCATCTGCAGATTATACTGAATGACCAGCAGAGGGAGTGATGCCGGAAACCATTTCCCTGCATTGCTGAGACCCAAAAAAAAAAAGTCGCCAGCCTTCGACTTCCTTGATCAATTTACATGGTAGGTGAAACTCTCATTTAATCGCTTTGCTTGTGTTTGTAAGAATTTCAGGGCGTCTGATGGCTCTCAGCACCTTTTAGTGGGGTCTTCTGCATAAATATTATTTGTCCAGACTGAAGCCATATGGATGACGCTATTGGCATAAATGACAGTTTATGAAAGACGTTGACTGTCTACAAGGCTGAAAATCCTACTTGAGATACTAGTGCAAGCAATTTATCATCACAGGAAATTAGTGTCTTTGAAGCTGGAATGAGTTGTCTTATGTTAGAGCGATTGACTTACTTTGAAAGACGGGAAGCTTATTTAACCTGCCTTCCTGCACTCTGTATGTGGGACTCTGATACTCAAGATGGATTGCTCTTTCGGATACTCTGTGTTCTTGTCACTCTAACCCACTTTCAAAAGGGGAGCCCAGTTCTTTCAATGGTGCAGAGTACTTTCCCAATACACTTCCACCTTGGCTTGCAGTCATAATAGCAGATAGTTAACTAGGGCGGAATTGCTAATGTCTCATTGTCCTGTGTTGTAGTCACCAGGGTGATTGGTCATGAGTTCCTCTGATGTCATAAAGCTACAGCATGATGGCATCTGACGTGAGATCAAGCAAATGGATACATTTTTCATGGAATTGAAATAGGTAGCCTGCTAGACAGGACTTCCAGCTGAAGACAAAGATGTTAAAATGAAAGAAACTAGGGCAATATTAGAGACTTATACATTTGTTTGGGATGTATGACGTTAGCACGCATACTATTACCACGCATACCTTTACAACGCGGTATTTACAACGAATACCGTTACAACGCATAGCGCTTTGAGGTGCTGGATAGTGGTAAGTATAATTTTATATTCCAACTCCAGTCCCCGTGGACACTAGGGAAGGTGTTGTATATAAAATTAAACTTATTCCCTATCCTAGAGCGCCCCCCAGCGCAATGCGTTGTAATGGTATGCGTGGTAATGCCTGCGTTGTAATGGTAGTGCGTGGTAAAAAATGCGTGCTAAACGTTGTATACCATTTGTTTGTAGTTGAAGGTGATAGTAATATTCTCGAGTTCTCTATTGGTTAACTGATAGGGATGTGCAACAACAAAGATGTTAGAATCTGTTGTTCATAGTTTTTAATATTACCACTAACTATAGCATAAGCCTTCCTACAAAAACGTATCAGGTCACTCCATAGTTATTGCTGTACCATAACCTAACAGAATTGCAGTGAGAAGGATCCCCTGTCACATGGCTAGCAT
The DNA here is from genome assembly GCF_964263255.1 of Lissotriton vulgaris. Lineage (NCBI taxonomy): Eukaryota > Metazoa > Chordata > Amphibia > Caudata > Salamandridae > Lissotriton > Lissotriton vulgaris. Next base: position 1,602,731 of record NW_028245779.1, on the reverse strand, counting down.
TTACATCTTCTTATTTACATCCTAATATTGGTTCTAGCGTGGTGTAGAGAGTCATAGCAAATAAGGCTTGGGATTGAGAGAAGTATGCTAGGTTGAAAATAAAATTGAGGTTTGAATTTTTAAGTGAGCTGTGGATTTTCGCATTGTAACAGGCGCCATAGCACTGATTATTGGCACAGTATACAAATATATTTGTTGTGTTGCATTAGTTTGGAAATGTTCAAGCTCTGTTAATGAACTAACAGTCGACTTTTCCATCTGCAGATTATACTGAATGACCAGCAGAGGGAGTGATGCCGGAAACCATTTCCCTGCATTGCTGAGACCCAAAAAAAAAGTCGCCAGCCTTCGACTTCCTTGATCAATTTACATGGTAGGTGAAACTCTCATTTAATCGTTTTCCTTGTGTTTGAAAGAATTTCAGGGAGTCTGATGGCTCTCAGCACCTTTTAGTGGGGTCTTCTGCATAAATATTATTTGTCCAGACTGAAGCCATATGGATGACGCTATTGGCATAAATGATAGTTTATGAAGACGTTGACTGTCTACGAGGCTGAAAATCCTACTTGAGATACTAGTGCAAGCAATTTATCATCACAGGAAATTAGTGTCTTTGAAGCTGGAATGAGTTGTCTTATGTTAGAGCGATTGACTTACTTTGAAAGACGGGAAGCTTATTTAACCTGCCTTCCTGCACTCTGTATGTGGGACTCTGATACTCAAGATGGATTGCTCTTTCGGATACTCTGTGTTCTTGTCACTCTAACCCACTTTCAAAAGGGGAGCCCAGTTCTTTCAATGGTGCAGAGTACTTTCCCAATACACTTCCACCTTGGCTTGCAGTCATAATAGCAGATAGTTAACTAGGGCGGAATTGCTAATGTCTCATTGTCCTGTGTTGTAGTCACCAGGGTGATTGGTTATGAGTTCCTCTGATGTCATAAAGCTACAGCATGATGGCATCTGACGTGAGATCAAGCAAATGGATACATTTTTCATGGAATTGAAATAGGTAGCCTGCTAGACAGGACTTCCAGCTGAAGACAAAGATGTTAAAATGAAAGAAACTAGGACAATATTAGAGACTTATACATTTGTTTGGGATGTATGACGTTAGCACGCATACTATTACCATGCATACCTTTACAACGCGGTATTTACAACGAATACCGTAACAACGCATAGCGCTTTGAGGTGCTGGATAGTGGTAAGTATAATTTTATATTCCAACTCCAGTCCCCGTGGACACTAGGGAAGGTGTTGGATATAAAATTAAACTTATTCCCTATCCTAGAGCGCCCCCCAGCGCAATGCGTTGTAATGGTATGCGTGGTAATGCCTGCGTTGTAATGGTAGTGCGTGGTAAAAAATGCGTGCTAAACGTTGTATACCATTTGTTTGTAGTTGAAGGTGATAGTAATATTCTCGAGTTCTCTATTGGTTAACTGATAGGGATGTGCAACAACAAAGATGTTAGAATCTGTTGTTCATAGTTTTTAATATTACCACTAACTATAGCATAAGCCTTCCTACAAAAACGTATCAGGTCACTCCATAGTTATTGCTGTACCATAACCTAACAGAATTGCAGTGAGAAGGATCCCCTGTCACATGGCTAGCATTTACATCTTCTTATTTACATCCTAATATTGGTTCTAGCGTGGTGTAGAGAGTCATAGCAAATAAGGCTTGGGATTGAGAGAAGTATGCTAGGTTGAAAATAAAATTGAGGTTTGAATTTTTAAGTGAGCTGTGGATTTTCGCATTGTAACAGGCGCCATAGCACTGATTATTGGCACAGTATACAAATATATTTGTTGTGTTGCATTAGTTTGGAAATGTTCAAGCTCTGTTAATGAACTAACAGTCGACTTTTCCATCTGCAGATTATACTGAATGACCAGCAGAGGGAGTGATGCCGGAAACCATTTCCCTGCATTGCTGAGACCCAAAAAAAAAGTCGCCAGCCTTCGACTTCCTTGATCAATTTACATGGTAGGTGAAACTCTCATTTAATCGTTTTCCTTGTGTTTGAAAGAATTTCAGGGAGTCTGATGGCTCTCAGCACCTTTTAGTGGGGTCTTCTGCATAAATATTATTTGTCCAGACTGAAGCCATATGGATGACGCTATTGGCATAAATGATAGTTTATGAAGACGTTGACTGTCTACGAGGCTGAAAATCCTACTTGAGATACTAGTGCAAGCAATTTATCATCACAGGAAATTAGTGTCTTTGAAGCTGGAATGAGTTGTCTTATGTTAGAGCGATTGACTTACTTTGAAAGACGGGAAGCTTATTTAACCTGCCTTCCTGCACTCTGTATGTGGGACTCTGATACTCAAGATGGATTGCTCTTTCGGATACTCTGTGTTCTTGTCACTCTAACCCACTTTCAAAAGGGGAGCCCAGTTCTTTCAATGGTGCAGAGTACTTTCCCAATACACTTCCACCTTGGCTTGCAGTCATAATAGCAGATAGTTAACTAGGGCGGAATTGCTAATGTCTCATTGTCCTGTGTTGTAGTCACCAGGGTGATTGGTTATGAGTTCCTCTGATGTCATAAAGCTACAGCATGATGGCATCTGACGTGAGATCAAGCAAATGGATACATTTTTCATGGAATTGAAATAGGTAGCCTGCTAGACAGGACTTCCAGCTGAAGACAAAGATGTTAAAATGAAAGAAACTAGGACAATATTAGAGACTTATACATTTGTTTGGGATGTATGACGTTAGCACGCATACTATTACCATGCATACCTTTACAACGCGGTATTTACAACGAATACCGTAACAACGCATAGCGCTTTGAGGTGCTGGATAGTGGTAAGTATAATTTTATATTCCAACTCCAGTCCCCGTGGACACTAGGGAAGGTGTTGGATATAAAATTAAACTTATTCCCTATCCTAGAGCGCCCCCCAGCGCAATGCGTTGTAATGGTATGCGTGGTAATGCCTGCGTTGTAATGGTAGTGCGTGGTAAAAAATGCGTGCTAAACGTTGTATACCATTTGTTTGTAGTTGAAGGTGATAGTAATATTCTCGAGTTCTCTATTGGTTAACTGATAGGGATGTGCAACAACAAAGATGTTAGAATCTGTTGTTCATAGTTTTTAATATTACCACTAACTATAGCATAAGCCTTCCTACAAAAACGTATCAGGTCACTCCATAGTTATTGCTGTACCATAACCTAACAGAATTGCAGTGAGAAGGATCCCCTGTCACATGGCTAGCATTTACATCTTCTTATTTACATCCTAATATTGGTTCTAGCATGGTGTAGAGAGTCCTAGCAAATAAGGCTTGGGATTGAGAGAAGTATGCTAGGTTGAAAATAAAATTGAGGTTTGAATTTTTAAGTGAGCTGTGGATTTTCGCATTGTAACAGGCGCCATAGCACTGATTATTGGCACAGTATACAAATATATTTGTTGTGTTGCATTAGTTTGGAAATGTTCAAGTTCTGTTAATGAACTAACAGTCGACTTTTCCATCTGCAGATTATACTGAATGACCAGCAGAGGGAGTGATGCCGGAAACCATTTCCCTGCATTGCTGAGACCCAAAAAAAAAAAGTCGCCAGCCTTCGACTTCCTTGATCAATTTACATGGTAGGTGAAACTCTCATTTAATCGCTTTGCTTGTGTTTGTAAGAATTTCAGGGCGTCTGATGGCTCTCAGCACCTTTTAGTGGGGTCTTCTGCATAAATATTATTTGTCCAGACTGAAGCCATATGGATGACGCTATTGGCATAAATGACAGTTTATGAAAGACGTTGACTGTCTACAAGGCTGAAAATCCTACTTGAGATACTAGTGCAAGCAATTTATCATCACAGGAAATTAGTGTCTTTGAAGCTGGAATGAGTTGTCTTATGTTAGAGCGATTGACTTACTTTGAAAGACGGGAAGCTTATTTAACCTGCCTTCCTGCACTCTGTATGTGGGACTCTGATACTCAAGATGGATTGCTCTTTCGGATACTCTGTGTTCTTGTCACTCTAACCCACTTTCAAAAGGGGAGCCCAGTTCTTTCAATGGTGCAGAGTACTTTCCCAATACACTTCCACCTTGGCTTGCAGTCATAATAGCAGATAGTTAACTAGGGCGGAATTGCTAATGTCTCATTGTCCTGTGTTGTAGTCACCAGGGTGATTGGTCATGAGTTCCTCTGATGTCATAAAGCTACAGCATGATGGCATCTGACGTGAGATCAAGCAAATGGATACATTTTTCATGGAATTGAAATAGGTAGCCTGCTAGACAGGACTTCCAGCTGAAGACAAAGATGTTAAAATGAAAGAAACTAGGGCAATATTAGAGACTTATACATTTGTTTGGGATGTATGACGTTAGCACGCATACTATTACCACGCATACCTTTACAACGCGGTATTTACAACGAATACCGTTACAACGCATAGCGCTTTGAGGTGCTGGATAGTGGTAAGTACAATTTTATATTCCAACTCCAGTCCCCGTGGACACTAGGGAAGGTGTTGGATATAAAATTAAACTTATTCCCTATCCTAGAGCGCCCCCCAGCGCAATGCGTTGTAATGGTTTGCGTGGTAATGCCTGCGTTGTAATGGTAGTGAGTGGTAAAAAATGCGTGCTAAACGTTGTATACCATTTGTTTGTAGTTGAAGGTGATAGTAATATTCTCGAGTTCTCTATTGGTTAACTGATAGGGATGTGCAACAACAAAGATGTTAGAATCTGTTGTTCATAGTTTTTAATATTACCACTAACTATAGCATAAGCCTTCCTACAAAAACGTATCAGGTCACTCCATAGTTATTGCTGTACCATAACCTAACAGAATTGCAGTGAGAAGGATCCCCTGTCACATGGCTAGCATTTACATCTTCTTATTTACATCCTAATATTGGTTCTAGCGTGGTGTAGAGAGTCATAGCAAATAAGGCTTGGGATTGAGAGAAGTATGCTAGGTTGAAAATAAAATTGAGGTTTGAATTTTTAAGTGAGCTGTGGATTTTCGCATTGTAACAGGCGCCATAGCACTGATTATTGGCACAGTATACAAATATATTTGTTGTGTTGCATTAGTTTGGAAATGTTCAAGTTCTGTTAATGAACTAACAGTCGACTTTTCCATCTGCAGATTATACTGAATGACCAGCAGAGGGAGTGATGCCGGAAACCATTTCCCTGCATTGCTGAGACCCAAAAAAAAAAAGTCGCCAGCCTTCGACTTCCTTGATCAATTTACATGGTAGGTGAAACTCTCATTTAATCGCTTTGCTTGTGTTTGTAAGAATTTCAGGGCGTCTGATGGCTCTCAGCACCTTTTAGTGGGGTCTTCTGCATAAATATTATTTGTCCAGACTGAAGCCATATGGATGACGCTATTGGCATAAATGACAGTTTATGAAAGACGTTGACTGTCTACAAGGCTGAAAATCCTACTTGAGATACTAGTGCAAGCAATTTATCATCACAGGAAATTAGTGTCTTTGAAGCTGGAATGAGTTGTCTTATGTTAGAGCGATTGACTTACTTTGAAAGACGGGAAGCTTATTTAACCTGCCTTCCTGCACTCTGTATGTGGGACTCTGATACTCAAGATGGATTGCTCTTTCGGATACTCTGTGTTCTTGTCACTCTAACCCACTTTCAAAAGGGGAGCCCAGTTCTTTCAATGGTGCAGAGTACTTTCCCAATACACTTCCACCTTGGCTTGCAGTCATAATAGCAGATAGTTAACTAGGGCGGAATTGCTAATGTCTCATTGTCCTGTGTTGTAGTCACCAGGGTGATTGGTCATGAGTTCCTCTGATGTCATAAAGCTACAGCATGATGGCATCTGACGTGAGATCAAGCAAATGGATACATTTTTCATGGAATTGAAATAGGTAGCCTGCTAGACAGGACTTCCAGCTGAAGACAAAGATGTTAAAATGAAAGAAACTAGGGCAATATTAGAGACTTATACATTTGTTTGGGATGTATGACGTTAGCACGCATACTATTACCACGCATACCTTTACAACGCGGTATTTACAACGAATACCGTTACAACGCATAGCGCTTTGAGGTGCTGGATAGTGGTAAGTATAATTTTATATTCCAACTCCAGTCCCCGTGGACACTAGGGAAGGTGTTGTATATAAAATTAAACTTATTCCCTATCCTAGAGCGCCCCCCAGCGCAATGCGTTGTAATGGTATGCGTGGTAATGCCTGCGTTGTAATGGTAGTGCGTGGTAAAAAATGCGTGCTAAACGTTGTATACCATTTGTTTGTAGTTGAAGGTGATAGTAATATTCTCGAGTTCTCTATTGGTTAACTGATAGGGATGTGCAACAACAAAGATGTTAGAATCTGTTGTTCATAGTTTTTAATATTACCACTAACTATAGCATAAGCCTTCCTACAAAAACGTATCAGGTCACTCCATAGTTATTGCTGTACCATAACCTAACAGAATTGCAGTGAGAAGGATCCCCTGTCACATGGCTAGCATTTACATCTTCTTATTTACATCCTAATATTGGTTCTAGCGTGGTGTAGAGAGTCATAGCAAATAAGGCTTGGGATTGAGAGAAGTATGCTAGGTTGAAAATAAAATTGAGGTTTGAATTTTTAAGTGAGCTGTGGATTTTCGCATTGTAACAGGCGCCATAGCACTGATTATTGGCACAGTATACAAATATATTTGTTGTGTTGCATTAGTTTGGAAATGTTCAAGCTCTGTTAATGAACTAACAGTCGACTTTTCCATCTGCAGATTATACTGAATGACCAGCAGAGGGAGTGATGCCGGAAACCATTTCCCTGCATTGCTGAGACCCAAAAAAAAAGTCGCCAGCCTTCGACTTCCTTGATCAATTTACATGGTAGGTGAAACTCTCATTTAATCGTTTTCCTTGTGTTTGAAAGAATTTCAGGGAGTCTGATGGCTCTCAGCACCTTTTAGTGGGGTCTTCTGCATAAATATTATTTGTCCAGACTGAAGCCATATGGATGACGCTATTGGCATAAATGATAGTTTATGAAGACGTTGACTGTCTACGAGGCTGAAAATCCTACTTGAGATACTAGTGCAAGCAATTTATCATCACAGGAAATTAGTGTCTTTGAAGCTGGAATGAGTTGTCTTATGTTAGAGCGATTGACTTACTTTGAAAGACGGGAAGCTTATTTAACCTGCCTTCCTGCACTCTGTATGTGGGACTCTGATACTCAAGATGGATTGCTCTTTCGGATACTCTGTGTTCTTGTCACTCTAACCCACTTTCAAAAGGGGAGCCCAGTTCTTTCAATGGTGCAGAGTACTTTCCCAATACACTTCCACCTTGGCTTGCAGTCATAATAGCAGATAGTTAACTAGGGCGGAATTGCTAATGTCTCATTGTCCTGTGTTGTAGTCACCAGGGTGATTGGTTATGAGTTCCTCTGATGTCATAAAGCTACAGCATGATGGCATCTGACGTGAGATCAAGCAAATGGATACATTTTTCATGGAATTGAAATAGGTAGCCTGCTAGACAGGACTTCCAGCTGAAGACAAAGATGTTAAAATGAAAGAAACTAGGACAATATTAGAGACTTATACATTTGTTTGGGATGTATGACGTTAGCACGCATACTATTACCATGCATACCTTTACAACGCGGTATTTACAACGAATACCGTAACAACGCATAGCGCTTTGAGGTGCTGGATAGTGGTAAGTATAATTTTATATTCCAACTCCAGTCCCCGTGGACACTAGGGAAGGTGTTGGATATAAAATTAAACTTATTCCCTATCCTAGAGCGCCCCCCAGCGCAATGCGTTGTAATGGTATGCGTGGTAATGCCTGCGTTGTAATGGTAGTGCGTGGTAAAAAATGCGTGCTAAACGTTGTATACCATTTGTTTGTAGTTGAAGGTGATAGTAATATTCTCGAGTTCTCTATTGGTTAACTGATAGGGATGTGCAACAACAAAGATGTTAGAATCTGTTGTTCATAGTTTTTAATATTACCACTAACTATAGCATAAGCCTTCCTACAAAAACGTATCAGGTCACTCCATAGTTATTGCTGTACCATAACCTAACAGAATTGCAGTGAGAAGGATCCCCTGTCACATGGCTAGCATTTACATCTTCTTATTTACATCCTAATATTGGTTCTAGCGTGGTGTAGAGAGTCATAGCAAATAAGGCTTGGGATTGAGAGAAGTATGCTAGGTTGAAAATAAAATTGAGGTTTGAATTTTTAAGTGAGCTGTGGATTTTCGCATTGTAACAGGCGCCATAGCACTGATTATTGGCACAGTATACAAATATATTTGTTGTGTTGCATTAGTTTGGAAATGTTCAAGCTCTGTTAATGAACTAACAGTCGACTTTTCCATCTGCAGATTATACTGAATGACCAGCAGAGGGAGTGATGCCGGAAACCATTTCCCTGCATTGCTGAGACCCAAAAAAAAAGTCGCCAGCCTTCGACTTCCTTGATCAATTTACATGGTAGGTGAAACTCTCATTTAATCGTTTTCCTTGTGTTTGAAAGAATTTCAGGGAGTCTGATGGCTCTCAGCACCTTTTAGTGGGGTCTTCTGCATAAATATTATTTGTCCAGACTGAAGCCATATGGATGACGCTATTGGCATAAATGATAGTTTATGAAGACGTTGACTGTCTACGAGGCTGAAAATCCTACTTGAGATACTAGTGCAAGCAATTTATCATCACAGGAAATTAGTGTCTTTGAAGCTGGAATGAGTTGTCTTATGTTAGAGCGATTGACTTACTTTGAAAGACGGGAAGCTTATTTAACCTGCCTTCCTGCACTCTGTATGTGGGACTCTGATACTCAAGATGGATTGCTCTTTCGGATACTCTGTGTTCTTGTCACTCTAACCCACTTTCAAAAGGGGAGCCCAGTTCTTTCAATGGTGCAGAGTACTTTCCCAATACACTTCCACCTTGGCTTGCAGTCATAATAGCAGATAGTTAACTAGGGCGGAATTGCTAATGTCTCATTGTCCTGTGTTGTAGTCACCAGGGTGATTGGTTATGAGTTCCTCTGATGTCATAAAGCTACAGCATGATGGCATCTGACGTGAGATCAAGCAAATGGATACATTTTTCATGGAATTGAAATAGGTAGCCTGCTAGACAGGACTTCCAGCTGAAGACAAAGATGTTAAAATGAAAGAAACTAGGACAATATTAGAGACTTATACATTTGTTTGGGATGTATGACGTTAGCACGCATACTATTACCATGCATACCTTTACAACGCGGTATTTACAACGAATACCGTAACAACGCATAGCGCTTTGAGGTGCTGGATAGTGGTAAGTATAATTTTATATTCCAACTCCAGTCCCCGTGGACACTAGGGAAGGTGTTGGATATAAAATTAAACTTATTCCCTATCCTAGAGCGCCCCCCAGCGCAATGCGTTGTAATGGTATGCGTGGTAATGCCTGCGTTGTAATGGTAGTGCGTGGTAAAAAATGCGTGCTAAACGTTGTATACCATTTGTTTGTAGTTGAAGGTGATAGTAATATTCTCGAGTTCTCTATTGGTTAACTGATAGGGATGTGCAACAACAAAGATGTTAGAATCTGTTGTTCATAGTTTTTAATATTACCACTAACTATAGCATAAGCCTTCCTACAAAAACGTATCAGGTCACTCCATAGTTATTGCTGTACCATAACCTAACAGAATTGCAGTGAGAAGGATCCCCTGTCACATGGCTAGCATTTACATCTTCTTATTTACATCCTAATATTGGTTCTAGCATGGTGTAGAGAGTCCTAGCAAATAAGGCTTGGGATTGAGAGAAGTATGCTAGGTTGAAAATAAAATTGAGGTTTGAATTTTTAAGTGAGCTGTGGATTTTCGCATTGTAACAGGCGCCATAGCACTGATTATTGGCACAGTATACAAATATATTTGTTGTGTTGCATTAGTTTGGAAATGTTCAAGTTCTGTTAATGAACTAACAGTCGACTTTTCCATCTGCAGATTATACTGAATGACCAGCAGAGGGAGTGATGCCGGAAACCATTTCCCTGCATTGCTGAGACCCAAAAAAAAAAAGTCGCCAGCCTTCGACTTCCTTGATCAATTTACATGGTAGGTGAAACTCTCATTTAATCGCTTTGCTTGTGTTTGTAAGAATTTCAGGGCGTCTGATGGCTCTCAGCACCTTTTAGTGGGGTCTTCTGCATAAATATTATTTGTCCAGACTGAAGCCATATGGATGACGCTATTGGCATAAATGACAGTTTATGAAAGACGTTGACTGTCTACAAGGCTGAAAATCCTACTTGAGATACTAGTGCAAGCAATTTATCATCACAGGAAATTAGTGTCTTTGAAGCTGGAATGAGTTGTCTTATGTTAGAGCGATTGACTTACTTTGAAAGACGGGAAGCTTATTTAACCTGCCTTCCTGCACTCTGTATGTGGGACTCTGATACTCAAGATGGATTGCTCTTTCGGATACTCTGTGTTCTTGTCACTCTAACCCACTTTCAAAAGGGGAGCCCAGTTCTTTCAATGGTGCAGAGTACTTTCCCAATACACTTCCACCTTGGCTTGCAGTCATAATAGCAGATAGTTAACTAGGGCGGAATTGCTAATGTCTCATTGTCCTGTGTTGTAGTCACCAGGGTGATTGGTCATGAGTTCCTCTGATGTCATAAAGCTACAGCATGATGGCATCTGACGTGAGATCAAGCAAATGGATACATTTTTCATGGAATTGAAATAGGTAGCCTGCTAGACAGGACTTCCAGCTGAAGACAAAGATGTTAAAATGAAAGAAACTAGGGCAATATTAGAGACTTATACATTTGTTTGGGATGTATGACGTTAGCACGCATACTATTACCACGCATACCTTTACAACGCGGTATTTACAACGAATACCGTTACAACGCATAGCGCTTTGAGGTGCTGGATAGTGGTAAGTACAATTTTATATTCCAACTCCAGTCCCCGTGGACACTAGGGAAGGTGTTGGATATAAAATTAAACTTATTCCCTATCCTAGAGCGCCCCCCAGCGCAATGCGTTGTAATGGTTTGCGTGGTAATGCCTGCGTTGTAATGGTAGTGAGTGGTAAAAAATGCGTGCTAAACGTTGTATACCATTTGTTTGTAGTTGAAGGTGATAGTAATATTCTCGAGTTCTCTATTGGTTAACTGATAGGGATGTGCAACAACAAAGATGTTAGAATCTGTTGTTCATAGTTTTTAATATTACCACTAACTATAGCATAAGCCTTCCTACAAAAACGTATCAGGTCACTCCATAGTTATTGCTGTACCATAACCTAACAGAATTGCAGTGAGAAGGATCCCCTGTCACATGGCTAGCATTTACATCTTCTTATTTACATCCTAATATTGGTTCTAGCGTGGTGTAGAGAGTCATAGCAAATAAGGCTTGGGATTGAGAGAAGTATGCTAGGTTGAAAATAAAATTGAGGTTTGAATTTTTAAGTGAGCTGTGGATTTTCGCATTGTAACAGGCGCCATAGCACTGATTATTGGCACAGTATACAAATATATTTGTTGTGTTGCATTAGTTTGGAAATGTTCAAGTTCTGTTAATGAACTAACAGTCGACTTTTCCATCTGCAGATTATACTGAATGACCAGCAGAGGGAGTGATGCCGGAAACCATTTCCCTGCATTGCTGAGACCCAAAAAAAAAAAGTCGCCAGCCTTCGACTTCCTTGATCAATTTACATGGTAGGTGAAACTCTCATTTAATCGCTTTGCTTGTGTTTGTAAGAATTTCAGGGCGTCTGATGGCTCTCAGCACCTTTTAGTGGGGTCTTCTGCATAAATATTATTTGTCCAGACTGAAGCCATATGGATGACGCTATTGGCATAAATGACAGTTTATGAAAGACGTTGACTGTCTACAAGGCTGAAAATCCTACTTGAGATACTAGTGCAAGCAATTTATCATCACAGGAAATTAGTGTCTTTGAAGCTGGAATGAGTTGTCTTATGTTAGAGCGATTGACTTACTTTGAAAGACGGGAAGCTTATTTAACCTGCCTTCCTGCACTCTGTATGTGGGACTCTGATACTCAAGATGGATTGCTCTTTCGGATACTCTGTGTTCTTGTCACTCTAACCCACTTTCAAAAGGGGAGCCCAGTTCTTTCAATGGTGCAGAGTACTTTCCCAATACACTTCCACCTTGGCTTGCAGTCATAATAGCAGATAGTTAACTAGGGCGGAATTGCTAATGTCTCATTGTCCTGTGTTGTAGTCACCAGGGTGATTGGTCATGAGTTCCTCTGATGTCATAAAGCTACAGCATGATGGCATCTGACGTGAGATCAAGCAAATGGATACATTTTTCATGGAATTGAAATAGGTAGCCTGCTAGACAGGACTTCCAGCTGAAGACAAAGATGTTAAAATGAAAGAAACTAGGGCAATATTAGAGACTTATACATTTGTTTGGGATGTATGACGTTAGCACGCATACTATTACCACGCATACCTTTACAACGCGGTATTTACAACGAATACCGTTACAACGCATAGCGCTTTGAGGTGCTGGATAGTGGTAAGTATAATTTTATATTCCAACTCCAGTCCCCGTGGACACTAGGGAAGGTGTTGTATATAAAATTAAACTTATTCCCTATCCTAGAGCGCCCCCCAGCGCAATGCGTTGTAATGGTATGCGTGGTAATGCCTGCGTTGTAATGGTAGTGCGTGGTAAAAAATGCGTGCTAAACGTTGTATACCATTTGTTTGTAGTTGAAGGTGATAGTAATATTCTCGAGTTCTCTATTGGTTAACTGATAGGGATGTGCAACAACAAAGATGTTAGAATCTGTTGTTCATAGTTTTTAATATTACCACTAACTATAGCATAAGCCTTCCTACAAAAACGTATCAGGTCACTCCATAGTTATTGCTGTACCATAACCTAACAGAATTGCAGTGAGAAGGATCCCCTGTCACATGGCTAGCATTTACATCTTCTTATTTACATCCTAATATTGGTTCTAGCGTGGTGTAGAGAGTCATAGCAAATAAGGCTTGGGATTGAGAGAAGTATGCTAGGTTGAAAATAAAATTGAGGTTTGAATTTTTAAGTGAGCTGTGGATTTTCGCATTGTAACAGGCGCCATAGCACTGATTATTGGCACAGTATACAAATATATTTGTTGTGTTGCATTAGTTTGGAAATGTTCAAGCTCTGTTAATGAACTAACAGTCGACTTTTCCATCTGCAGATTATACTGAATGACCAGCAGAGGGAGTGATGCCGGAAACCATTTCCCTGCATTGCTGAGACCCAAAAAAAAAGTCGCCAGCCTTCGACTTCCTTGATCAATTTACATGGTAGGTGAAACTCTCATTTAATCGTTTTCCTTGTGTTTGAAAGAATTTCAGGGAGTCTGATGGCTCTCAGCACCTTTTAGTGGGGTCTTCTGCATAAATATTATTTGTCCAGACTGAAGCCATATGGATGACGCTATTGGCATAAATGATAGTTTATGAAGACGTTGACTGTCTACGAGGCTGAAAATCCTACTTGAGATACTAGTGCAAGCAATTTATCATCACAGGAAATTAGTGTCTTTGAAGCTGGAATGAGTTGTCTTATGTTAGAGCGATTGACTTACTTTGAAAGACGGGAAGCTTATTTAACCTGCCTTCCTGCACTCTGTATGTGGGACTCTGATACTCAAGATGGATTGCTCTTTCGGATACTCTGTGTTCTTGTCACTCTAACCCACTTTCAAAAGGGGAGCCCAGTTCTTTCAATGGTGCAGAGTACTTTCCCAATACACTTCCACCTTGGCTTGCAGTCATAATAGCAGATAGTTAACTAGGGCGGAATTGCTAATGTCTCATTGTCCTGTGTTGTAGTCACCAGGGTGATTGGTTATGAGTTCCTCTGATGTCATAAAGCTACAGCATGATGGCATCTGACGTGAGATCAAGCAAATGGATACATTTTTCATGGAATTGAAATAGGTAGCCTGCTAGACAGGACTTCCAGCTGAAGACAAAGATGTTAAAATGAAAGAAACTAGGACAATATTAGAGACTTATACATTTGTTTGGGATGTATGACGTTAGCACGCATACTATTACCATGCATACCTTTACAACGCGGTATTTACAACGAATACAGTTACAACGCATAGCGCTTTGAGGTGCTGGATAGTGGTAAGTACAATTTTATATTCCAACTCCAGTCCCCGTGGACACTAGGGAAGGTGTTGGATATAAAATTAAACTTATTCCCTATCCTAGAGCGCCCCCCAGCGCAATGCGTTGTAATGGTTTGCGTGGTAATGCCTGCGTTGTAATGGTAGTGAGTGGTAAAAAATGCGTGCTAAACGTTGTATACCATTTGTTTGTAGTTGAAGGTGATAGTAATATTCTCGAGTTCTCTATTGGTTAACTGATAGGGATGTGCAACAACAAAGATGTTAGAATCTGTTGTTCATAGTTTTTAATATTACCACTAACTATAGCATAAGCCTTCCTACAAAAACGTATCAGGTCACTCCATAGTTATTGCTGTACCATAACCTAACAGAATTGCAGTGAGAAGGATCCCCTGTCACATGGCTAGCATTTACATCTTCTTATTTACATCCTAATATTGGTTCTAGCATGGTGTAGAGAGTCCTAGCAAATAAGGCTTGGGATTGAGAGAAGTATGCTAGGTTGAAAATAAAATTGAGGTTTGAATTTTTAAGTGAGCTGTGGATTTTCGCATTGTAACAGGCGCCATAGCACTGATTATTGGCACAGTATACAAATATATTTGTTGTGTTGCATTAGTTTGGAAATGTTCAAGTTCTGTTAATGAACTAACAGTCGACTTTTCCATCTGCAGATTATACTGAATGACCAGCAGAGGGAGTGATGCCGGAAACCATTTCCCTGCATTGCTGAGACCCAAAAAAAAAAAGTCGCCAGCCTTCGACTTCCTTGATCAATTTACATGGTAGGTGAAACTCTCATTTAATCGCTTTGCTTGTGTTTGTAAGAATTTCAGGGCGTCTGATGGCTCTCAGCACCTTTTAGTGGGGTCTTCTGCATAAATATTATTTGTCCAGACTGAAGCCATATGGATGACGCTATTGGCATAAATGACAGTTTATGAAAGACGTTGACTGTCTACAAGGCTGAAAATCCTACTTGAGATACTAGTGCAAGCAATTTATCATCACAGGAAATTAGTGTCTTTGAAGCTGGAATGAGTTGTCTTATGTTAGAGCGATTGACTTACTTTGAAAGACGGGAAGCTTATTTAACCTGCCTTCCTGCACTCTGTATGTGGGACTCTGATACTCAAGATGGATTGCTCTTTCGGATACTCTGTGTTCTTGTCACTCTAACCCACTTTCAAAAGGGGAGCCCAGTTCTTTCAATGGTGCAGAGTACTTTCCCAATACACTTCCACCTTGGCTTGCAGTCATAATAGCAGATAGTTAACTAGGGCGGAATTGCTAATGTCTCATTGTCCTGTGTTGTAGTCACCAGGGTGATTGGTTATGAGTTCCTCTGATGTCATAAAGCTACAGCATGATGGCATCTGACGTGAGATCAAGCAAATGGATACATTTTTCATGGAATTGAAATAGGTAGCCTGCTAGACAGGACTTCCAGCTGAAGACAAAGATGTTAAAATGAAAGAAACTAGGACAATATTAGAGACTTATACATTTGTTTGGGATGTATGACGTTAGCACGCATACTATTACCATGCATACCTTTACAACGCGGTATTTACAACGAATACAGTTACAACGCATAGCGCTTTGAGGTGCTGGATAGTGGTAAGTACAATTTTATATTCCAACTCCAGTCCCCGTGGACACTAGGGAAGGTGTTGGATATAAAATTAAACTTATTCCCTATCCTAGAGCGCCCCCCAGCGCAATGCGTTGTAATGGTTTGCGTGGTAATGCCTGCGTTGTAATGGTAGTGAGTGGTAAAAAATGCGTGCTAAACGTTGTATACCATTTGTTTGTAGTTGAAGGTGATAGTAATATTCTCGAGTTCTCTATTGGTTAACTGATAGGGATGTGCAACAACAAAGATGTTAGAATCTGTTGTTCATAGTTTTTAATATTACCACTAACTATAGCATAAGCCTTCCTACAAAAACGTATCAGGTCACTCCATAGTTATTGCTGTACCATAACCTAACAGAATTGCAGTGAGAAGGATCCCCTGTCACATGGCTAGCATTTACATCTTCTTATTTACATCCTAATATTGGTTCTAGCATGGTGTAGAGAGTCCTAGCAAATAAGGCTTGGGATTGAGAGAAGTATGCTAGGTTGAAAATAAAATTGAGGTTTGAATTTTTAAGTGAGCTGTGGATTTTCGCATTGTAACAGGCGCCATAGCACTGATTATTGGCACAGTATACAAATATATTTGTTGTGTTGCATTAGTTTGGAAATGTTCAAGTTCTGTTAATGAACTAACAGTCGACTTTTCCATCTGCAGATTATACTGAATGACCAGCAGAGGGAGTGATGCCGGAAACCATTTCCCTGCATTGCTGAGACCCAAAAAAAAAAAGTCGCCAGCCTTCGACTTCCTTGATCAATTTACATGGTAGGTGAAACTCTCATTTAATCGCTTTGCTTGTGTTTGTAAGAATTTCAGGGCGTCTGATGGCTCTCAGCACCTTTTAGTGGGGTCTTCTGCATAAATATTATTTGTCCAGACTGAAGCCATATGGATGACGCTATTGGCATAAATGACAGTTTATGAAAGACGTTGACTGTCTACAAGGCTGAAAATCCTACTTGAGATACTAGTGCAAGCAATTTATCATCACAGGAAATTAGTGTCTTTGAAGCTGGAATGAGTTGTCTTATGTTAGAGCGATTGACTTACTTTGAAAGACGGGAAGCTTATTTAACCTGCCTTCCTGCACTCTGTATGTGGGACTCTGATACTCAAGATGGATTGCTCTTTCGGATACTCTGTGTTCTTGTCACTCTAACCCACTTTCAAAAGGGGAGCCCAGTTCTTTCAATGGTGCAGAGTACTTTCCCAATACACTTCCACCTGGCTTGCAGTCATAATAGCAGATAGTTAACTAGGGCGGAATTGCTAATGTCTCATTGTCCTGTGTTGTAGTCACCAGGGTGATTGGTCATGAGTTCCTCTGATGTCATAAAGCTACAGCATGATGGCATCTGACGTGAGATCAAGCAAATGGATACATTTTTCATGGAATTGAAATAGGTAGCCTGCTAGACAGGACTTCCAGCTGAAGACAAAGATGTTAAAATGAAAGAAACTAGGGCAATATTAGAGACTTATACATTTGTTTGGGATGTATGACGTTAGCACGCATACTATTACCACGCATACCTTTACAACGCGGTATTTACAACGAATACCGTTACAACGCATAGCGCTTTGAGGTGCTGGATAGTGGTAAGTACAATTTTATATTCCAACTCCTGTCCCCGTGGACACTAGGGAAGGTGTTGGATATAAAATTAAACTTATTCCCTATCCTAGAGCGCCCCCCAGCGCAATGCGTTGTAATGGTTTGCGTGGTAATGCCTGCGTTGTAATGGTAGTGAGTGGTAAAAAATGCGTGCTAAACGTTGTATACCATTTGTTTGTAGTTGAAGGTGATAGTAATATTCTCGAGTTCTCTATTGGTTAACTGATAGGGATGTGCAACAACAAAGATGTTAGAATCTGTTGTTCATAGTTTTTAATATTACCACTAACTATAGCATAAGCCTTCCTACAAAAACGTATCAGGTCACTCCATAGTTATTGCTGTACCATAACCTAACAGAATTGCAGTGAGAAGGATCCCCTGTCACATGGCTAGCATTTACATCTTCTTATTTACATCCTAATATTGGTTCTAGCGTGGTGTAGAGAGTCATAGCAAATAAGGCTTGGGATTGAGAGAAGTATGCTAGGTTGAAAATAAAATTGAGGTTTGAATTTTTAAGTGAGCTGTGGATTTTCGCATTGTAACAGGCGCCATAGCACTGATTATTGGCACAGTATACAAATATATTTGTTGTGTTGCATTAGTTTGGAAATGTTCAAGTTCTGTTAATGAACTAACAGTCGACTTTTCCATCTGCAGATTATACTGAATGACCAGCAGAGGGAGTGATGCCGGAAACCATTTCCCTGCATTGCTGAGACCCAAAAAAAAAAAGTCGCCAGCCTTCGACTTCCTTGATCAATTTACATGGTAGGTGAAACTCTCATTTAATCGCTTTGCTTGTGTTTGTAAGAATTTCAGGGCGTCTGATGGCTCTCAGCACCTTTTAGTGGGGTCTTCTGCATAAATATTATTTGTCCAGACTGAAGCCATATGGATGACGCTATTGGCATAAATGACAGTTTATGAAAGACGTTGACTGTCTACAAGGCTGAAAATCCTACTTGAGATACTAGTGCAAGCAATTTATCATCACAGGAAATTAGTGTCTTTGAAGCTGGAATGAGTTGTCTTATGTTAGAGCGATTGACTTACTTTGAAAGACGGGAAGCTTATTTAACCTGCCTTCCTGCACTCTGTATGTGGGACTCTGATACTCAAGATGGATTGCTCTTTCGGATACTCTGTGTTCTTGTCACTCTAACCCACTTTCAAAAGGGGAGCCCAGTTCTTTCAATGGTGCAGAGTACTTTCCCAATACACTTCCACCTTGGCTTGCAGTCATAATAGCAGATAGTTAACTAGGGCGGAATTGCTAATGTCTCATTGTCCTGTGTTGTAGTCACCAGGGTGATTGGTTATGAGTTCCTCTGATGTCATAAAGCTACAGCATGATGGCATCTGACGTGAGATCAAGCAAATGGATACATTTTTCATGGAATTGAAATAGGTAGCCTGCTAGACAGGACTTCCAGCTGAAGACAAAGATGTTAAAATGAAAGAAACTAGGACAATATTAGAGACTTATACATTTGTTTGGGATGTATGACGTTAGCACGCATACTATTACCACGCATACCTTTACAACGCGGTATTTACAACGAATACCGTTACAACGCATAGCGCTTTGAGGTGCTGGATAGTGGTAAGTACAATTTTATATTCCAACTCCAGTCCCCGTGGACACTAGGGAAGGTGTTGGATATAAAATTAAACTTATTCCCTATCCTAGAGCGCCCCCCAGCGCAATGCGTTGTAATGGTTTGCGTGGTAATGCCTGCGTTGTAATGGTAGTGAGTGGTAAAAAATGCGTGCTAAACGTTGTATACCATTTGTTTGTAGTTGAAGGTGATAGTAATATTCTCGAGTTCTCTATTGGTTAACTGATAGGGATGTGCAACAACAAAGATGTTAGAATCTGTTGTTCATAGTTTTTAATATTACCACTAACTATAGCATAAGCCTTCCTACAAAAACGTATCAGGTCACTCCATAGTTATTGCTGTACCATAACCTAACAGAATTGCAGTGAGAAGGATCCCCTGTCACATGGCTAGCATTTACATCTTCTTATTTACATCCTAATATTGGTTCTAGCGTGGTGTAGAGAGTCATAGCAAATAAGGCTTGGGATTGAGAGAAGTATGCTAGGTTGAAAATAAAATTGAGGTTTGAATTTTTAAGTGAGCTGTGGATTTTCGCATTGTAACAGGCGCCATAGCACTGATTATTGGCACAGTATACAAATATATTTGTTGTGTTGCATTAGTTTGGAAATGTTCAAGTTCTGTTAATGAACTAACAGTCGACTTTTCCATCTGCAGATTATACTGAATGACCAGCAGAGGGAGTGATGCCGGAAACCATTTCCCTGCATTGCTGAGACCCAAAAAAAAAAAGTCGCCAGCCTTCGACTTCCTTGATCAATTTACATGGTAGGTGAAACTCTCATTTAATCGCTTTGCTTGTGTTTGTAAGAATTTCAGGGCGTCTGATGGCTCTCAGCACCTTTTAGTGGGGTCTTCTGCATAAATATTATTTGTCCAGACTGAAGCCATATGGATGACGCTATTGGCATAAATGACAGTTTATGAAAGACGTTGACTGTCTACAAGGCTGAAAATCCTACTTGAGATACTAGTGCAAGCAATTTATCATCACAGGAAATTAGTGTCTTTGAAGCTGGAATGAGTTGTCTTATGTTAGAGCGATTGACTTACTTTGAAAGACGGGAAGCTTATTTAACCTGCCTTCCTGCACTCTGTATGTGGGACTCTGATACTCAAGATGGATTGCTCTTTCGGATACTCTGTGTTCTTGTCACTCTAACCCACTTTCAAAAGGGGAGCCCAGTTCTTTCAATGGTGCAGAGTACTTTCCCAATACACTTCCACCTTGGCTTGCAGTCATAATAGCAGATAGTTAACTAGGGCGGAATTGCTAATGTCTCATTGTCCTGTGTTGTAGTCACCAGGGTGATTGGTCATGAGTTCCTCTGATGTCATAAAGCTACAGCATGATGGCATCTGACGTGAGATCAAGCAAATGGATACATTTTTCATGGAATTGAAATAGGTAGCCTGCTAGACAGGACTTCCAGCTGAAGACAAAGATGTTAAAATGAAAGAAACTAGGGCAATATTAGAGACTTATACATTTGTTTGGGATGTATGACGTTAGCACGCATACTATTACCACGCATACCTTTACAACGCGGTATTTACAACGAATACCGTTACAACGCATAGCGCTTTGAGGTGCTGGATAGTGGTAAGTATAATTTTATATTCCAACTCCAGTCCCCGTGGACACTAGGGAAGGTGTTGTATATAAAATTAAACTTATTCCCTATCCTAGAGCGCCCCCCAGCGCAATGCGTTGTAATGGTATGCGTGGTAATGCCTGCGTTGTAATGGTAGTGCGTGGTAAAAAATGCGTGCTAAACGTTGTATACCATTTGTTTGTAGTTGAAGGTGATAGTAATATTCTCGAGTTCTCTATTGGTTAACTGATAGGGATGTGCAACAACAAAGATGTTAGAATCTGTTGTTCATAGTTTTTAATATTACCACTAACTATAGCATAAGCCTTCCTACAAAAACGTATCAGGTCACTCCATAGTTATTGCTGTACCATAACCTAACAGAATTGCAGTGAGAAGGATCCCCTGTCACATGGCTAGCATTTACATCTTCTTATTTACATCCTAATATTGGTTCTAGCGTGGTGTAGAGAGTCATAGCAAATAAGGCTTGGGATTGAGAGAAGTATGCTAGGTTGAAAATAAAATTGAGGTTTGAATTTTTAAGTGAGCTGTGGATTTTCGCATTGTAACAGGCGCCATAGCACTGATTATTGGCACAGTATACAAATATATTTGTTGTGTTGCATTAGTTTGGAAATGTTCAAGCTCTGTTAATGAACTAACAGTCGACTTTTCCATCTGCAGATTATACTGAATGACCAGCAGAGGGAGTGATGCCGGAAACCATTTCCCTGCATTGCTGAGACCCAAAAAAAAAGTCGCCAGCCTTCGACTTCCTTGATCAATTTACATGGTAGGTGAAACTCTCATTTAATCGCTTTGCTTGTGTTTGTAAGAATTTCAGGGCGTCTGATGGCTCTCAGCACCTTTTAGTGGGGTCTTCTGCATAAATATTATTTGTCCAGACTGAAGCCATATGGATGACGCTATTGGCATAAATGACAGTTTATGAAAGACGTTGACTGTCTACAAGGCTGAAAATCCTACTTGAGATACTAGTGCAAGCAATTTATCATCACAGGAAATTAGTGTCTTTGAAGCTGGAATGAGTTGTCTTATGTTAGAGCGATTGACTTACTTTGAAAGACGGGAAGCTTATTTAACCTGCCTTCCTGCACTCTGTATGTGGGACTCTGATACTCAAGATGGATTGCTCTTTCGGATACTCTGTGTTCTTGTCACTCTAACCCACTTTCAAAAGGGGAGCCCAGTTCTTTCAATGGTGCAGAGTACTTTCCCAATACACTTCCACCTTGGCTTGCAGTCATAATAGCAGATAGTTAACTAGGGCGGAATTGCTAATGTCTCATTGTCCTGTGTTGTAGTCACCAGGGTGATTGGTCATGAGTTCCTCTGATGTCATAAAGCTACAGCATGATGGCATCTGACGTGAGATCAAGCAAATGGATACATTTTTCATGGAATTGAAATAGGTAGCCTGCTAGACAGGACTTCCAGCTGAAGACAAAGATGTTAAAATGAAAGAAACTAGGGCAATATTAGAGACTTATACATTTGTTTGGGATGTATGACGTTAGCACGCATACTATTACCACGCATACCTTTACAACGCGGTATTTACAACGAATACCGTTACAACGCATAGCGCTTTGAGGTGCTGGATAGTGGTAAGTACAATTTTATATTCCAACTCCAGTCCCCGTGGACACTAGGGAAGGTGTTGGATATAAAATTAAACTTATTCCCTATCCTAGAGCGCCCCCCAGCGCAATGCGTTGTAATGGTTTGCGTGGTAATGCCTGCGTTGTAATGGTAGTGAGTGGTAAAAAATGCGTGCTAAACGTTGTATACCATTTGTTTGTAGTTGAAGGTGATAGTAATATTCTCGAGTTCTCTATTGGTTAACTGATAGGGATGTGCAACAACAAAGATGTTAGAATCTGTTGTTCATAGTTTTTAATATTACCACTAACTATAGCATAAGCCTTCCTACAAAAACGTATCAGGTCACTCCATAGTTATTGCTGTACCATAACCTAACAGAATTGCAGTGAGAAGGATCCCCTGTCACATGGCTAGCATTTACATCTTCTTATTTACATCCTAATATTGGTTCTAGCGTGGTGTAGAGAGTCCTAGCAAATAAGGCTTGGGATTGAGAGAAGTATGCTAGGTTGAAAATAAAATTGAGGTTTGAATTTTTAAGTGAGCTGTGGATTTTCGCATTGTAACAGGCGCCATAGCACTGATTATTGGCACAGTATACAAATATATTTGTTGTGTTGCATTAGTTTGGAAATGTTCAAGTTCTGTTAATGAACTAACAGTCGACTTTTCCATCTGCAGATTATACTGAATGACCAGCAGAGGGAGTGATGCCGGAAACCATTTCCCTGCATTGCTGAGACCCAAAAAAAAAAAGTCGCCAGCCTTCGACTTCCTTGATCAATTTACATGGTAGGTGAAACTCTCATTTAATCGCTTTGCTTGTGTTTGTAAGAATTTCAGGGCGTCTGATGGCTCTCAGCACCTTTTAGTGGGGTCTTCTGCATAAATATTATTTGTCCAGACTGAAGCCATATGGATGACGCTATTGGCATAAATGACAGTTTATGAAAGACGTTGACTGTCTACAAGGCTGAAAATCCTACTTGAGATACTAGTGCAAGCAATTTATCATCACAGGAAATTAGTGTCTTTGAAGCTGGAATGAGTTGTCTTATGTTAGAGCGATTGACTTACTTTGAAAGACGGGAAGCTTATTTAACCTGCCTTCCTGCACTCTGTATGTGGGACTCTGATACTCAAGATGGATTGCTCTTTCGGATACTCTGTGTTCTTGTCACTCTAACCCACTTTCAAAAGGGGAGCCCAGTTCTTTCAATGGTGCAGAGTACTTTCCCAATACACTTCCACCTTGGCTTGCAGTCATAATAGCAGATAGTTAACTAGGGCGGAATTGCTAATGTCTCATTGTCCTGTGTTGTAGTCACCAGGGTGATTGGTCATGAGTTCCTCTGATGTCATAAAGCTACAGCATGATGGCATCTGACGTGAGATCAAGCAAATGGATACATTTTTCATGGAATTGAAATAGGTAGCCTGCTAGACAGGACTTCCAGCTGAAGACAAAGATGTTAAAATGAAAGAAACTAGGGCAATATTAGAGACTTATACATTTGTTTGGGATGTATGACGTTAGCACGCATACTATTACCACGCATACCTTTACAACGCGGTATTTACAACGAATACCGTTACAACGCATAGCGCTTTGAGGTGCTGGATAGTGGTAAGTACAATTTTATATTCCAACTCCAGTCCCCGTGGACACTAGGGAAGGTGTTGGATATAAAATTAAACTTATTCCCTATCCTAGAGCGCCCCCCAGCGCAATGCGTTGTAATGGTTTGCGTGGTAATGCCTGCGTTGTAATGGTAGTGAGTGGTAAAAAATGCGTGCTAAACGTTGTATACCATTTGTTTGTAGTTGAAGGTGATAGTAATATTCTCGAGTTCTCTATTGGTTAACTGATAGGGATGTGCAACAACAAAGATGTTAGAATCTGTTGTTCATAGTTTTTAATATTACCACTAACTATAGCATAAGCCTTCCTACAAAAACGTATGAGGTCACTCCATAGTTATTGCTGTACCATAACCTAACAGAATTGCAGTGAGAAGGATCCCCTGTCACATGGCTAGCATTTACATCTTCTTATTTACATCCTAATATTGGTTCTAGCGTGGTGTAGAGAGTCATAGCAAATAAGGCTTGGGATTGAGAGAAGTATGCTAGGTTGAAAATAAAATTGAGGTTTGAATTTTTAAGTGAGCTGTGGATTTTCGCATTGTAACAGGCGCCATAGCACTGATTATTGGCACAGTATACAAATATATTTGTTGTGTTGCATTAGTTTGGAAATGTTCAAGTTCTGTTAATGAACTAACAGTCGACTTTTCCATCTGCAGATTATACTGAATGACCAGCAGAGGGAGTGATGCCGGAAACCATTTCCCTGCATTGCTGAGACCCAAAAAAAAAAAGTCGCCAGCCTTCGACTTCCTTGATCAATTTACATGGTAGGTGAAACTCTCATTTAATCGCTTTGCTTGTGTTTGTAAGAATTTCAGGGCGTCTGATGGCTCTCAGCACCTTTTAGTGGGGTCTTCTGCATAAATATTATTTGTCCAGACTGAAGCCATATGGATGACGC
Organism: Lissotriton vulgaris; assembly: GCF_964263255.1. NCBI lineage: Eukaryota > Metazoa > Chordata > Amphibia > Caudata > Salamandridae > Lissotriton > Lissotriton vulgaris. The sequence goes on along the minus strand of NW_028245779.1, from coordinate 1,577,865 downwards.
TATTGGCATAAATGACAGTTTATGAAAGACGTTGACTGTCTACAAGGCTGAAAATCCTACTTGAGATACTAGTGCAAGCAATTTATCATCACAGGAAATTAGTGTCTTTGAAGCTGGAATGAGTTGTCTTATGTTAGAGCGATTGACTTACTTTGAAAGACGGGAAGCTTATTTAACCTGCCTTCCTGCACTCTGTATGTGGGACTCTGATACTCAAGATGGATTGCTCTTTCGGATACTCTGTGTTCTTGTCACTCTAACCCACTTTCAAAAGGGGAGCCCAGTTCTTTCAATGGTGCAGAGTACTTTCCCAATACACTTCCACCTTGGCTTGCAGTCATAATAGCAGATAGTTAACTAGGGCGGAATTGCTAATGTCTCATTGTCCTGTGTTGTAGTCACCAGGGTGATTGGTCATGAGTTCCTCTGATGTCATAAAGCTACAGCATGATGGCATCTGACGTGAGATCAAGCAAATGGATACATTTTTCATGGAATTGAAATAGGTAGCCTGCTAGACAGGACTTCCAGCTGAAGACAAAGATGTTAAAATGAAAGAAACTAGGGCAATATTAGAGACTTATACATTTGTTTGGGATGTATGACGTTAGCACGCATACTATTACCACGCATACCTTTACAACGCGGTATTTACAACGAATACCGTTACAACGCATAGCGCTTTGAGGTGCTGGATAGTGGTAAGTATAATTTTATATTCCAACTCCAGTCCCCGTGGACACTAGGGAAGGTGTTGTATATAAAATTAAACTTATTCCCTATCCTAGAGCGCCCCCCAGCGCAATGCGTTGTAATGGTATGCGTGGTAATGCCTGCGTTGTAATGGTAGTGCGTGGTAAAAAATGCGTGCTAAACGTTGTATACCATTTGTTTGTAGTTGAAGGTGATAGTAATATTCTCGAGTTCTCTATTGGTTAACTGATAGGGATGTGCAACAACAAAGATGTTAGAATCTGTTGTTCATAGTTTTTAATATTACCACTAACTATAGCATAAGCCTTCCTACAAAAACGTATCAGGTCACTCCATAGTTATTGCTGTACCATAACCTAACAGAATTGCAGTGAGAAGGATCCCCTGTCACATGGCTAGCATTTACATCTTCTTATTTACATCCTAATATTGGTTCTAGCGTGGTGTAGAGAGTCATAGCAAATAAGGCTTGGGATTGAGAGAAGTATGCTAGGTTGAAAATAAAATTGAGGTTTGAATTTTTAAGTGAGCTGTGGATTTTCGCATTGTAACAGGCGCCATAGCACTGATTATTGGCACAGTATACAAATATATTTGTTGTGTTGCATTAGTTTGGAAATGTTCAAGCTCTGTTAATGAACTAACAGTCGACTTTTCCATCTGCAGATTATACTGAATGACCAGCAGAGGGAGTGATGCCGGAAACCATTTCCCTGCATTGCTGAGACCCAAAAAAAAAGTCGCCAGCCTTCGACTTCCTTGATCAATTTACATGGTAGGTGAAACTCTCATTTAATCGTTTTCCTTGTGTTTGAAAGAATTTCAGGGCGTCTGATGGCTCTCAGCACCTTTTAGTGGGGTCTTCTGCATAAATATTATTTGTCCAGACTGAAGCCATATGGATGACGCTATTGGCATAAATGATAGTTTATGAAGACGTTGACTGTCTACGAGGCTGAAAATCCTACTTGAGATACTAGTGCAAGCAATTTATCATCACAGGAAATTAGTGTCTTTGAAGCTGGAATGAGTTGTCTTATGTTAGAGCGATTGACTTACTTTGAAAGACGGGAAGCTTATTTAACCTGCCTTCCTGCACTCTGTATGTGGGACTCTGATACTCAAGATGGATTGCTCTTTCGGATACTCTGTGTTCTTGTCACTCTAACCCACTTTCAAAAGGGGAGCCCAGTTCTTTCAATGGTGCAGAGTACTTTCCCAATACACTTCCACCTTGGCTTGCAGTCATAATAGCAGATAGTTAACTAGGGCGGAATTGCTAATGTCTCATTGTCCTGTGTTGTAGTCACCAGGGTGATTGGTTATGAGTTCCTCTGATGTCATAAAGCTACAGCATGATGGCATCTGACGTGAGATCAAGCAAATGGATACATTTTTCATGGAATTGAAATAGGTAGCCTGCTAGACAGGACTTCCAGCTGAAGACAAAGATGTTAAAATGAAAGAAACTAGGACAATATTAGAGACTTATACATTTGTTTGGGATGTATGACGTTAGCACGCATACTATTACCACGCATACCTTTACAACGCGGTATTTACAACGAATACCGTTACAACGCATAGCGCTTTGAGGTGCTGGATAGTGGTAAGTACAATTTTATATTCCAACTCCAGTCCCCGTGGACACTAGGGAAGGTGTTGGATATAAAATTAAACTTATTCCCTATCCTAGAGCGCCCCCCAGCGCAATGCGTTGTAATGGTTTGCGTGGTAATGCCTGCGTTGTAATGGTAGTGAGTGGTAAAAAATGCGTGCTAAACGTTGTATACCATTTGTTTGTAGTTGAAGGTGATAGTAATATTCTCGAGTTCTCTATTGGTTAACTGATAGGGATGTGCAACAACAAAGATGTTAGAATCTGTTGTTCATAGTTTTTAATATTACCACTAACTATAGCATAAGCCTTCCTACAAAAACGTATCAGGTCACTCCATAGTTATTGCTGTACCATAACCTAACAGAATTGCAGTAAGAAGGATCCCCTGTCACATGGCTAGCATTTACATCTTTTTATTTATATCCTAACATTAGTTCTAGTGTGGTGTAGAGAGTCATAGCAAATAAGGCTTTGGATTGAGAGAAGTATGCTAGGTTGAAAATAAAATTGAGGTTTGAATTTTTAAGTGAGCTGTGGATTTTCGCATTGTAACAGGCGCCATAGCACTGATTATTGGCACAGTATACAAATATATTTGTTGTGTTGCATTAGTTTGGAAATGTTCAAGTTCTGTTAATGAACTAACAGTTGACTTTTCCATCTGCAGATTATACTGAATGACCAGCAGAGGGAGTGATGCCGGAAACCATTTCCCTGCATTGCTGAGACCCAAAAAAAAAAAAAAGTCGCCAGCCTTCGACTTCCTTGATCAATTTACATGGTAGGTGAAACTCTCATTTAATCGTTTTCCTTGTGTTTGTAAGAATTTCAGGGCGTCTGATGGCTCTCAGCACCTTTTAGTGGGGTCTTCTGCATAAATATTATTTGTCCAGACTGAAGCCATATGGATGACGCTATTGGCATAAATGATAGTTTATGAAGACGTTGACTGTCTACGAGGCTGAAAATCCTACTTGAGATACTAGTGCAAGCAATTTATCATCACAGGAAATTAGTGTCTTTGAAGCTGGAATGAGTTGTCTTATGTTAGAGCGATTGACTTACTTTGAAAGACGGGAAGCTTATTTAACCTGCCTTCCTGCACTCTGTATGTGGGACTCTGATACTCAAGATGGATTGCTCTTTCGGATACTCTGTGTTCTTGTCACTCTAACCCACTTTCAAAAGGGGAGCCCAGTTCTTTCAATGGTGCAGAGTACTTTCCCAATACACTTCCACCTTGGCTTGCAGTCATAATAGCAGATAGTTAACTAGGGCGGAATTGCTAATGTCTCATTGTCCTGTGTTGTAGTCACCAGGGTGATTGGTTATGAGTTCCTCTGATGTCATAAAGCTACAGCATGATGGCATCTGACGTGAGATCAAGCAAATGGATACATTTTTCATGGAATTGAAATAGGTAGCCTGCTAGACAGGACTTCCAGCTGAAGACAAAGATGTTAAAATGAAAGAAACTAGGACAATATTAGAGACTTATACATTTGTTTGGGATGTATGACGTTAGCACGCATACTATTACCATGCATACCTTTACAACGCGGTATTTACAACGAATACAGTTACAACGCATAGCGCTTTGAGGTGCTGGATAGTGGTAAGTACAATTTTATATTCCAACTCCAGTCCCCGTGGACACTAGGGAAGGTGTTGGATATAAAATTAAACTTATTCCCTATCCTAGAGCGCCCCCCAGCGCAATGCGTTGTAATGGTTTGCGTGGTAATGCCTGCGTTGTAATGGTAGTGAGTGGTAAAAAATGCGTGCTAAACGTTGTATACCATTTGTTTGTAGTTGAAGGTGATAGTAATATTCTCGAGTTCTCTATTGGTTAACTGATAGGGATGTGCAACAACAAAGATGTTAGAATCTGTTGTTCATAGTTTTTAATATTACCACTAACTATAGCATAAGCCTTCCTACAAAAACGTATCAGGTCACTCCATAGTTATTGCTGTACCATAACCTAACAGAATTGCAGTGAGAAGGATCCCCTGTCACATGGCTAGCATTTACATCTTCTTATTTACATCCTAATATTGGTTCTAGCGTGGTGTAGAGAGTCATAGCAAATAAGGCTTGGGATTGAGAGAAGTATGCTAGGTTGAAAATAAAATTGAGGTTTGAATTTTTAAGTGAGCTGTGGATTTTCGCATTGTAACAGGCGCCATAGCACTGATTATTGGCACAGTATACAAATATATTTGTTGTGTTGCATTAGTTTGGAAATGTTCAAGCTCTGTTAATGAACTAACAGTCGACTTTTCCATCTGCAGATTATACTGAATGACCAGCAGAGGGAGTGATGCCGGAAACCATTTCCCTGCATTGCTGAGACCCAAAAAAAAAGTCGCCAGCCTTCGACTTCCTTGATCAATTTACATGGTAGGTGAAACTCTCATTTAATCGTTTTCCTTGTGTTTGAAAGAATTTCAGGGCGTCTGATGGCTCTCAGCACCTTTTAGTGGGGTCTTCTGCATAAATATTATTTGTCCAGACTGAAGCCATATGGATGACGCTATTGGCATAAATGACAGTTTATGAAAGACGTTGACTGTCTACAAGGCTGAAAATCCTACTTGAGATACTAGTGCAAGCAATTTATCATCACAGGAAATTAGTGTCTTTGAAGCTGGAATGAGTTGTCTTATGTTAGAGCGATTGACTTACTTTGAAAGACGGGAAGCTTATTTAACCTGCCTTCCTGCACTCTGTATGTGGGACTCTGATACTCAAGATGGATTGCTCTTTCGGATACTCTGTGTTCTTGTCACTCTAACCCACTTTCAAAAGGGGAGCCCAGTTCTTTCAATGGTGCAGAGTACTTTCCCAATACACTTCCACCTTGGCTTGCAGTCATAATAGCAGATAGTTAACTAGGGCGGAATTGCTAATGTCTCATTGTCCTGTGTTGTAGTCACCAGGGTGATTGGTTATGAGTTCCTCTGATGTCATAAAGCTACAGCATGATGGCATCTGACGTGAGATCAAGCAAATGGATACATTTTTCATGGAATTGAAATAGGTAGCCTGCTAGACAGGACTTCCAGCTGAAGACAAAGATGTTAAAATGAAAGAAACTAGGGCAATATTAGAGACTTATACATTTGTTTGGGATGTATGACGTTAGCACGCATACTATTACCACGCATACCTTTACAACGCGGTATTTACAACGAATACCGTTACAACGCATAGCGCTTTGAGGTGCTGGATAGTGGTAAGTATAATTTTATATTCCAACTCCAGTCCCCGTGGACACTAGGGAAGGTGTTGGATATAAAATTAAACTTATTCCCTATCCTAGAGCGCCCCCCAGCGCAATGCGTTGTAATGGTTTGCGTGGTAATGCCTGCGTTGTAATGGTAGTGAGTGGTAAAAAATGCGTGCTAAACGTTGTATACCATTTGTTTGTAGTTGAAGGTGATAGTAATATTCTCGAGTTCTCTATTGGTTAACTGATAGGGATGTGCAACAACAAAGATGTTAGAATCTGTTGTTCATAGTTTTTAATATTACCACTAACTATAGCATAAGCCTTCCTACAAAAACGTATCAGGTCACTCCATAGTTATTGCTGTACCATAACCTAACAGAATTGCAGTGAGAAGGATCCCCTGTCACATGGCTAGCATTTACATCTTCTTATTTACATCCTAATATTGGTTCTATCGTGGTGTAGAGAGTCATAGCAAATAAGGCTTGGGATTGAGAGAAGTATGCTAGGTTGAAAATAAAATTGAGGTTTGAATTTTTAAGTGAGCTGTGGATTTTCGCATTGTAACAGGCGCCATAGCACTGATTATTGGCACAGTATACAAATATATTTGTTGTGTTGCATTAGTTTGGAAATGTTCAAGCTCTGTTAATGAACTAACAGTCGACTTTTCCATCTGCAGATTATACTGAATGACCAGCAGAGGGAGTGATGCCGGAAACCATTTCCCTGCATTGCTGAGACCCAAAAAAAAAAAAAAGTCGCCAGCCTTCGACTTCCTTGATCAATTTACATGGTAGGTGAAACTCTCATTTAATCGTTTTCCTTGTGTTTGAAAGAATTTCAGGGCGTCTGATGGCTCTCAGCACCTTTTAGTGGGGTCTTCTGCATAAATATTATTTGTCCAGACTGAAGCCATATGGATGACGCTATTGGCATAAATGATAGTTTATGAAGACGTTGACTGTCTACGAGGCTGAAAATCCTACTTGAGATACTAGTGCAAGCAATTTATCATCACAGGAAATTAGTGTCTTTGAAGCTGGAATGAGTTGTCTTATGTTAGAGCGATTGACTTACTTTGAAAGACGGGAAGCTTATTTAACCTGCCTTCCTGCACTCTGTATGTGGGACTCTGATACTCAAGATGGATTGCTCTTTCGGATACTCTGTGTTCTTGTCACTCTAACCCACTTTCAAAAGGGGAGCCCAGTTCTTTCAATGGTGCAGAGTACTTTCCCAATACACTTCCACCTTGGCTTGCAGTCATAATAGCAGATAGTTAACTAGGGCGGAATTGCTAATGTCTCATTGTCCTGTGTTGTAGTCACCAGGGTGATTGGTTATGAGTTCCTCTGATGTCATAAAGCTACAGCATGATGGCATCTGACGTGAGATCAAGCAAATGGATACATTTTTCATGGAATTGAAATAGGTAGCCTGCTAGACAGGACTTCCAGCTGAAGACAAAGATGTTAAAATGAAAGAAACTAGGACAATATTAGAGACTTATACATTTGTTTGGGATGTATGACGTTAGCACGCATACTATTACCATGCATACCTTTACAACGCGGTATTTACAACGAATACAGTTACAACGCATAGCGCTTTGAGGTGCTGGATAGTGGTAAGTACAATTTTATATTCCAACTCCAGTCCCCGTGGACACTAGGGAAGGTGTTGGATATAAAATTAAACTTATTCCCTATCCTAGAGCGCCCCCCAGCGCAATGCGTTGTAATGGTTTGCGTGGTAATGCCTGCGTTGTAATGGTAGTGAGTGGTAAAAAATGCGTGCTAAACGTTGTATACCATTTGTTTGTAGTTGAAGGTGATAGTAATATTCTCGAGTTCTCTATTGGTTAACTGATAGGGATGTGCAACAACAAAGATGTTAGAATCTGTTGTTCATAGTTTTTAATATTACCACTAACTATAGCATAAGCCTTCCTACAAAAACGTATCAGGTCACTCCATAGTTATGGCTGTACCATAACCTAACAGAATTGCAGTGAGAAGGATCCCCTGTCACATGGCTAGCATTTACATCTTTTTATTTATATCCTAACATTAGTTCTAGTGTGGTGTAGAGAGTCATAGCAAATAAGGCTTTGGATTGAGAGAAGTATGCTAGGTTGAAAATAAAATTGAGGTTTGAATTTTTAAGTGAGCTGTGGATTTTCGCATTGTAACAGGCGCCATAGCACTGATTATTGGCACAGTATACAAATATATTTGTTGTGTTGCATTAGTTTGGAAATGTTCAAGTTCTGTTAATGAACTAACAGTTGACTTTTCCATCTGCAGATTATACTGAATGACCAGCAGAGGGAGTGATGCCGGAAACCATTTCCCTGCATTGCTGAGACCCAAAAAAAAAAAAAAGTCGCCAGCCTTCGACTTCCTTGATCAATTTACATGGTAGGTGAAACTCTCATTTAATCGTTTTCCTTGTGTTTGAAAGAATTTCAGGGCGTCTGATGGCTCTCAGCACCTTTTAGTGGGGTCTTCTGCATAAATATTATTTGTCCAGACTGAAGCCATATGGATGACGCTATTGGCATAAATGATAGTTTATGAAGACGTTGACTGTCTACGAGGCTGAAAATCCTACTTGAGATACTAGTGCAAGCAATTTATCATCACAGGAAATTAGTGTCTTTGAAGCTGGAATGAGTTGTCTTATGTTAGAGCGATTGACTTACTTTGAAAGACGGGAAGCTTATTTAACCTGCCTTCCTGCACTCTGTATGTGGGACTCTGATACTCAAGATGGATTGCTCTTTCGGATACTCTGTGTTCTTGTCACTCTAACCCACTTTCAAAAGGGGAGCCCAGTTCTTTCAATGGTGCAGAGTACTTTCCCAATACACTTCCACCTTGGCTTGCAGTCATAATAGCAGATAGTTAACTAGGGCGGAATTGCTAATGTCTCATTGTCCTGTGTTGTAGTCACCAGGGTGATTGGTCATGAGTTCCTCTGATGTCATAAAGCTACAGCATGATGGCATCTGACGTGAGATCAAGCAAATGGATACATTTTTCATGGAATTGAAATAGGTAGCCTGCTAGACAGGACTTCCAGCTGAAGACAAAGATGTTAAAATGAAAGAAACTAGGGCAATATTAGAGACTTATACATTTGTTTGGGATGTATGACGTTAGCACGCATACTATTACCACGCATACCTTTACAACGCGGTATTTACAACGAATACCGTTACAACGCATAGCGCTTTGAGGTGCTGGATAGTGGTAAGTATAATTTTATATTCCAACTCCAGTCCCCGTGGACACTAGGGAAGGTGTTGTATATAAAATTAAACTTATTCCCTATCCTAGAGCGCCCCCCAGCGCAATGCGTTGTAATGGTATGCGTGGTAATGCCTGCGTTGTAATGGTAGTGCGTGGTAAAAAATGCGTGCTAAACGTTGTATACCATTTGTTTGTAGTTGAAGGTGATAGTAATATTCTCGAGTTCTCTATTGGTTAACTGATAGGGATGTGCAACAACAAAGATGTTAGAATCTGTTGTTCATAGTTTTTAATATTACCACTAACTATAGCATAAGCCTTCCTACAAAAACGTATCAGGTCACTCCATAGTTATTGCTGTACCATAACCTAACAGAATTGCAGTGAGAAGGATCCCCTGTCACATGGCTAGCATTTACATCTTCTTATTTACATCCTAATATTGGTTCTAGCGTGGTGTAGAGAGTCATAGCAAATAAGGCTTGGGATTGAGAGAAGTATGCTAGGTTGAAAATAAAATTGAGGTTTGAATTTTTAAGTGAGCTGTGGATTTTCGCATTGTAACAGGCGCCATAGCACTGATTATTGGCACAGTATACAAATATATTTGTTGTGTTGCATTAGTTTGGAAATGTTCAAGCTCTGTTAATGAACTAACAGTCGACTTTTCCATCTGCAGATTATACTGAATGACCAGCAGAGGGAGTGATGCCGGAAACCATTTCCCTGCATTGCTGAGACCCAAAAAAAAAGTCGCCAGCCTTCGACTTCCTTGATCAATTTACATGGTAGGTGAAACTCTCATTTAATCGTTTTCCTTGTGTTTGAAAGAATTTCAGGGCGTCTGATGGCTCTCAGCACCTTTTAGTGGGGTCTTCTGCATAAATATTATTTGTCCAGACTGAAGCCATATGGATGACGCTATTGGCATAAATGATAGTTTATGAAGACGTTGACTGTCTACGAGGCTGAAAATCCTACTTGAGATACTAGTGCAAGCAATTTATCATCACAGGAAATTAGTGTCTTTGAAGCTGGAATGAGTTGTCTTATGTTAGAGCGATTGACTTACTTTGAAAGACGGGAAGCTTATTTAACCTGCCTTCCTGCACTCTGTATGTGGGACTCTGATACTCAAGATGGATTGCTCTTTCGGATACTCTGTGTTCTTGTCACTCTAACCCACTTTCAAAAGGGGAGCCCAGTTCTTTCAATGGTGCAGAGTACTTTCCCAATACACTTCCACCTTGGCTTGCAGTCATAATAGCAGATAGTTAACTAGGGCGGAATTGCTAATGTCTCATTGTCCTGTGTTGTAGTCACCAGGGTGATTGGTTATGAGTTCCTCTGATGTCATAAAGCTACAGCATGATGGCATCTGACGTGAGATCAAGCAAATGGATACATTTTTCATGGAATTGAAATAGGTAGCCTGCTAGACAGGACTTCCAGCTGAAGACAAAGATGTTAAAATGAAAGAAACTAGGACAATATTAGAGACTTATACATTTGTTTGGGATGTATGACGTTAGCACGCATACTATTACCATGCATACCTTTACAACGCGGTATTTACAACGAATACAGTTACAACGCATAGCGCTTTGAGGTGCTGGATAGTGGTAAGTACAATTTTATATTCCAACTCCAGTCCCCGTGGACACTAGGGAAGGTGTTGGATATAAAATTAAACTTATTCCCTATCCTAGAGCGCCCCCCAGCGCAATGCGTTGTAATGGTTTGCGTGGTAATGCCTGCGTTGTAATGGTAGTGAGTGGTAAAAAATGCGTGCTAAACGTTGTATACCATTTGTTTGTAGTTGAAGGTGATAGTAATATTCTCGAGTTCTCTATTGGTTAACTGATAGGGATGTGCAACAACAAAGATGTTAGAATCTGTTGTTCATAGTTTTTAATATTACCACTAACTATAGCATAAGCCTTCCTACAAAAACGTATCAGGTCACTCCATAGTTATTGCTGTACCATAACCTAACAGAATTGCAGTGAGAAGGATCCCCTGTCACATGGCTAGCATTTACATCTTCTTATTTACATCCTAATATTGGTTCTAGCATGGTGTAGAGAGTCCTAGCAAATAAGGCTTGGGATTGAGAGAAGTATGCTAGGTTGAAAATAAAATTGAGGTTTGAATTTTTAAGTGAGCTGTGGATTTTCGCATTGTAACAGGCGCCATAGCACTGATTATTGGCACAGTATACAAATATATTTGTTGTGTTGCATTAGTTTGGAAATGTTCAAGTTCTGTTAATGAACTAACAGTCGACTTTTCCATCTGCAGATTATACTGAATGACCAGCAGAGGGAGTGATGCCGGAAACCATTTCCCTGCATTGCTGAGACCCAAAAAAAAAAAGTCGCCAGCCTTCGACTTCCTTGATCAATTTACATGGTAGGTGAAACTCTCATTTAATCGCTTTGCTTGTGTTTGTAAGAATTTCAGGGCGTCTGATGGCTCTCAGCACCTTTTAGTGGGGTCTTCTGCATAAATATTATTTGTCCAGACTGAAGCCATATGGATGACGCTATTGGCATAAATGACAGTTTATGAAAGACGTTGACTGTCTACAAGGCTGAAAATCCTACTTGAGATACTAGTGCAAGCAATTTATCATCACAGGAAATTAGTGTCTTTGAAGCTGGAATGAGTTGTCTTATGTTAGAGCGATTGACTTACTTTGAAAGACGGGAAGCTTATTTAACCTGCCTTCCTGCACTCTGTATGTGGGACTCTGATACTCAAGATGGATTGCTCTTTCGGATACTCTGTGTTCTTGTCACTCTAACCCACTTTCAAAAGGGGAGCCCAGTTCTTTCAATGGTGCAGAGTACTTTCCCAATACACTTCCACCTTGGCTTGCAGTCATAATAGCAGATAGTTAACTAGGGCGGAATTGCTAATGTCTCATTGTCCTGTGTTGTAGTCACCAGGGTGATTGGTCATGAGTTCCTCTGATGTCATAAAGCTACAGCATGATGGCATCTGACGTGAGATCAAGCAAATGGATACATTTTTCATGGAATTGAAATAGGTAGCCTGCTAGACAGGACTTCCAGCTGAAGACAAAGATGTTAAAATGAAAGAAACTAGGGCAATATTAGAGACTTATACATTTGTTTGGGATGTATGACGTTAGCACGCATACTATTACCACGCATACCTTTACAACGCGGTATTTACAACGAATACCGTTACAACGCATAGCGCTTTGAGGTGCTGGATAGTGGTAAGTACAATTTTATATTCCAACTCCAGTCCCCGTGGACACTAGGGAAGGTGTTGGATATAAAATTAAACTTATTCCCTATCCTAGAGCGCCCCCCAGCGCAATGCGTTGTAATGGTTTGCGTGGTAATGCCTGCGTTGTAATGGTAGTGAGTGGTAAAAAATGCGTGCTAAACGTTGTATACCATTTGTTTGTAGTTGAAGGTGATAGTAATATTCTCGAGTTCTCTATTGGTTAACTGATAGGGATGTGCAACAACAAAGATGTTAGAATCTGTTGTTCATAGTTTTTAATATTACCACTAACTATAGCATAAGCCTTCCTACAAAAACGTATCAGGTCACTCCATAGTTATTGCTGTACCATAACCTAACAGAATTGCAGTGAGAAGGATCCCCTGTCACATGGCTAGCATTTACATCTTCTTATTTACATCCTAATATTGGTTCTAGCGTGGTGTAGAGAGTCATAGCAAATAAGGCTTGGGATTGAGAGAAGTATGCTAGGTTGAAAATAAAATTGAGGTTTGAATTTTTAAGTGAGCTGTGGATTTTCGCATTGTAACAGGCGCCATAGCACTGATTATTGGCACAGTATACAAATATATTTGTTGTGTTGCATTAGTTTGGAAATGTTCAAGTTCTGTTAATGAACTAACAGTCGACTTTTCCATCTGCAGATTATACTGAATGACCAGCAGAGGGAGTGATGCCGGAAACCATTTCCCTGCATTGCTGAGACCCAAAAAAAAAAAGTCGCCAGCCTTCGACTTCCTTGATCAATTTACATGGTAGGTGAAACTCTCATTTAATCGCTTTGCTTGTGTTTGTAAGAATTTCAGGGCGTCTGATGGCTCTCAGCACCTTTTAGTGGGGTCTTCTGCATAAATATTATTTGTCCAGACTGAAGCCATATGGATGACGCTATTGGCATAAATGACAGTTTATGAAAGACGTTGACTGTCTACAAGGCTGAAAATCCTACTTGAGATACTAGTGCAAGCAATTTATCATCACAGGAAATTAGTGTCTTTGAAGCTGGAATGAGTTGTCTTATGTTAGAGCGATTGACTTACTTTGAAAGACGGGAAGCTTATTTAACCTGCCTTCCTGCACTCTGTATGTGGGACTCTGATACTCAAGATGGATTGCTCTTTCGGATACTCTGTGTTCTTGTCACTCTAACCCACTTTCAAAAGGGGAGCCCAGTTCTTTCAATGGTGCAGAGTACTTTCCCAATACACTTCCACCTTGGCTTGCAGTCATAATAGCAGATAGTTAACTAGGGCGGAATTGCTAATGTCTCATTGTCCTGTGTTGTAGTCACCAGGGTGATTGGTCATGAGTTCCTCTGATGTCATAAAGCTACAGCATGATGGCATCTGACGTGAGATCAAGCAAATGGATACATTTTTCATGGAATTGAAATAGGTAGCCTGCTAGACAGGACTTCCAGCTGAAGACAAAGATGTTAAAATGAAAGAAACTAGGACAATATTAGAGACTTATACATTTGTTTGGGATGTATGACGTTAGCACGCATACTATTACCACGCATACCTTTACAACGCGGTATTTACAACGAATACCGTTACAACGCATAGCGCTTTGAGGTGCTGGATAGTGGTAAGTACAATTTTATATTCCAACTCCAGTCCCCGTGGACACTAGGGAAGGTGTTGGATATAAAATTAAACTTATTCCCTATCCTAGAGCGCCCCCCAGCGCAATGCGTTGTAATGGTTTGCGTGGTAATGCCTGCGTTGTAATGGTAGTGAGTGGTAAAAAATGCGTGCTAAACGTTGTATACCATTTGTTTGTAGTTGAAGGTGATAGTAATATTCTCGAGTTCTCTATTGGTTAACTGATAGGGATGTGCAACAACAAAGATGTTAGAATCTGTTGTTCATAGTTTTTAATATTACCACTAACTATAGCATAAGCCTTCCTACAAAAACGTATCAGGTCACTCCATAGTTATTGCTGTACCATAACCTAACAGAATTGCAGTGAGAAGGATCCCCTGTCACATGGCTAGCATTTACATCTTTTTATTTATATCCTAACATTAGTTCTAGTGTGGTGTAGAGAGTCATAGCAAATAAGGCTTTGGATTGAGAGAAGTATGCTAGGTTGAAAATAAAATTGAGGTTTGAATTTTTAAGTGAGCTGTGGATTTTCGCATTGTAACAGGCGCCATAGCACTGATTATTGGCACAGTATACAAATATATTTGTTGTGTTGCATTAGTTTGGAAATGTTCAAGTTCTGTTAATGAACTAACAGTTGACTTTTCCATCTGCAGATTATACTGAATGACCAGCAGAGGGAGTGATGCCGGAAACCATTTCCCTGCATTGCTGAGACCCAAAAAAAAAAAAAAGTCGCCAGCCTTCGACTTCCTTGATCAATTTACATGGTAGGTGAAACTCTCATTTAATCGTTTTCCTTGTGTTTGTAAGAATTTCAGGGCGTCTGATGGCTCTCAGCACCTTTTAGTGGGGTCTTCTGCATAAATATTATTTGTCCAGACTGAAGCCATATGGATGACGCTATTGGCATAAATGATAGTTTATGAAGACGTTGACTGTCTACGAGGCTGAAAATCCTACTTGAGATACTAGTGCAAGCAATTTATCATCACAGGAAATTAGTGTCTTTGAAGCTGGAATGAGTTGTCTTATGTTAGAGCGATTGACTTACTTTGAAAGACGGGAAGCTTATTTAACCTGCCTTCCTGCACTCTGTATGTGGGACTCTGATACTCAAGATGGATTGCTCTTTCGGATACTCTGTGTTCTTGTCACTCTAACCCACTTTCAAAAGGGGAGCCCAGTTCTTTCAATGGTGCAGAGTACTTTCCCAATACACTTCCACCTTGGCTTGCAGTCATAATAGCAGATAGTTAACTAGGGCGGAATTGCTAATGTCTCATTGTCCTGTGTTGTAGTCACCAGGGTGATTGGTTATGAGTTCCTCTGATGTCATAAAGCTACAGCATGATGGCATCTGACGTGAGATCAAGCAAATGGATACATTTTTCATGGAATTGAAATAGGTAGCCTGCTAGACAGGACTTCCAGCTGAAGACAAAGATGTTAAAATGAAAGAAACTAGGACAATATTAGAGACTTATACATTTGTTTGGGATGTATGACGTTAGCACGCATACTATTACCATGCATACCTTTACAACGCGGTATTTACAACGAATACAGTTACAACGCATAGCGCTTTGAGGTGCTGGATAGTGGTAAGTACAATTTTATATTCCAACTCCAGTCCCCGTGGACACTAGGGAAGGTGTTGGATATAAAATTAAACTTATTCCCTATCCTAGAGCGCCCCCCAGCGCAATGCGTTGTAATGGTTTGCGTGGTAATGCCTGCGTTGTAATGGTAGTGAGTGGTAAAAAATGCGTGCTAAACGTTGTATACCATTTGTTTGTAGTTGAAGGTGATAGTAATATTCTCGAGTTCTCTATTGGTTAACTGATAGGGATGTGCAACAACAAAGATGTTAGAATCTGTTGTTCATAGTTTTTAATATTACCACTAACTATAGCATAAGCCTTCCTACAAAAACGTATCAGGTCACTCCATAGTTATTGCTGTACCATAACCTAACAGAATTGCAGTGAGAAGGATCCCCAGTCACATGGCTAGCATTTACATCTTCTTATTTACATCCTAATATTGGTTCTAGCGTGGTGTAGAGAGTCATAGCAAATAAGGCTTGGGATTGAGAGAAGTATGCTAGGTTGAAAATAAAATTGAGGTTTGAATTTTTAAGTGAGCTGTGGATTTTCGCATTGTAACAGGCGCCATAGCACTGATTATTGGCACAGTATACAAATATATTTGTTGTGTTGCATTAGTTTGGAAATGTTCAAGCTCTGTTAATGAACTAACAGTCGACTTTTCCATCTGCAGATTATACTGAATGACCAGCAGAGGGAGTGATGCCGGAAACCATTTCCCTGCATTGCTGAGACCCAAAAAAAAAGTCGCCAGCCTTCGACTTCCTTGATCAATTTACATGGTAGGTGAAACTCTCATTTAATCGTTTTCCTTGTGTTTGAAAGAATTTCAGGGCGTCTGATGGCTCTCAGCACCTTTTAGTGGGGTCTTCTGCATAAATATTATTTGTCCAGACTGAAGCCATATGGATGACGCTATTGGCATAAATGATAGTTTATGAAGACGTTGACTGTCTACGAGGCTGAAAATCCTACTTGAGATACTAGTGCAAGCAATTTATCATCACAGGAAATTAGTGTCTTTGAAGCTGGAATGAGTTGTCTTATGTTAGAGCGATTGACTTACTTTGAAAGACGGGAAGCTTATTTAACCTGCCTTCCTGCACTCTGTATGTGGGACTCTGATACTCAAGATGGATTGCTCTTTCGGATACTCTGTGTTCTTGTCACTCTAACCCACTTTCAAAAGGGGAGCCCAGTTCTTTCAATGGTGCAGAGTACTTTCCCAATACACTTCCACCTTGGCTTGCAGTCATAATAGCAGATAGTTAACTAGGGCGGAATTGCTAATGTCTCATTGTCCTGTGTTGTAGTCACCAGGGTGATTGGTTATGAGTTCCTCTGATGTCATAAAGCTACAGCATGATGGCATCTGACGTGAGATCAAGCAAATGGATACATTTTTCATGGAATTGAAATAGGTAGCCTGCTAGACAGGACTTCCAGCTGAAGACAAAGATGTTAAAATGAAAGAAACTAGGACAATATTAGAGACTTATACATTTGTTTGGGATGTATGACGTTAGCACGCATACTATTACCACGCATACCTTTACAACGCGGTATTTACAACGAATACCGTTACAACGCATAGCGCTTTGAGGTGCTGGATAGTGGTAAGTACAATTTTATATTCCAACTCCAGTCCCCGTGGACACTAGGGAAGGTGTTGGATATAAAATTAAACTTATTCCCTATCCTAGAGCGCCCCCCAGCGCAATGCGTTGTAATGGTTTGCGTGGTAATGCCTGCGTTGTAATGGTAGTGAGTGGTAAAAAATGCGTGCTAAACGTTGTATACCATTTGTTTGTAGTTGAAGGTGATAGTAATATTCTCGAGTTCTCTATTGGTTAACTGATAGGGATGTGCAACAACAAAGATGTTAGAATCTGTTGTTCATAGTTTTTAATATTACCACTAACTATAGCATAAGCCTTCCTACAAAAACGTATCAGGTCACTCCATAGTTATTGCTGTACCATAACCTAACAGAATTGCAGTGAGAAGGATCCCCTGTCACATGGCTAGCATTTACATCTTTTTATTTATATCCTAACATTAGTTCTAGTGTGGTGTAGAGAGTCATAGCAAATAAGGCTTTGGATTGAGAGAAGTATGCTAGGTTGAAAATAAAATTGAGGTTTGAATTTTTAAGTGAGCTGTGGATTTTCGCATTGTAACAGGCGCCATAGCACTGATTATTGGCACAGTATACAAATATATTTGTTGTGTTGCATTAGTTTGGAAATGTTCAAGTTCTGTTAATGAACTAACAGTTGACTTTTCCATCTGCAGATTATACTGAATGACCAGCAGAGGGAGTGATGCCGGAAACCATTTCCCTGCATTGCTGAGACCCAAAAAAAAAAAAAAGTCGCCAGCCTTCGACTTCCTTGATCAATTTACATGGTAGGTGAAACTCTCATTTAATCGTTTTCCTTGTGTTTGTAAGAATTTCAGGGCGTCTGATGGCTCTCAGCACCTTTTAGTGGGGTCTTCTGCATAAATATTATTTGTCCAGACTGAAGCCATATGGATGACGCTATTGGCATAAATGATAGTTTATGAAGACGTTGACTGTCTACGAGGCTGAAAATCCTACTTGAGATACTAGTGCAAGCAATTTATCATCACAGGAAATTAGTGTCTTTGAAGCTGGAATGAGTTGTCTTATGTTAGAGCGATTGACTTACTTTGAAAGACGGGAAGCTTATTTAACCTGCCTTCCTGCACTCTGTATGTGGGACTCTGATACTCAAGATGGATTGCTCTTTCGGATACTCTGTGTTCTTGTCACTCTAACCCACTTTCAAAAGGGGAGCCCAGTTCTTTCAATGGTGCAGAGTACTTTCCCAATACACTTCCACCTTGGCTTGCAGTCATAATAGCAGATAGTTAACTAGGGCGGAATTGCTAATGTCTCATTGTCCTGTGTTGTAGTCACCAGGGTGATTGGTTATGAGTTCCTCTGATGTCATAAAGCTACAGCATGATGGCATCTGACGTGAGATCAAGCAAATGGATACATTTTTCATGGAATTGAAATAGGTAGCCTGCTAGACAGGACTTCCAGCTGAAGACAAAGATGTTAAAATGAAAGAAACTAGGACAATATTAGAGACTTATACATTTGTTTGGGATGTATGACGTTAGCACGCATACTATTACCATGCATACCTTTACAACGCGGTATTTACAACGAATACAGTTACAACGCATAGCGCTTTGAGGTGCTGGATAGTGGTAAGTACAATTTTATATTCCAACTCCAGTCCCCGTGGACACTAGGGAAGGTGTTGGATATAAAATTAAACTTATTCCCTATCCTAGAGCGCCCCCCAGCGCAATGCGTTGTAATGGTTTGCGTGGTAATGCCTGCGTTGTAATGGTAGTGAGTGGTAAAAAATGCGTGCTAAACGTTGTATACCATTTGTTTGTAGTTGAAGGTGATAGTAATATTCTCGAGTTCTCTATTGGTTAACTGATAGGGATGTGCAACAACAAAGATGTTAGAATCTGTTGTTCATAGTTTTTAATATTACCACTAACTATAGCATAAGCCTTCCTACAAAAACGTATCAGGTCACTCCATAGTTATTGCTGTACCATAACCTAACAGAATTGCAGTGAGAAGGATCCCCTGTCACATGGCTAGCATTTACATCTTCTTATTTACATCCTAATATTGGTTCTAGCGTGGTGTAGAGAGTCATAGCAAATAAGGCTTGGGATTGAGAGAAGTATGCTAGGTTGAAAATAAAATTGAGGTTTGAATTTTTAAGTGAGCTGTGGATTTTCGCATTGTAACAGGCGCCATAGCACTGATTATTGGCACAGTATACAAATATATTTGTTGTGTTGCATTAGTTTGGAAATGTTCAAGCTCTGTTAATGAACTAACAGTCGACTTTTCCATCTGCAGATTATACTGAATGACCAGCAGAGGGAGTGATGCCGGAAACCATTTCCCTGCATTGCTGAGACCCAAAAAAAAAGTCGCCAGCCTTCGACTTCCTTGATCAATTTACATGGTAGGTGAAACTCTCATTTAATCGTTTTCCTTGTGTTTGAAAGAATTTCAGGGCGTCTGATGGCTCTCAGCACCTTTTAGTGGGGTCTTCTGCATAAATATTATTTGTCCAGACTGAAGCCATATGGATGACGCTATTGGCATAAATGATAGTTTATGAAGACGTTGACTGTCTACGAGGCTGAAAATCCTACTTGAGATACTAGTGCAAGCAATTTATCATCACAGGAAATTAGTGTCTTTGAAGCTGGAATGAGTTGTCTTATGTTAGAGCGATTGACTTACTTTGAAAGACGGGAAGCTTATTTAACCTGCCTTCCTGCACTCTGTATGTGGGACTCTGATACTCAAGATGGATTGCTCTTTCGGATACTCTGTGTTCTTGTCACTCTAACCCACTTTCAAAAGGGGAGCCCAGTTCTTTCAATGGTGCAGAGTACTTTCCCAATACACTTCCACCTTGGCTTGCAGTCATAATAGCAGATAGTTAACTAGGGCGGAATTGCTAATGTCTCATTGTCCTGTGTTGTAGTCACCAGGGTGATTGGTTATGAGTTCCTCTGATGTCATAAAGCTACAGCATGATGGCATCTGACGTGAGATCAAGCAAATGGATACATTTTTCATGGAATTGAAATAGGTAGCCTGCTAGACAGGACTTCCAGCTGAAGACAAAGATGTTAAAATGAAAGAAACTAGGACAATATTAGAGACTTATACATTTGTTTGGGATGTATGACGTTAGCACGCATACTATTACCATGCATACCTTTACAACGCGGTATTTACAACGAATACAGTTACAACGCATAGCGCTTTGAGGTGCTGGATAGTGGTAAGTACAATTTTATATTCCAACTCCAGTCCCCGTGGACACTAGGGAAGGTGTTGGATATAAAATTAAACTTATTCCCTATCCTAGAGCGCCCCCCAGCGCAATGCGTTGTAATGGTTTGCGTGGTAATGCCTGCGTTGTAATGGTAGTGAGTGGTAAAAAATGCGTGCTAAACGTTGTATACCATTTGTTTGTAGTTGAAGGTGATAGTAATATTCTCGAGTTCTCTATTGGTTAACTGATAGGGATGTGCAACAACAAAGATGTTAGAATCTGTTGTTCATAGTTTTTAATATTACCACTAACTATAGCATAAGCCTTCCTACAAAAACGTATCAGGTCACTCCATAGTTATTGCTGTACCATAACCTAACAGAATTGCAGTGAGAAGGATCCCCTGTCACATGGCTAGCATTTACATCTTCTTATTTACATCCTAATATTGGTTCTAGCGTGGTGTAGAGAGTCATAGCAAATAAGGCTTGGGATTGAGAGAAGTATGCTAGGTTGAAAATAAAATTGAGGTTTGAATTTTTAAGTGAGCTGTGGATTTTCGCATTGTAACAGGCGCCATAGCACTGATTATTGGCACAGTATACAAATATATTTGTTGTGTTGCATTAGTTTGGAAATGTTCAAGCTCTGTTAATGAACTAACAGTCGACTTTTCCATCTGCAGATTATACTGAATGACCAGCAGAGGGAGTGATGCCGGAAACCATTTCCCTGCATTGCTGAGACCCAAAAAAAAAGTCGCCAGCCTTCGACTTCCTTGATCAATTTACATGGTAGGTGAAACTCTCATTTAATCGTTTTCCTTGTGTTTGAAAGAATTTCAGGGCGTCTGATGGCTCTCAGCACCTTTTAGTGGGGTCTTCTGCATAAATATTATTTGTCCAGACTGAAGCCATATGGATGACGCTATTGGCATAAATGATAGTTTATGAAGACGTTGACTGTCTACGAGGCTGAAAATCCTACTTGAGATACTAGTGCAAGCAATTTATCATCACAGGAAATTAGTGTCTTTGAAGCTGGAATGAGTTGTCTTATGTTAGAGCGATTGACTTACTTTGAAAGACGGGAAGCTTATTTAACCTGCCTTCCTGCACTCTGTATGTGGGACTCTGATACTCAAGATGGATTGCTCTTTCGGATACTCTGTGTTCTTGTCACTCTAACCCACTTTCAAAAGGGGAGCCCAGTTCTTTCAATGGTGCAGAGTACTTTCCCAATACACTTCCACCTTGGCTTGCAGTCATAATAGCAGATAGTTAACTAGGGCGGAATTGCTAATGTCTCATTGTCCTGTGTTGTAGTCACCAGGGTGATTGGTTATGAGTTCCTCTGATGTCATAAAGCTACAGCATGATGGCATCTGACGTGAGATCAAGCAAATGGATACATTTTTCATGGAATTGAAATAGGTAGCCTGCTAGACAGGACTTCCAGCTGAAGACAAAGATGTTAAAATGAAAGAAACTAGGACAATATTAGAGACTTATACATTTGTTTGGGATGTATGACGTTAGCACGCATACTATTACCATGCATACCTTTACAACGCGGTATTTACAACGAATACAGTTACAACGCATAGCGCTTTGAGGTGCTGGATAGTGGTAAGTACAATTTTATATTCCAACTCCAGTCCCCGTGGACACTAGGGAAGGTGTTGGATATAAAATTAAACTTATTCCCTATCCTAGAGCGCCCCCCAGCGCAATGCGTTGTAATGGTTTGCGTGGTAATGCCTGCGTTGTAATGGTAGTGAGTGGTAAAAAATGCGTGCTAAACGTTGTATACCATTTGTTTGTAGTTGAAGGTGATAGTAATATTCTCGAGTTCTCTATTGGTTAACTGATAGGGATGTGCAACAACAAAGATGTTAGAATCTGTTGTTCATAGTTTTTAATATTACCACTAACTATAGCATAAGCCTTCCTACAAAAACGTATCAGGTCACTCCATAGTTATGGCTGTACCATAACCTAACAGAATTGCAGTGAGAAGGATCCCCTGTCACATGGCTAGCATTTACATCTTTTTATTTATATCCTAACATTAGTTCTAGTGTGGTGTAGAGAGTCATAGCAAATAAGGCTTTGGATTGAGAGAAGTATGCTAGGTTGAAAATAAAATTGAGGTTTGAATTTTTAAGTGAGCTGTGGATTTTCGCATTGTAACAGGCGCCATAGCACTGATTATTGGCACAGTATACAAATATATTTGTTGTGTTGCATTAGTTTGGAAATGTTCAAGTTCTGTTAATGAACTAACAGTTGACTTTTCCATCTGCAGATTATACTGAATGACCAGCAGAGGGAGTGATGCCGGAAACCATTTCCCTGCATTGCTGAGACCCAAAAAAAAAAAAGTCGCCAGCCTTCGACTTCCTTGATCAATTTACATGGTAGGTGAAACTCTCATTTAATCGTTTTCCTTGTGTTTGAAAGAATTTCAGGGCGTCTGATGGCTCTCAGCACCTTTTAGTGGGGTCTTCTGCATAAATATTATTTGTCCAGACTGAAGCCATATGGATGACGCTATTGGCATAAATGATAGTTTATGAAGACGTTGACTGTCTACGAGGCTGAAAATCCTACTTGAGATACTAGTGCAAGCAATTTATCATCACAGGAAATTAGTGTCTTTGAAGCTGGAATGAGTTGTCTTATGTTAGAGCGATTGACTTACTTTGAAAGACGGGAAGCTTATTTAACCTGCCTTCCTGCACTCTGTATGTGGGACTCTGATACTCAAGATGGATTGCTCTTTCGGATACTCTGTGTTCTTGTCACTCTAACCCACTTTCAAAAGGGGAGCCCAGTTCTTTCAATGGTGCAGAGTACTTTCCCAATACACTTCCACCTTGGCTTGCAGTCATAATAGCAGATAGTTAACTAGGGCGGAATTGCTAATGTCTCATTGTCCTGTGTTGTAGTCACCAGGGTGATTGGTTATGAGTTCCTCTGATGTCATAAAGCTACAGCATGATGGCATCTGACGTGAGATCAAGCAAATGGATACATTTTTCATGGAATTGAAATAGGTAGCCTGCTAGACAGGACTTCCAGCTGAAGACAAAGATGTTAAAATGAAAGAAACTAGGACAATATTAGAGACTTATACATTTGTTTGGGATGTATGACGTTAGCACGCATACTATTACCATGCATACCTTTACAACGCGGTATTTACAACGAATACAGTTACAACGCATAGCGCTTTGAGGTGCTGGATAGTGGTAAGTACAATTTTATATTCCAACTCCAGTCCCCGTGGACACTAGGGAAGGTGTTGGATATAAAATTAAACTTATTCCCTATCCTAGAGCGCCCCCCAGCGCAATGCGTTGTAATGGTTTGCGTGGTAATGCCTGCGTTGTAATGGTAGTGAGTGGTAAAAAATGCGTGCTAAACGTTGTATACCATTTGTTTGTAGTTGAAGGTGATAGTAATATTCTCGAGTTCTCTATTGGTTAACTGATAGGGATGTGCAACAACAAAGATGTTAGAATCTGTTGTTCATAGTTTTTAATATTACCACTAACTATAGCATAAGACTTCCTACAAAAAGGTATCAGGTCACTCCATAGTTATTGCTGTACCATAACCTAACAGAATTGCAGTGAGAAGGATCCCCTGTCACATGGCTAGCATTTACATCTTTTTATTTACATCCTAACATTATTTCTAGCGTGGTGTAGAGAGTCATAGCAAATAAGGCTTTGGATTGAGAGAAGTATGCTAGGTTGAAAATAAAATTGAGGTTTGAATTTTTAAGTGAGCTGTGGATTTTCGCATTGTAACAGGCGCCATAGCACTGATTATTGGCACAGTATACAAATATATTTGTTGTGTTGCATTAGTTTGGAAATGTTCAAGTTCTGTTAATAAACTAACAGTTGACTTTTCCATCTGCAGATTATACTGAATGACCAGCAGAGGGAGTGATGCCGGAAACCATTTCCCTGCATTGCTGAGACCCAAAAAAAAAAAAAGTCGCCAGCCTTCGACTTCCTTGATCAATTTACATGGTAGGTGAAACTCTCATTTAATCGTTTTCCTTGTGTTTGAAAGAATTTCAGGGCGTCTGATGTCTCTCAGCACCTTTTAGTGGGGTCTTCTGCATAAATATTATTTGTCCAGACTGAAGCCATATGGATGACGCTATTGGCATAAATGATAGTTTATGAAAGACGTTGACTGTCTACAAGGCTGAAAATCCTACTTGAGATACTAGTGCAAGCAATTTATCATCACAGGAAATTAGTGTCTTTGAAGCTGGAATGAGTTGTCTTATGTTAGAGCGATTGATTTACTTTGAAAGACGGGAAGCTTATTTAACCTGCCTTCCTGCACTCTGTATGTGGGACTCTGATGCTCAAGATGGATTGTTCTTTCGGATACTCTGTGTTCTTTTCACTCTAACCCACTTTCAAAAGGGGAGCCCAGTTCTTTCAATGGTGCAGAGTACTTTCCCAATACACTTCCACCTTGGCTTGCAGTCATAATAGCAGATAGTTAACTAGGGCGGAATTGCTAATGTCTCATTGTCCTGTGTTGTAGTCACCAGGGTGATTGGTTATGAGTTCCTCTGATGTCATAAAGCTACAGCATGATGGCATCTGACGTGAGATCAAGCAAATGGATACATTTTTCATGGAATTGAAATAGGTAGCCTGCTAGACAGGACTTCCAGCTGAAGACAAAGATGTTAAAATGAAAGAAACTAGGACAATATTAGAGACTTATACATTTGTTTGGGATGTATGACGTTAGCACGCATACTATTACCATGCATACCTTTACAACGCGGTATTTACAACGAATACAGTTACAACGCATAGCGCTTTGAGGTGCTGGATAGTGGTAAGTATAATTTTATATTCCAACTCCAGTCCCCGTGGACACTAGGGAAGGTGTTGGATATAAAATTAAACGTATTCCCTATCCTAGAGCGCCCCCCAGCGCAATGCGTTGTAATGGTATGCGTGGTAATGCCTGCGTTGTAATGGTAGTGCGTGGTAAAAAATGCGTGCTAAACGTTGTATACCATTTGTTTGTAGTTGAAGGTGATAGTAATATTCTCGAGTTCTCTATTGGTTAACTGATAGGGATGTGCAACAACAAAGATGTTAGAATCTGTTGTTCATAGTTTTTAATATTACCACTAACTATAGCATAAGCCTTCCTACAAAAACGTATCAGGTCACTCCATAGTTATGGCTGTACCATAACCTAACAGAATTGCAGTGAGAAGGATCCCCTGTCACATGGCTAGCATTTACATCTTTTTATTTATATCCTAACATTAGTTCTAGTGTGGTGTAGAGAGTCATAGCAAATAAGGCTTTGGATTGAGAGAAGTATGCTAGGTTGAAAATAAAATTGAGGTTTGAATTTTTAAGTGAGCTGTGGATTTTCGCATTGTAACAGGCGCCATAGCACTGATTATTGGCACAGTATACAAATATATTTGTTGTGTTGCATTAGTTTGGAAATGTTCAAGTTCTGTTAATGAACTAACAGTTGACTTTTCCATCTGCAGATTATACTGAATGACCAGCAGAGGGAGTGATGCCGGAAACCATTTCCCTGCATTGCTGAGACCCAAAAAAAAAAAAAAGTCGCCAGCCTTCGACTTCCTTGATCAATTTACATGGTAGGTGAAACTCTCATTTAATCGTTTTCCTTGTGTTTGAAAGAATTTCAGGGCGTCTGATGGCTCTCAGCACCTTTTAGTGGGGTCTTCTGCATAAATATTATTTGTCCAGACTGAAGCCATATGGATGACGCTATTGGCATAAATGATAGTTTATGAAGACGTTGACTGTCTACGAGGCTGAAAATCCTACTTGAGATACTAGTGCAAGCAATTTATCATCACAGGAAATTAGTGTCTTTGAAGCTGGAATGAGTTGTCTTATGTTAGAGCGATTGACTTACTTTGAAAGACGGGAAGCTTATTTAACCTGCCTTCCTGCACTCTGTATGTGGGACTCTGATACTCAAGATGGATTGCTCTTTCGGATACTCTGTGTTCTTGTCACTCTAACCCACTTTCAAAAGGGGAGCCCAGTTCTTTCAATGGTGCAGAGTACTTTCCCAATACACTTCCACCTTGGCTTGCAGTCATAATAGCAGATAGTTAACTAGGGCGGAATTGCTAATGTCTCATTGTCCTGTGTTGTAGTCACCAGGGTGATTGGTTATGAGTTCCTCTGATGTCATAAAGCTACAGCATGATGGCATCTGACGTGAGATCAAGCAAATGGATACATTTTTCATGGAATTGAAATAGGTAGCCTGCTAGACAGGACTTCCAGCTGAAGACAAAGATGTTAAAATGAAAGAAACTAGGACAATATTAGAGACTTATACATTTGTTTGGGATGTATGACGTTAGCACGCATACTATTACCATGCATACCTTTACAACGCGGTATTTACAACGAATACAGTTACAACGCATAGCGCTTTGAGGTGCTGGATAGTGGTAAGTACAATTTTATATTCCAACTCCAGTCCCCGTGGACACTAGGGAAGGTGTTGGATATAAAATTAAACTTATTCCCTATCCTAGAGCGCCCCCCAGCGCAATGCGTTGTAATGGTTTGCGTGGTAATGCCTGCGTTGTAATGGTAGTGAGTGGTAAAAAATGCGTGCTAAACGTTGTATACCATTTGTTTGTAGTTGAAGGTGATAGTAATATTCTCGAGTTCTCTATTGGTTAACTGATAGGGATGTGCAACAACAAAGATGTTAGAATCTGTTGTTCATAGTTTTTAATATTACCACTAACTATAGCATAAGCCTTCCTACAAAAACGTATCAGGTCACTCCATAGTTATTGCTGTACCATAACCTAACAGAATTGCAGTGAGAAGGATCCCCAGTCACATGGCTAGCATTTACATCTTCTTATTTACATCCTAATATTGGTTCTAGCGTGGTGTAGAGAGTCATAGCAAATAAGGCTTGGGATTGAGAGAAGTATGCTAGGTTGAAAATAAAATTGAGGTTTGAATTTTTAAGTGAGCTGTGGATTTTCGCATTGTAACAGGCGCCATAGCACTGATTATTGGCACAGTATACAAATATATTTGTTGTGTTGCATTAGTTTGGAAATGTTCAAGCTCTGTTAATGAACTAACAGTCGACTTTTCCATCTGCAGATTATACTGAATGACCAGCAGAGGGAGTGATGCCGGAAACCATTTCCCTGCATTGCTGAGACCCAAAAAAAAAGTCGCCAGCCTTCGACTTCCTTGATCAATTTACATGGTAGGTGAAACTCTCATTTAATCGTTTTCCTTGTGTTTGAAAGAATTTCAGGGCGTCTGATGGCTCTCAGCACCTTTTAGTGGGGTCTTCTGCATAAATATTATTTGTCCAGACTGAAGCCATATGGATGACGCTATTGGCATAAATGATAGTTTATGAAGACGTTGACTGTCTACGAGGCTGAAAATCCTACTTGAGATACTAGTGCAAGCAATTTATCATCACAGGAAATTAGTGTCTTTGAAGCTGGAATGAGTTGTCTTATGTTAGAGCGATTGACTTACTTTGAAAGACGGGAAGCTTATTTAACCTGCCTTCCTGCACTCTGTATGTGGGACTCTGATACTCAAGATGGATTGCTCTTTCGGATACTCTGTGTTCTTGTCACTCTAACCCACTTTCAAAAGGGGAGCCCAGTTCTTTCAATGGTGCAGAGTACTTTCCCAATACACTTCCACCTTGGCTTGCAGTCATAATAGCAGATAGTTAACTAGGGCGGAATTGCTAATGTCTCATTGTCCTGTGTTGTAGTCACCAGGGTGATTGGTTATGAGTTCCTCTGATGTCATAAAGCTACAGCATGATGGCATCTGACGTGAGATCAAGCAAATGGATACATTTTTCATGGAATTGAAATAGGTAGCCTGCTAGACAGGACTTCCAGCTGAAGACAAAGATGTTAAAATGAAAGAAACTAGGACAATATTAGAGACTTATACATTTGTTTGGGATGTATGACGTTAGCACGCATACTATTACCACGCATACCTTTACAACGCGGTATTTACAACGAATACCGTTACAACGCATAGCGCTTTGAGGTGCTGGATAGTGGTAAGTACAATTTTATATTCCAACTCCAGTCCCCGTGGACACTAGGGAAGGTGTTGGATATAAAATTAAACTTATTCCCTATCCTAGAGCGCCCCCCAGCGCAATGCGTTGTAATGGTTTGCGTGGTAATGCCTGCGTTGTAATGGTAGTGAGTGGTAAAAAATGCGTGCTAAACGTTGTATACCATTTGTTTGTAGTTGAAGGTGATAGTAATATTCTCGAGTTCTCTATTGGTTAACTGATAGGGATGTGCAACAACAAAGATGTTAGAATCTGTTGTTCATAGTTTTTAATATTACCACTAACTATAGCATAAGCCTTCCTACAAAAACGTATCAGGTCACTCCATAGTTATTGCTGTACCATAACCTAACAGAATTGCAGTGAGAAGGATCCCCTGTCACATGGCTAGCATTTACATCTTTTTATTTATATCCTAACATTAGTTCTAGTGTGGTGTAGAGAGTCATAGCAAATAAGGCTTTGGATTGAGAGAAGTATGCTAGGTTGAAAATAAAATTGAGGTTTGAATTTTTAAGTGAGCTGTGGATTTTCGCATTGTAACAGGCGCCATAGCACTGATTATTGGCACAGTATACAAATATATTTGTTGTGTTGCATTAGTTTGGAAATGTTCAAGTTCTGTTAATGAACTAACAGTTGACTTTTCCATCTGCAGATTATACTGAATGACCAGCAGAGGGAGTGATGCCGGAAACCATTTCCCTGCATTGCTGAGACCCAAAAAAAAAAAAAAGTCGCCAGCCTTCGACTTCCTTGATCAATTTACATGGTAGGTGAAACTCTCATTTAATCGTTTTCCTTGTGTTTGTAAGAATTTCAGGGCGTCTGATGGCTCTCAGCACCTTTTAGTGGGGTCTTCTGCATAAATATTATTTGTCCAGACTGAAGCCATATGGATGACGCTATTGGCATAAATGATAGTTTATGAAGACGTTGACTGTCTACGAGGCTGAAAATCCTACTTGAGATACTAGTGCAAGCAATTTATCATCACAGGAAATTAGTGTCTTTGAAGCTGGAATGAGTTGTCTTATGTTAGAGCGATTGACTTACTTTGAAAGACGGGAAGCTTATTTAACCTGCCTTCCTGCACTCTGTATGTGGGACTCTGATACTCAAGATGGATTGCTCTTTCGGATACTCTGTGTTCTTGTCACTCTAACCCACTTTCAAAAGGGGAGCCCAGTTCTTTCAATGGTGCAGAGTACTTTCCCAATACACTTCCACCTTGGCTTGCAGTCATAATAGCAGATAGTTAACTAGGGCGGAATTGCTAATGTCTCATTGTCCTGTGTTGTAGTCACCAGGGTGATTGGTTATGAGTTCCTCTGATGTCATAAAGCTACAGCATGATGGCATCTGACGTGAGATCAAGCAAATGGATACATTTTTCATGGAATTGAAATAGGTAGCCTGCTAGACAGGACTTCCAGCTGAAGACAAAGATGTTAAAATGAAAGAAACTAGGACAATATTAGAGACTTATACATTTGTTTGGGATGTATGACGTTAGCACGCATACTATTACCATGCATACCTTTACAACGCGGTATTTACAACGAATACAGTTACAACGCATAGCGCTTTGAGGTGCTGGATAGTGGTAAGTACAATTTTATATTCCAACTCCAGTCCCCGTGGACACTAGGGAAGGTGTTGGATATAAAATTAAACTTATTCCCTATCCTAGAGCGCCCCCCAGCGCAATGCGTTGTAATGGTTTGCGTGGTAATGCCTGCGTTGTAATGGTAGTGAGTGGTAAAAAATGCGTGCTAAACGTTGTATACCATTTGTTTGTAGTTGAAGGTGATAGTAATATTCTCGAGTTCTCTATTGGTTAACTGATAGGGATGTGCAACAACAAAGATGTTAGAATCTGTTGTTCATAGTTTTTAATATTACCACTAACTATAGCATAAGCCTTCCTACAAAAACGTATCAGGTCACTCCATAGTTATTGCTGTACCATAACCTAACAGAATTGCAGTGAGAAGGATCCCCTGTCACATGGCTAGCATTTACATCTTCTTATTTACATCCTAATATTGGTTCTAGCGTGGTGTAGAGAGTCATAGCAAATAAGGCTTGGGATTGAGAGAAGTATGCTAGGTTGAAAATAAAATTGAGGTTTGAATTTTTAAGTGAGCTGTGGATTTTCGCATTGTAACAGGCGCCATAGCACTGATTATTGGCACAGTATACAAATATATTTGTTGTGTTGCATTAGTTTGGAAATGTTCAAGCTCTGTTAATGAACTAACAGTCGACTTTTCCATCTGCAGATTATACTGAATGACCAGCAGAGGGAGTGATGCCGGAAACCATTTCCCTGCATTGCTGAGACCCAAAAAAAAAGTCGCCAGCCTTCGACTTCCTTGATCAATTTACATGGTAGGTGAAACTCTCATTTAATCGTTTTCCTTGTGTTTGAAAGAATTTCAGGGCGTCTGATGGCTCTCAGCACCTTTTAGTGGGGTCTTCTGCATAAATATTATTTGTCCAGACTGAAGCCATATGGATGACGCTATTGGCATAAATGATAGTTTATGAAGACGTTGACTGTCTACGAGGCTGAAAATCCTACTTGAGATACTAGTGCAAGCAATTTATCATCACAGGAAATTAGTGTCTTTGAAGCTGGAATGAGTTGTCTTATGTTAGAGCGATTGACTTACTTTGAAAGACGGGAAGCTTATTTAACCTGCCTTCCTGCACTCTGTATGTGGGACTCTGATACTCAAGATGGATTGCTCTTTCGGATACTCTGTGTTCTTGTCACTCTAACCCACTTTCAAAAGGGGAGCCCAGTTCTTTCAATGGTGCAGAGTACTTTCCCAATACACTTCCACCTTGGCTTGCAGTCATAATAGCAGATAGTTAACTAGGGCGGAATTGCTAATGTCTCATTGTCCTGTGTTGTAGTCACCAGGGTGATTGGTTATGAGTTCCTCTGATGTCATAAAGCTACAGCATGATGGCATCTGACGTGAGATCAAGCAAATGGATACATTTTTCATGGAATTGAAATAGGTAGCCTGCTAGACAGGACTTCCAGCTGAAGACAAAGATGTTAAAATGAAAGAAACTAGGACAATATTAGAGACTTATACATTTGTTTGGGATGTATGACGTTAGCACGCATACTATTACCATGCATACCTTTACAACGCGGTATTTACAACGAATACAGTTACAACGCATAGCGCTTTGAGGTGCTGGATAGTGGTAAGTACAATTTTATATTCCAACTCCAGTCCCCGTGGACACTAGGGAAGGTGTTGGATATAAAATTAAACTTATTCCCTATCCTAGAGCGCCCCCCAGCGCAATGCGTTGTAATGGTTTGCGTGGTAATGCCTGCGTTGTAATGGTAGTGAGTGGTAAAAAATGCGTGCTAAACGTTGTATACCATTTGTTTGTAGTTGAAGGTGATAGTAATATTCTCGAGTTCTCTATTGGTTAACTGATAGGGATGTGCAACAACAAAGATGTTAGAATCTGTTGTTCATAGTTTTTAATATTACCACTAACTATAGCATAAGCCTTCCTACAAAAACGTATCAGGTCACTCCATAGTTATTGCTGTACCATAACCTAACAGAATTGCAGTGAGAAGGATCCCCTGTCACATGGCTAGCATTTACATCTTCTTATTTACATCCTAATATTGGTTCTAGCGTGGTGTAGAGAGTCATAGCAAATAAGGCTTGGGATTGAGAGAAGTATGCTAGGTTGAAAATAAAATTGAGGTTTGAATTTTTAAGTGAGCTGTGGATTTTCGCATTGTAACAGGCGCCATAGCACTGATTATTGGCACAGTATACAAATATATTTGTTGTGTTGCATTAGTTTGGAAATGTTCAAGCTCTGTTAATGAACTAACAGTCGACTTTTCCATCTGCAGATTATACTGAATGACCAGCAGAGGGAGTGATGCCGGAAACCATTTCCCTGCATTGCTGAGACCCAAAAAAAAAGTCGCCAGCCTTCGACTTCCTTGATCAATTTACATGGTAGGTGAAACTCTCATTTAATCGTTTTCCTTGTGTTTGAAAGAATTTCAGGGCGTCTGATGGCTCTCAGCACCTTTTAGTGGGGTCTTCTGCATAAATATTATTTGTCCAGACTGAAGCCATATGGATGACGCTATTGGCATAAATGATAGTTTATGAAGACGTTGACTGTCTACGAGGCTGAAAATCCTACTTGAGATACTAGTGCAAGCAATTTATCATCACAGGAAATTAGTGTCTTTGAAGCTGGAATGAGTTGTCTTATGTTAGAGCGATTGACTTACTTTGAAAGACGGGAAGCTTATTTAACCTGCCTTCCTGCACTCTGTATGTGGGACTCTGATACTCAAGATGGATTGCTCTTTCGGATACTCTGTGTTCTTGTCACTCTAACCCACTTTCAAAAGGGGAGCCCAGTTCTTTCAATGGTGCAGAGTACTTTCCCAATACACTTCCACCTTGGCTTGCAGTCATAATAGCAGATAGTTAACTAGGGCGGAATTGCTAATGTCTCATTGTCCTGTGTTGTAGTCACCAGGGTGATTGGTTATGAGTTCCTCTGATGTCATAAAGCTACAGCATGATGGCATCTGACGTGAGATCAAGCAAATGGATACATTTTTCATGGAATTGAAATAGGTAGCCTGCTAGACAGGACTTCCAGCTGAAGACAAAGATGTTAAAATGAAAGAAACTAGGACAATATTAGAGACTTATACATTTGTTTGGGATGTATGACGTTAGCACGCATACTATTACCATGCATACCTTTACAACGCGGTATTTACAACGAATACAGTTACAACGCATAGCGCTTTGAGGTGCTGGATAGTGGTAAGTACAATTTTATATTCCAACTCCAGTCCCCGTGGACACTAGGGAAGGTGTTGGATATAAAATTAAACTTATTCCCTATCCTAGAGCGCCCCCCAGCGCAATGCGTTGTAATGGTTTGCGTGGTAATGCCTGCGTTGTAATGGTAGTGAGTGGTAAAAAATGCGTGCTAAACGTTGTATACCATTTGTTTGTAGTTGAAGGTGATAGTAATATTCTCGAGTTCTCTATTGGTTAACTGATAGGGATGTGCAACAACAAAGATGTTAGAATCTGTTGTTCATAGTTTTTAATATTACCACTAACTATAGCATAAGCCTTCCTACAAAAACGTATCAGGTCACTCCATAGTTATGGCTGTACCATAACCTAACAGAATTGCAGTGAGAAGGATCCCCTGTCACATGGCTAGCATTTACATCTTTTTATTTATATCCTAACATTAGTTCTAGTGTGGTGTAGAGAGTCATAGCAAATAAGGCTTTGGATTGAGAGAAGTATGCTAGGTTGAAAATAAAATTGAGGTTTGAATTTTTAAGTGAGCTGTGGATTTTCGCATTGTAACAGGCGCCATAGCACTGATTATTGGCACAGTATACAAATATATTTGTTGTGTTGCATTAGTTTGGAAATGTTCAAGTTCTGTTAATGAACTAACAGTTGACTTTTCCATCTGCAGATTATACTGAATGACCAGCAGAGGGAGTGATGCCGGAAACCATTTCCCTGCATTGCTGAGACCCAAAAAAAAAAAAGTCGCCAGCCTTCGACTTCCTTGATCAATTTACATGGTAGGTGAAACTCTCATTTAATCGTTTTCCTTGTGTTTGAAAGAATTTCAGGGCGTCTGATGGCTCTCAGCACCTTTTAGTGGGGTCTTCTGCATAAATATTATTTGTCCAGACTGAAGCCATATGGATGACGCTATTGGCATAAATGATAGTTTATGAAGACGTTGACTGTCTACGAGGCTGAAAATCCTACTTGAGATACTAGTGCAAGCAATTTATCATCACAGGAAATTAGTGTCTTTGAAGCTGGAATGAGTTGTCTTATGTTAGAGCGATTGACTTACTTTGAAAGACGGGAAGCTTATTTAACCTGCCTTCCTGCACTCTGTATGTGGGACTCTGATACTCAAGATGGATTGCTCTTTCGGATACTCTGTGTTCTTGTCACTCTAACCCACTTTCAAAAGGGGAGCCCAGTTCTTTCAATGGTGCAGAGTACTTTCCCAATACACTTCCACCTTGGCTTGCAGTCATAATAGCAGATAGTTAACTAGGGCGGAATTGCTAATGTCTCATTGTCCTGTGTTGTAGTCACCAGGGTGATTGGTTATGAGTTCCTCTGATGTCATAAAGCTACAGCATGATGGCATCTGACGTGAGATCAAGCAAATGGATACATTTTTCATGGAATTGAAATAGGTAGCCTGCTAGACAGGACTTCCAGCTGAAGACAAAGATGTTAAAATGAAAGAAACTAGGACAATATTAGAGACTTATACATTTGTTTGGGATGTATGACGTTAGCACGCATACTATTACCATGCATACCTTTACAACGCGGTATTTACAACGAATACAGTTACAACGCATAGCGCTTTGAGGTGCTGGATAGTGGTAAGTACAATTTTATATTCCAACTCCAGTCCCCGTGGACACTAGGGAAGGTGTTGGATATAAAATTAAACTTATTCCCTATCCTAGAGCGCCCCCCAGCGCAATGCGTTGTAATGGTTTGCGTGGTAATGCCTGCGTTGTAATGGTAGTGAGTGGTAAAAAATGCGTGCTAAACGTTGTATACCATTTGTTTGTAGTTGAAGGTGATAGTAATATTCTCGAGTTCTCTATTGGTTAACTGATAGGGATGTGCAACAACAAAGATGTTAGAATCTGTTGTTCATAGTTTTTAATATTACCACTAACTATAGCATAAGACTTCCTACAAAAAGGTATCAGGTCACTCCATAGTTATTGCTGTACCATAACCTAACAGAATTGCAGTGAGAAGGATCCCCTGTCACATGGCTAGCATTTACATCTTTTTATTTACATCCTAACATTATTTCTAGCGTGGTGTAGAGAGTCATAGCAAAATAAGGCTTTGGATTGAGAGAAGTATGCTAGGTTGAAAATAAAATTGAGGTTTGAATTTTTAAGTGAGCTGTGGATTTTCGCATTGTAACAGGCGCCATAGCACTGATTATTGGCACAGTATACAAATATATTTGTTGTGTTGCATTAGTTTGGAAATGTTCAAGTTCTGTTAATAAACTAACAGTTGACTTTTCCATCTGCAGATTATACTGAATGACCAGCAGAGGGAGTGATGCCGGAAACCATTTCCCCTGCATTGCTGAGACCCAAAAAAAAAAAAAGTCGCCAGTCCTTCGACTTCCTTGATCAATTTACATGGGTGAAACTCTCATTTAATCGTTTTCCTTGTGTTTGAAAGAATTTCAGGGCGTCTGATGTCTCTCAGCACCTTTTAGTGGGGTCTTCTGCATAAATATTATTTGTCCAGACTGAAGCCATATGGATGACGCTATTGGCATAAATGATAGTTTATGAAAGACGTTGACTGTCTACAAGGCTGAAAATCCTACTTGAGATACTAGTGCAAGCAATTTATCATCACAGGAAATTAGTGTCTTTGAAGCTGGAATGAGTTGTCTTATGTTAGAGCGATTGATTTACTTTGAAAGACGGGAAGCTTATTTAACCTGCCTTCCTGCACTCTGTATGTGGGACTCTGATGCTCAAGATGGATTGTTCTTTCGGATACTCTGTGTTCTTTTCACTCTAACCCACTTTCAAAAGGGGAGCCCAGTTCTTTCAATGGTGCAGAGTACTTTCCCAATACACTTCCACCTTGGCTTGCAGTCATAATAGCAGATAGTTAACTAGGGCGGAATTGCTAATGTCTCATTGTCCTGTGTTGTAGTCACCAGGGTGATTGGTTATGAGTTCCTCTGATGTCATAAAGCTACAGCATGATGGCATCTGACGTGAGATCAAGCAAATGGATACATTTTTCATGGAATTGAAATAGGTAGCCTGCTAGACAGGACTTCCAGCTGAAGACAAAGATGTTAAAATGAAAGAAACTAGGACAATATTAGAGACTTATACATTTGTTTGGGATGTATGACGTTAGCACGCATACTATTACCATGCATACCTTTACAACGCGGTATTTACAACGAATACAGTTACAACGCATAGCGCTTTGAGGTGCTGGATAGTGGTAAGTATAATTTTATATTCCAACTCCAGTCCCCGTGGACACTAGGGAAGGTGTTGGATATAAAATTAAACGTATTCCCTATCCTAGAGCGCCCCCCAGCGCAATGCGTTGTAATGGTATGCGTGGTAATGCCTGCGTTGTAATGGTAGTGCGTGGTAAAAAATGCGTGCTAAACGTTGTATACCATTTGTTTGTAGTTGAAGGTGATAGTAATATTCTCGAGTTCTCTATTGGTTAACTGATAGGGATGTGCAACAACAAAGATGTTAGAATCTGTTGTTCATAGTTTTTAATATTACCACTAACTATAGCATAAGCCTTCCTACAAAAACGTATCAGGTCACTCCATAGTTATGGCTGTACCATAACCTAACAGAATTGCAGTGAGAAGGATCCCCTGTCACATGGCTAGCATTTACATCTTTTTATTTATATCCTAACATTAGTTCTAGTGTGGTGTAGAGAGTCATAGCAAATAAGGCTTTGGATTGAGAGAAGTATGCTAGGTTGAAAATAAAATTGAGGTTTGAATTTTTAAGTGAGCTGTGGATTTTCGCATTGTAACAGGCGCCATAGCACTGATTATTGGCACAGTATACAAATATATTTGTTGTGTTGCATTAGTTTGGAAATGTTCAAGTTCTGTTAATGAACTAACAGTTGACTTTTCCATCTGCAGATTATACTGAATGACCAGCAGAGGGAGTGATGCCGGAAACCATTTCCCTGCATTGCTGAGACCCAAAAAAAAAAAAAAGTCGCCAGCCTTCGACTCCCTTGATCAATTTACATGGTAGGTGAAACTCTCATTTAATCGTTTTCCTTGTGTTTGAAAGAATTTCAGGGCGTCTGATGGCTCTCAGCACCTTTTAGTGGGGTCTTCTGCATAAATATTATTTGTCCAGACTGAAGCCATATGGATGACGCTATTGGCATAAATGATAGTTTATGAAGACGTTGACTGTCTACGAGGCTGAAAATCCTACTTGAGATACTAGTGCAAGCAATTTATCATCACAGGAAATTAGTGTCTTTGAAGCTGGAATGAGTTGTCTTATGTTAGAGCGATTGACTTACTTTGAAAGACGGGAAGCTTATTTAACCTGCCTTCCTGCACTCTGTATGTGGGACTCTGATACTCAAGATGGATTGCTCTTTCGGATACTCTGTGTTCTTGTCACTCTAACCCACTTTCAAAAGGGGAGCCCAGTTCTTTCAATGGTGCAGAGTACTTTCCCAATACACTTCCACCTTGGCTTGCAGTCATAATAGCAGATAGTTAACTAGGGCGGAATTGCTAATGTCTCATTGTCCTGTGTTGTAGTCACCAGGGTGATTGGTTATGAGTTCCTCTGATGTCATAAAGCTACAGCATGATGGCATCTGACGTGAGATCAAGCAAATGGATACATTTTTCATGGAATTGAAATAGGTAGCCTGCTAGACAGGACTTCCAGCTGAAGACAAAGATGTTAAAATGAAAGAAACTAGGACAATATTAGAGACTTATACATTTGTTTGGGATGTATGACGTTAGCACGCATACTATTACCATGCATACCTTTACAACGCGGTATTTACAACGAATACAGTTACAACGCATAGCGCTTTGAGGTGCTGGATAGTGGTAAGTACAATTTTATATTCCAACTCCAGTCCCCGTGGACACTAGGGAAGGTGTTGGATATAAAATTAAACTTATTCCCTATCCTAGAGCGCCCCCCAGCGCAATGCGTTGTAATGGTTTGCGTGGTAATGCCTGCGTTGTAATGGTAGTGAGTGGTAAAAAATGCGTGCTAAACGTTGTATACCATTTGTTTGTAGTTGAAGGTGATAGTAATATTCTCGAGTTCTCTATTGGTTAACTGATAGGGATGTGCAACAACAAAGATGTTAGAATCTGTTGTTCATAGTTTTTAATATTACCACTAACTATAGCATAAGACTTCCTACAAAAAGGTATCAGGTCACTCCATAGTTATTGCTGTACCATAACCTAACAGAATTGCAGTGAGAAGGATCCCCTGTCACATGGCTAGCATTTACATCTTTTTATTTACATCCTAACATTATTTCTAGCGTGGTGTAGAGAGTCATAGCAAATAAGGCTTTGGATTGAGAGAAGTATGCTAGGTTGAAAATAAAATTGAGGTTTGAATTTTTAAGTGAGCTGTGGATTTTCGCATTGTAACAGGCGCCATAGCACTGATTATTGGCACAGTATACAAATATATTTGTTGTGTTGCATTAGTTTGGAAATGTTCAAGTTCTGTTAATAAACTAACAGTTGACTTTTCCATCTGCAGATTATACTGAATGACCAGCAGAGGGAGTGATGCCGGAAACCATTTCCCTGCATTGCTGAGACCCAAAAAAAAAAAAAAGTCGCCAGCCTTCGACTTCCTTGATCAATTTACATGGTAGGTGAAACTCTCATTTAATCGTTTTCCTTGTGTTTGAAAGAATTTCAGGGCGTCTGATGTCTCTCAGCACCTTTTAGTGGGGTCTTCTGCATAAATATTATTTGTCCAGACTGAAGCCATATGGATGACGCTATTGGCATAAATGATAGTTTATGAAAGACGTTGACTGTCTACAAGGCTGAAAATCCTACTTGAGATACTAGTGCAAGCAATTTATCATCACAGGAAATTAGTGTCTTTGAAGCTGGAATGAGTTGTCTTATGTTAGAGCGATTGATTTACTTTGAAAGACGGGAAGCTTATTTAACCTGCCTTCCTGCACTCTGTATGTGGGACTCTGATGCTCAAGATGGATTGTTCTTTCGGATACTCTGTGTTCTTTTCACTCTAACCCACTTTCAAAAGGGGAGCCCAGTTCTTTCAATGGTGCAGAGTACTTTCCCAATACACTTCCACCTTGGCTTGCAGTCATAATAGCAGATAGTTAACTAGGGCGGAATTGCTAATGTCTCATTGTCCTGTGTTGTAGTCACCAGGGTGATTGGTTATGAGTTCCTCTGATGTCATAAAGCTACAGCATGATGGCATCTGACGTGAGATCAAGCAAATGGATACATTTTTCATGGAATTGAAATAGGTAGCCTGCTAGACAGGACTTCCAGCTGAAGACAAAGATGTTAAAATGAAAGAAACTAGGACAATATTAGAGACTTATACATTTGTTTGGGATGTATGACGTTAGCACGCATACTATTACCATGCATACCTTTACAACGCGGTATTTACAACGAATACAGTTACAACGCATAGCGCTTTGAGGTGCTGGATAGTGGTAAGTATAATTTTATATTCCAACTCCAGTCCCCGTGGACACTAGGGAAGGTGTTGGATATAAAATTAAACGTATTCCCTATCCTAGAGCGCCCCCCAGCGCAATGCGTTGTAATGGTATGCGTGGTAATGCCTGCGTTGTAATGGTAGTGCGTGGTAAAAAATGCGTGCTAAACGTTGTATACCATTTGTTTGTAGTTGAAGGTGATAGTAATATTCTCGAGTTCTCTATTGGTTAACTGATAGGGATGTGCAACAACAAAGATGTTAGAATCTGTTGTTCATAGTTTTTAATATTACCACTAACTATAGCATAAGCCTTCCTACAAAAACGTATCAGGTCACTCCATAGTTATTGCTGTACCATAACCTAACAGAATTGCAGTGAGAAGGATCCCCTGTCACATGGCTAGCATTTACATCTTCTTATTTACATCCTAATATTGGTTCTAGCGTGGTGTAGAGAGTCATAGCAAATAAGGCTTTGGATTGAGAGAAGTATGCTAGGTTGAAAATAAAATTGAGGTTTGAATTTTTAAGTGAGCTGTGGATTTTCGCATTGTAACAGGCGCCATAGTACTAATTATTGGCACAGTATACAAATATATTTGTTGTGTTGCATTAGTTTGGAAATGTTCAAGTTCTGTTAATAAACTAACAGTTGACTTTTCCATCTGCAGATTATACTGAATGACCAGCAGAGGGAGTGATGCCGGAAACCATTTCCCTGCATTGCTGAGACCCAAAAAAAAAAAAAGTCGCCAGCCTTCGACTTCCTTGATCAATTTACATGGTAGGTGAAACTCTCATTTAATCGTTTTCCTTGTGTTTGAAAGAATTTCAGGGCGTCTGATGGCTCTCAGCACCTTTTAGTGGGGTCTTCTGCATAAATATTATTTGTCCAGACTGAAGCCATATGGATGACGCTATTGGCATAAATGATAGTTTATGAAAGACGTTGACTGTCTACAAGGCTGAAAATCCTACTTGAGATACTAGTGCAAGCAATTTATCATCACAGGAAATTAGTGTCTTTGAAGCTGGAATGAGTTGTCTTATGTTAGAGCG
This sequence comes from Lissotriton vulgaris, assembly GCF_964263255.1. NCBI lineage: Eukaryota > Metazoa > Chordata > Amphibia > Caudata > Salamandridae > Lissotriton > Lissotriton vulgaris. Next base: position 1,537,100 of record NW_028245779.1, on the reverse strand, counting down.
ATTGACTTACTTTGAAAGACGGGAAGCTTATTTAACCTGCCTTCCTGCACTCTGTATGTGGGACTCTGATACTCAAGATGGATTGCTCTTTCGGATACTCTGTGTTCTTTTCACTCTAACCCACTTTCAAAAGGGGAGCCCAGTTCTTTCAATGGTGCAGAGTACTTTCCCAATACACTTCCACCTTGGCTTGCAGTCATAATAGCAGATAGTTAACTAGGGCGGAATTGCTAATGTCTCATTGTCCTGTGTTGTAGTCACCAGGGTGATTGGTTATGAGTTCCTCTGATGTCATAAAGCTACAGCATGATGGCATCTGACGTGAGATCAAGCAAATGGATAAATTTTTCATGGAATTGAAATAGGTAGCCTGCTAGACAGGACTTCCAGCTGAAGACAAAGATGTTAAAATGAAAGAAACTAGGACAATATTAGAGACTTATACATTTGTTTGGGATGTATGACGTTAGCACGCATACTATTACCATGCATACCTTTACAACGCGGTATTTACAACGAATACAGTTACAACGCATAGCGCTTTGAGGTGCTGGATAGTGGTAAGTATAATTTTATATTCCAACTCCAGTCCCCGTGGACACTAGGGAAGGTGTTGGATATAAAATTAAACGTATTCCCTATCCTATAGCGCCCCCCAGCGCAATGCGTTGTAATGGTATGCGTGGTAATGCCTGCGTTGTAATGGTAGTGCGTGGTAAAAAATGCGTGCTAAACGTTGTATACCATTTGTTTGTAGTTGAAGGTGATAGTAATATTCTCGAGTTCTCTATTGGTTAACTGATAGGGATGTGCAACAACAAAGATGTTAGAATCTGTTGTTCATAGTTTTTAATATTACCACTAACTATAGCATAAGCCTTCCTACAAAAACGTATCAGGTCACTCCATAGTTATTGCTGTACCATAACCTAACAGAATTGCAGTGAGAAGGATCCCCTGTCACATGGCTAGCATTTACATCTTCTTATTTACATCCTAATATTGGTTCTAGCGTGGTGTAGAGAGTCATAGCAAATAAGGCTTTGGATTGAGAGAAGTATGCTAGGTTGAAAATAAAATTAAGGTTTGAATTTTAAAGTGAGCTGTGGATTTTCGCATTGTAACAGGCGCCATAGTACTAATTATTGGCACAGTATACAAATATATTTGTTGTGTTGCATTAGTTTAGAAATGTTCAAGTTCTGTTAATGAACTAACAGTTGACTTTTCCATCTGCAGATTATACTGAATGACCAGCAGAGGGAGTGATGCCGGAAACCATTTCCCTGCATTGCTGAGACCCAAAAAAAAAAAAAGTCGCCAGCCTTCGACTTCCTTGATCAATTTACATGGTAGGTGAAACTCTCATTTAATCGTTTTCCTTGTGTTTGAAAGAATTTCAGGGCGTCTGATGGCTCTCAGCACCTTTTAGTGGGGTCTTCTGCATAAATATTATTTGTCCAGACTGAAGCCATATGGATGACGCTATTGGCATAAATGATAGTTTATGAAAGACGTTGACTGTCTACAAGGCTGAAAATCCTACTTGAGATACTAGTGCAAGCAATTTATCATCACAGGAAATTAGTGTCTTTGAAGCTGGAATGAGTTGTCTTATGTTAGAGCGATTGACTTACTTTGAAAGACGGGAAGCTTATTTAACCTTCCTTCCTGCACTCTGTATGTGGGACTCTGATACTCAAGATGGATTGCTCTTTCGGATACTCTGTGTTCTTGTCACTCTAACCCACTTTCAAAAGGGGAGCCCAGTTCTTTCAATGGTGCAGAGTACTTTCCCCATACACTTCCACCTTGGCTTGCAGTCATAATAGCAGATAGTTAACTAGGGCGGAATTGCTAATGTCTCATTGTCCTGTGTTGTAGTCACCAGGGTGATTGGTTATGAGTTCCTCTGATGTCATAAAGCTACAGCATGATGGCATCTGACGTGAGATCAAGCAAATGGATACATTTTTCATGGAATTGAAATAGGTAGCCTGCTAGACAGAACTTCCAGCTGAAGACAAAGATGTTAAAATGAAAGAAACTAGGACAATATTAGAGAGTTATACATTTGTTTGGGATGTATGACGTTAGCACGCATACTATTACCACTCATACCTTTACAACACGGTATTTACAATGAATACCGTTACAACGCATAGCACTTTGAAGTGCTGGATAGTGGTAAGTGTAATTTTATATTCCAACTCCAGTCCCCGTGGACACTAGGGAGGGTGTTGTATATAAAATTAAACTTATTCCCTATCCTAGAGCGCCCCCCAGCGCAATGCGTTGTAATGGTATGCGTGGTAATGCCTGCGTTGTAATGGTAGTGCGTGGTAAAAAATGCGTGCTAAACGTTGTATACCATTTGTTTGTAGTTGAAGGTGATAGTAATATTCTCGAGTTCTCTATTGGTTAACTGATAGGGATGTGCAACAACAAAGATGTTAGAATCTGTTGTTCATAGTTTTTAATATTACCACTAACTATAGCATAAGCCTTCCTACAAAAACGTATCAGGTCACTCCATAGTTTTTTTTTTTTTAAAACTCTTTATTCGTGACTGTTACAGGATGCCTTACATTTCTGTACATTTTCTTATCGTAACATACATCAGTCTTTTCCATTTTCAAACCCAGAAACTTGTGGGATCAGTGCATTTCAGTTTCAAATTGCTTATCAGAGCATCCCCAGGATGATTCCCATATGTACTCCGTACCCTCCAGGATTGTGTCCGTCATAAGTAGCATACCCCAACTGTCCCTTCCTCCCCAACCGCCCGCCCACCCCCTGTCTCCTGGTCGTCCTCACTCGTACACTCCACATCCCGGGTCAAGGTGGCACTATGTATGTCTGAAGTGGTAAAAGCCGTAGGTCTGGTCTAGCCGATGTGAGTCACATTGGTGCCCTGTAGGCCTCGTCCCCCTCCCGCCATCTTTGCGAGTTCATCCCACCGGGCCTCCCGAGCAGTCCAGGTCTATCTCCTCCAGGTCTATCATCATTAAGTCCCAATCCTGAGCTATAGGATATTTGCGCAGGCCCTTGCTCTCCTCGTCTCGCAGCGCCGCGGATTCTGCCTTGCCCCACTTCAGCAAGTCGCTGCGCCACGTTTCTATCTGCGGGGCCCTGGGTGACTTCCATCTCATGGTGAGCACCCTGATCGCCAGCACCAGTGCCAGGTCCGTAAACCTCAGCTGTGCCTTGCATGTCTTGGGCCGCTTTCTATTCCCCAACAGGCATGGTAACGCTCCCTCAGGGATTCGGAGTGTTGTTATGGAGTGTAGTGTATGTTTGATCGTTCCCCAGTAAGAGTGTAACTTCGGGCATGTCCACAGCATGTGGAGAATATGTGCCTCATCCTGGTAACATCTCGGGCAGCAATGTGCGGTGGCAGGGAACATCCGATGCAGCCTCTGGGGTGTAAGGTAAGCTCTGTGGAGAACCATGGCCTGTATGAACTGAAACTTAACATTCCTAGACACCCGTCTATGATGGCCTAAAATAATTTTCCACTCCCCGTCTGTAATGTTTTCCCCTGAGTCTGCAGTCCAGGACTCCCTGAGTGTAGCAATCGGTGAAGGTACATGTTCCCTGATGCCAGTGTATAGCCATTTACTAGGTGTCTCCCCGCTCCCATGTAGTGTAAGAGATGTACTAATTCATGCTGTTCCGGTTTCGTCCTTTGCGGGGCCCAAGCCCGTCTGACATAGTGCGTCACCGAGGCGTGTAGTAGGTAGAAGCGTGAAGGTGCTCCCGTGGCCTGCACAAATGAGTCATGGTCCAGCAAGGTGTCATCGCCGAACAGGTCTCCCACCCTGTCCACTCCTGTCTCCGCCCAGGGTCGCAATCTGCGCCGTGTTAAGGTCCCCTGCGGTGTCGGGAGTCCCAGTAGTGGTATATTGTCTGCATATGGGGGGGTCCCATTCGAGTACGACAGCGCTTTCTTCCAGCAGGTCAAGGCCACGTGCAGGAGGGGGTGGCAGTCCCCAGGAATTCTAGCATTGGGCAAGAGGAGGGAGTGCAGGTCTCCCCGCGCCAGTTTGTCCTCCGTGTAAGCGATCTCATGCAAGTCCCTGCCCCCCACCCATCGGGTCAGCCATTGGAGTTGGCTGGCATAGTAGTAACTGCGCAGGTCCGGCACTCCCAGTCCGCCCTGTCTAGTATTTAGTTGCAGTTTTTTAAGGCTGATCCGCCTCCTCCCCGAGCCCCAGATAAGGGTGATCAATAATGTATTCAGTGAGGTAAATATCTGACGCGGCAGCAGAACCGGTAGGTTCACAAAATAATACAGAATGCGGGGAAGGAGGACCATCTTCGAGACCGCCACTCGTCCCATTACCGATAGGGGCAAGGATGTCCAGAAGCCCACGCTACCTCGTATGCCAGTAATGGCCTTACGGATATTACCGTCAATCTGGGCCTCCGGGTCCCGGTAGACCTGTATTCCGAGATACTTGAACGTGGTCGGTGCCACTTGTATGTCGTAGGTCCCGAACTGCATGAGGGGAGGTCGTTGGCCATCTCGAAAGAAGAAGCCCAGGGATTTCCCTGGATTTATAGCCAGCCCAGATATGTCCTCAAATCGCCTGAAGATATCCGCCAGAGACGAGTGGTCTCCTCGCAGGTTTCGGAGGAACACCAGGATGTCGTCGGCATATATTGAAGTCATGTGGTCGGTGCCCCCCACCGGTATGCCGTCCTCCGCAGCTCTGTTGCGAAGCGCAATAGCCAGGGGCTCCAGCGTCAACACAAACAGTAGTGGCGACAATGGGCAGCCCTGACGGGTGCCCCTGTGGACTCCATAACTGTCCGAAGTGTGCCTTCCTGTGCGCGCCCTGGCCGTCGGACCCGTATATAATAAACTGATCCATTTGATCAGGGCTTCCGGGAAACCAAAGCGGTGTAAGACTTCGAACATGAAATTCCACGTCAAAGAGTCAAACGCCTGACGGAGGTCTAGGGCTATGCAGCCCGCGTGTGGCAGATCGTGGGGTGTAGTTGTCATGAGGGCGTGGAGTCGCCTCGAGTTTTGGGAGGTACTCCTCTCTGGGAGGAAGCCGCATTGATCGGTATGGATCAGGCCAGGGAGGTGATGTTGGATCCTCAAGGCAATAGCTTTACTGAGAATCTTATACTCCGTGGAGAGCATAGAGAGGGGCCTGTAGTTACCTACATCCTGAGGGTCCCTACCGGGTTTCGGGATCGAAATCACCAAGGCCTGCATGGTGGTAGCCGGGAGATGGCCAGCCTCGTACGCAGTGAGGTATATTTTCTCCAGAACAGGGGCCAACACATCAGTATATGATTGATAAAATTCCCCTGGTAGGCCATCCATACCCGGGGTTTTACCCCGGTTAAGTGAGTGGATCGCTACCTTTATTTCCTGCTGTGTTATAGGCCCGGCTAGAGCCGCCTGGACTCCCGGGGCCAGCACTGGGAGCGTTAAGTCATCCAGGAATTCCGTCATTTCGTCCCTGTCCTCGACAGAGGGGGGAGCATAGAGGGTCTCCAGGTGTGTCTTAAACACAGTATTAATACCCATTTGAGTGTGTATCAGATCACCTGCCGCGTTCCGGATAGACGTTATTGTAGGGCTCTCAGGGGCATCCCGGACCAGCCGGGCGAGCAGAGCACCGGACCTATCTGCCTCTGACTGTTGCCGTTTCAAATAGGCTCCGTAGTCCATCACCCTCAGGGTCTCCAGTAGTTCAGCATGTTCGATATTACACTGCTGCAGATCCGGTCGGCGGTCAGGGTCCTGCCCCACCGCATTTTCCAGGTCACTTAACCGCGTCTCTACCTTGCACAGTTTACTATGGATCTCCTGTCTGGCTCCCACCAGGCGGCCTATAGCAGCCCCCCGAATTACGGTTTTCATTGCGTCCCACACCACTAAGTTCGAGGACGCAGAGTCCCAGTTTGTATCGAAGTAGCCAGTTAAGGCCTCAGCTATATATGAGTGAAACGGGCCATCCGCAAGCAACGCAGGGTTAAGCCTCCAGGTAGGGACAGGCGAGGGTATTCTACCCCAGTGTAAGTCGAGTGTCAACGGCCGGTGGTCCGAGAACGTTTTAGCCAGATAATCTGCTGCGTCGCATCTGGCCGCGAGAGAGCTGGAGCATACAAATCTGTCCAGTCTGGTGTGCAGGTTGTGTACAGGGGAGTAGTATGAATATTCTTTATGTGTCGGGTGCAATGTGCGCCAGGTGTCAACCAATCCCCAGCCCCGAAGCCATGTTCCAAACAATTCAGGTAGTTTATGTGTACCCGCTGCCTGAAGGGGGGGGTGTGACCTATCAAGGGTCACATCTAAGACCATGTTCCAGTCACCTCCCAGGATCCAGGGGACGTCCGCCCAGTCCGCCAGAGCCCGGCCCATCTTAGCTAAAAACTTATCTTGGTCGAAATTCGGGGCGTAGATGCTGCCCAGCACTACCACTTCCCCGTCTAGGGTACCTCTCACTAGTACGTAGCGTCCTTGGTCGTCAGTCCGCCTCTCCAGTTCCACAAAAGGAGTACCATGACGTACCCATATCGTGGCCCCTCTGGAGAATGCAGAGTACGTGGTAGAGAATACAGTGCCTCTCCATTTCTTCCGCAACAGGAGTGCTTCGGAGTGTGTCAAGTGTGACTCCTGTAAGAACACTATATGTGCCTTTTGTCGCAGCAGGAAAGCATGCACCCTGTGTCTCTTCTGCACTGCCCCCAGCCCTCTCACATTCCAGGTGACCAGCCTATACCTACCCTGTACGTCAGCCATAACCCCGTGTAGGTGTCGCAATGAGTGTTCCCATATGTCCCAGTGAGTGACTCGCCCGTGTCAACCAGGAGACAGTACCCACCCTATCCCAAACCCCAACTGTGGAGGCGCAGCCTCTGAACTCCGCTGTGCCGAACAATAAACTGTGTAACATAATAAAACAGATAACGTTGCATACGCTAGTGGGGGGTCGGCCAAGCTCTGGCCGTGTCCTTAGTGCCATGTCCGATCAAGCCGCCGGCTCAACGGCGCCGCTGGGAGAGTTCCATCAGAATTCTTCGACAAGTGTAGCCACATCTCGTGGAAAGGGGGGGGAAAGAGGAAGGGGGCAGGGGGGGGGGGGGGGGAAATACAGGGGTGGCCCCATACTGGTGCAGCCAGTGAACAGCTGCCAAGCGCCACAGGATCATAGGAGATACAGGGTTCATATCTCGCAGTCTTCACACCCGAGGCTCCCACCCCACCCAAGGGTGGGGCACGTAGTGTCCGCCATCAGAGAAGGGCCACACATATTGCCAGAGCAAACACAGTCCACCTCTCTCCCCCTCCCCCCACCGCCCCCCCCAATCTACACATAAAAGGATATTGTGGTGTACTCAAGCTTTTTAGGTCTAGTCCACAGGAGGTATTACTCTTGGGCATTGTCCATGAGGTCGTCCGCGGTTCTAGGTGTCACCGTCGGGAACAGGACCACACTATTGTCCGAGTCTGAGTGGACTGTGCTATCTTCGGTATCCGTATGAATTGCCTCCCGGTCCTCCCTGAAGGTGCCCACCGCTGCCACTGCCTCCATCTGTCCCTGCTTTTGCTGATGGGCAGTCGGTTTACGCTGTCTTGGGTGAGTGCGTCGGGCGCCGTCCCCGTTGTCTTCCTGATTCTGGCCATCTTTGGACCCAGCATCCGTAGAATCCTGTGTCGGGTCCAGCCGTTCCTCAATGTCCATCACCTCCATCCACTCTTCCACATCTGTGGGACTTTCGAAAAAGTGAGTTTTCTTGTCATGGATCACCTTCAGGCGCGCAGGGAACAGTAAGGCATACCGTAACTTCGCCTTTTGGAGTTTCTGTTTCACCTCATAGTATGATGACCGTTGTTTTTGCACTTGAGTGGTGTAGTCTGGGTATAATGATATTCTTTTATTCTCCCACGGTATGACCGATTTTATTCTGGCCTGGTTCAACAGCATGTCTCTGTCCCGGTAATTCAGGATCCGGACAATGAGCGGTCTTGGCGGTTGGCCCGGTTTAGGTTGTCCTGTTGGGATCCTATGGGCTCTCTCGACACAAAAGAACGGTGAAAGGCCTTCAGGGGCGACGTTATCTTGGAACCATTGTTCCATGAACTCCGCCGGACGGGATCCCTCGCTTCGTTCCGGCAGGCCAATAACGCGGATGTTATTGCGTCGATTACGCCCTTCCGCATCCTCCACGCGTTCCATCAGGGTCTTGACTTGACGCTGAATCAGCTGGATGGAGTCCGTGTGCTCCGCCACCGCCGGGGCAATTTCAGCCAGCGACAGACCATGATCCTCAACTTTGTCCGCTAATTTCTCATGGTCCGCCTTAAGCAAGGAGAGATTAGTGGTGAGGGTACCCATCTGCGTCTCCATCACAGCTCTGGAGTCCCTGATCTCTTTAAGTATAAGGTCCAGCTTATCACCTTGCTGACTCTCTGAAAGGGTGGAAGCCAGCGTCAGCGGCGCAGAGCCCCCGGGGTTCACATCTGGAGCAGGGCCCACGCCTGGCCCCTCCTTGCCCTCCGCGTTCTTCAAGCCTTTGCGCCCCATGTTAAGCGCCCGGTGTCCAGACGGCGGTAGGGTCGCGTCCGCAGGCGATCACCAGCCGTCCGAGGTTAGTCTGTTGCCCCCCTGCAGGTCGCCCCCAGCATCCACTACCTGGGGTAGCCGGCGAAGGCCGCCTTGGCCCTGCTAAGGGGGGGGGGGGGGGCGCTCAGCTAATAGGGGCGTCGGGGCCCACCGCAGCGCCGCTCACCCTGAGGCGCTATCTCCTTCTCTATCCTGCTGGCTCACAGCAAGGGCCCAAGAACAGCAGCAGGATCTAGTGGGTGCCACCCCGTCCGAATCAGCCACACCGGTCCGGTGCCTCGTGACTAGGGCCCAGCCGGCAATGGAGTAGTTATGTCGCTCCGGGGGTAGGATCAGCTCCCCTCCAGGTGTCCCAGTCTCCAGCTCGCCCCAGGGGGAGGCCCAGACACCACCTCGCTGCAGCCGGGCTATCAGGGCGTCCCGGCCGGACCCGTTCCTCAGTCCAGGGGTCCCTGCCGAATGTAGTCCGCCCTCAGCTGGATGTGGGGCAGCAGCGCCACACCTGGTCCCTCCGCACCTCCCCGGACCTCTCACCTTCGGCCCTCGCGGGCAGGGGGTAGCTCAGCCGGCGGGGACACACGGATCACAGCACTCCGGCGCCTCAGTCCGCCGCTCAAGGCCGTCCGCAGTCTCCGTCTTTTCCCCCGGCACCCGGGGTCGCAGGGTGTCGCCTGCCTTTCTCGGCTGTCGCGGGGTCGGGGTTCCCGATCCAGGGGTGCACTTCCGGTCACGGGGCCCCCGGCGCGCCGCCACCTTCCAGCCCTCGTACTCCGGGCACCGCTGCTACTCGAGTCCCCCGGTCCGCAGCGTGACACCAGGCCTCACCCCCGACCACGGCGTAACTCCGAGGCACCAGCCGCCAGAGCCCCAGGATTTTCAGCGAGGCAGGCGGGGTGCAGGATCTGTAGGACACAGCTGCACTCGGACGGAATCGGCCCCTCGGCGTGGGCGACAGGATCGTTTCTCCCCCAGCGGCATCGGAGCACTAGCAAACTCCGTCCGCCATGTTGGCCAGCTAGCCACGCCCCCCCCACTCCATAGTTATTGCTGTACCATAACCTAACAGAATTGCAGTGAGAAGGATCCCCTGTCCCATGGCTAGCATTTACATCTTTTTATTTACATCCTAACATTATTTTTAGCGTGGTGTAGAGAGTCATAGCAAATAAGGCTTTGGATTGAGAGAAGTATGCTAGGTTGAAAATAAAATTGAGGTTTGAATTTTTAAGAGAGCTGTGGATTTTCGCATTGTAACAGGCGCCATAGTACTAATTATTGGCACAGTATACAAATATATTTGTTGTGTTGCATTAGTTTGGAAATGTTCAAGTTCTGTTAATGAACTAACAGTTGACTTTTCCATCTGCAGATTATACAGAATGACCAGCAGAGGGAGTGATGCCGGAAACCATTTCCCTGCATTGCTGAGACCCCAAAAAAAAAAAAGTCGCCAGCCTTCGACTTCCTTGATCAATTTACATGGTAGGTGAAACTCTCATTTAATCGTTTTCCTTGTGTTTGAAAGAATTTCAGGGCGTCTGATGGCTCTCAGCACCTTTTAGAGGGGTCTTCTGCATAAATATTATTTGTCCAGACTGAAGCCATATGGATGACGCTATTGGCATAAATGATAGTTTATGAAAGACGTTGACTGTCTACAAGGCTGAAAATCCTACTTGAGATACTAGTGCAAGCAATTTATCATCACAGGAAATTAGTGTCTTTGAAGCTGGAATGAGTTGTCTTATGTTAGAGCGATTGACTTACTTTGAAAGACGGGAAGCTTATTTAACCTGCCTTCCTGCACTCTGTATGTGGGACTCTGATACTCAAGATGGATTGCTCTTTCGGATACTCTGTGTTCTTTTCACTCTAACCCACTTTCAAAAGGGGAGCCCAGTTCTTTCAATGGTGCAGAGTACTTTCCCAATACACTTCCACCTTGGCTTGCAGTCATAATAGCAGATAGTTAACTAGGGCGGAATTGCTAATGTCTCATTGTCCTGTGTTGTAGTCACCAGGGTGATTGGTTATGAGTTCCTCTGATGTCATAAAGCTACAGCATGATGGCATCTGACGTGAGATCAAGCAAAAGGATACATTTTTCATGGAATTGAAATAGGTAGCCTGCTAGACAGGACTTCCAGCTGAAGACAAAGATGTTAAAATGAAAGAAACTAGGGCAATATTAGAGACTTATACATTTGTTTGGGATGTATGACGTTAGCACGCATACTATTACCACTCATACCTTTACAACACGGTATTTACAATGAATACCGTTACAACGCATAGCGCTTTGAGGTGCTGGATAGTGGTAAGTGTAATTTTATATTCCAACTCCAGTCCCCGTGGACACTAGGGAAGGTGTTGTATATAAAATTAAACTTATTCCCTATCCTAGAGCGCCCCCCAGCGCAATGTGTTGTAATGGTATGCGTGGTAATGCCTGCGTTGTAATGGTAGTGCGTGGTAAAAAATGCGTGCTAAACGTTGTATACCATTTGTTTGTAGTTATAGGTGATAGTAATATTCTCGAGTTCGCTATTGGTTAACTGATAGGGATGTCCAACAACAAAGATGTTAGAATCTGTTGTTCATAGTTTTTAATATTACCACTAACTATAGCATAAGCCTTCCTACAAAAAGGTATCAGGTCACTCCATAGTTATTGCTGTACCATAACCTAACAGAATTGCAGTGAGAAGGATCCCCTGTCCCATGGCTAGCATTTACATCTTTTTATTTACATCCTAACATTATTTCTAGCGTGGTGTAGAGAGTCATAGCAAATAAGGCTTTGGATTGAGAGAAGTATGCTAGGTTGAAAATAAAATTGAGGTTTGAATTTTTAAGTGAGCTGTGGATTTTCGCATTGTAACAGGCGCCATAGTACTAATTATTGGCACAGTATACAAATATATTTGTTGTGTTGCATTAGTTTGGAAATGTTCAAGTTCTGTTAATGAACTAACAGTTGACTTTTCCATCTGCAGATTATACAGAATGACCAGCAGAGGGAGTGATGCCGGAAACCATTTCCCTGCATTGCTGAGACCCAAAAAAAAAAAAGTCGCCAGCCTTCGACTTCCTTGATCAATTTACATGGTAGGTGAAACTCTCATTTAATCGTTTTCCTTGTGTTTGAAAGAATTTCAGGGCGTCTGATGGCTCTCAGCACCTTTTAGAGGGGTCTTCTGCATAAATATTATTTGTCCAGACTGAAGCCATATGGATGACGCTATTGGCATAAATGATAGTTTATGAAAGACGTTGACTGTCTACAAGGCTGAAAATCCTACTTGAGATACTAGTGCAAGCAATTTATCATCACAGGAAATTAGTGTCTTTGAAGCTGGAATGAGTTGTCTTATGTTAGAGCGATTGACTTACTTTGAAAGACGGGAAGCTTATTTAACCTGCCTTCCTGCACTCTGTATGTGGGACTCTGATACTCAAGATGGATTGCTCTTTCGGATACTCTGTGTTCTTTTCACTCTAACCCACTTTCAAAAGGGGAGCCCAGTTCTTTCAATGGTGCAGAGTACTTTCCCAATACACTTCCACCTTGGCTTGCAGTCATAATAGCAGATAGTTAACTAGGGCGGAATTGCTAATGTCTCATTGTCCTGTGTTGTAGTCACCAGGGTGATTGGTTATGAGTTCCTCTGATGTCATAAAGCTACAGCATGATGGCATCTGACGTGAGATCAAGCAAAAGGATACATTTTTCATGGAATTGAAATAGGTAGCCTGCTAGACAGGACTTCCAGCTGAAGACAAAGATGTTAAAATGAAAGAAACTAGGGCAATATTAGAGACTTATACATTTGTTTGGGATGTATGACGTTAGCACGCATACTATTACCACTCATACCTTTACAACACGGTATTTACAATGAATACCGTTACAACGCATAGCGCTTTGAGGTGCTGGATAGTGGTAAGTGTAATTTTATATTCCAACTCCAGTCCCCGTGGACACTAGGGAAGGTGTTGTATATAAAATTAAACTTATTCCCTATCCTAGAGCGCCCCCCAGCGCAATGCGTTGTAATGGTATGCGTGGTAATGCCTGCGTTGTAATGGTAGTGCGTGGTAAAAAATGCGTGCTAAACGTTGTATACCATTTGTTTGTAGTTATAGGTGATAGTAATATTCTCGAGTTCGCTATTGGTTAACTGATAGGGATGTCCAACAACAAAGATGTTAGAATCTGTTGTTCATAGTTTTTAATATTACCACTAACTATAGCATAAGCCTTCCTACAAAAAGGTATCAGGTCACTCCATAGTTATTGCTGTACCATAACCTAACAGAATTGCAGTGAGAAGGATCCCCTGTCCCATGGCTAGCATTTACATCTTTTTATTTACATCCTAACATTATTTCTAGCGTGGTGTAGAGAGTCATAGCAAATAAGGCTTTGGATTGAGAGAAGTATGCTAGGTTGAAAATAAAATTGAGGTTTGAATTTTTAAGTGAGCTGTGGATTTTCGCATTGTAACAGGCGCCATAGTACTAATTATTGGCACAGTATACAAATATATTTGTTGTGTTGCATTAGTTTGGAAATGTTCAAGTTCTGTTAATGAACTAACAGTTGACTTTTCCATCTGCAGATTATACAGAATGACCAGCAGAGGGAGTGATGCCGGAAACCATTTCCCTGCATTGCTGAGACCCAAAAAAAAAAAAAGTCGCCAGCCTTCGACTTCCTTGATCAATTTACATGGTAGGTGAAACTCTCATTTAATCGTTTTCCTTGTGTTTGAAAGAATTTCAGGGCGTCTGATGGCTCTCAGCACCTTTTAGAGGGGTCTTCTGCATAAATATTATTTGTCCAGACTGAAGCCATATGGATGACGCTATTGGCATAAATGATAGTTTATGAAAGACGTTGACTGTCTACAAGGCTGAAAATCCTACTTGAGATACTAGTGCAAGCAATTTATCATCACAGGAAATTAGTGTCTTTGAAGCTGGAATGAGTTGTCTTATGTTAGAGCGATTGACTTACTTTGAAAGACGGGAAGCTTATTTAACCTGCCTTCCTGCACTCTGTATGTGGGACTCTGATACTCAAGATGGATTGCTCTTTCGGATACTCTGTGTTCTTTTCACTCTAACCCACTTTCAAAAGGGGAGCCCAGTTCTTTCAATGGTGCAGAGTACTTTCCCAATACACTTCCACCTTGGCTTGCAGTCATAATAGCAGATAGTTAACTAGGGCGGAATTGCTAATGTCTCATTGTCCTGTGTTGTAGTCACCAGGGTGATTGGTTATGAGTTCCTCTGATGTCATAAAGCTACAGCATGATGGCATCTGACGTGAGATCAAGCAAAAGGATACATTTTTCATGGAATTGAAATAGGTAGCCTGCTAGACAGGACTTCCAGCTGAAGACAAAGATGTTAAAATGAAAGAAACTAGGGCAATATTAGAGACTTATACATTTGTTTGGGATGTATGACGTTAGCACGCATACTATTACCACTCATACCTTTACAACACGGTATTTACAATGAATACCGTTACAACGCATAGCGCTTTGAGGTGCTGGATAGTGGTAAGTGTAATTTTATATTCCAACTCCAGTCCCCGTGGACACTAGGGAAGGTGTTGTATATAAAATTAAACTTATTCCCTATCCTAGAGCGCCCCCCAGCGCAATGCGTTGTAATGGTATGCGTGGTAATGCCTGCGTTGTAATGGTAGTGCGTGGTAAAAAATGCGTGCTAAACGTTGTATACCATTTGTTTGTAGTTATAGGTGATAGTAATATTCTCGAGTTCGCTATTGGTTAACTGATAGGGATGTCCAACAACAAAGATGTTAGAATCTGTTGTTCATAGTTTTTAATATTACCACTAACTATAGCATAAGCCTTCCTACAAAAAGGTATCAGGTCACTCCATAGTTATTGCTGTACCATAACCTAACAGAATTGCAGTGAGAAGGATCCCCTGTCCCATGGCTAGCATTTACATCTTTTTATTTACATCCTAACATTATTTCTAGCGTGGTGTAGAGAGTCATAGCAAATAAGGCTTTGGATTGAGAGAAGTATGCTAGGTTGAAAATAAAATTGAGGTTTGAATTTTTAAGTGAGCTGTGGATTTTCGCATTGTAACAGGCGCCATAGTACTAATTATTGGCACAGTATACAAATATATTTGTTGTGTTGCATTAGTTTGGAAATGTTCAAGTTCTGTTAATGAACTAACAGTTGACTTTTCCATCTGCAGATTATACAGAATGACCAGCAGAGGGAGTGATGCCGGAAACCATTTCCCTGCATTGCTGAGACCCAAAAAAAAAAAAGTCGCCAGCCTTCGACTTCCTTGATCAATTTACATGGTAGGTGAAACTCTCATTTAATCGTTTTCCTTGTGTTTGAAAGAATTTCAGGGCGTCTGATGGCTCTCAGCACCTTTTAGAGGGGTCTTCTGCATAAATATTATTTGTCCAGACTGAAGCCATATGGATGACGCTATTGGCATAAATGATAGTTTATGAAAGACGTTGACTGTCTACAAGGCTGAAAATCCTACTTGAGATACTAGTGCAAGCAATTTATCATCACAGGAAATTAGTGTCTTTGAAGCTGGAATGAGTTGTCTTATGTTAGAGCGATTGACTTACTTTGAAAGACGGGAAGCTTATTTAACCTGCCTTCCTGCACTCTGTATGTGGGACTCTGATACTCAAGATGGATTGCTCTTTCGGATACTCTGTGTTCTTTTCACTCTAACCCACTTTCAAAAGGGGAGCCCAGTTCTTTCAATGGTGCAGAGTACTTTCCCAATACACTTCCACCTTGGCTTGCAGTCATAATAGCAGATAGTTAACTAGGGCGGAATTGCTAATGTCTCATTGTCCTGTGTTGTAGTCACCAGGGTGATTGGTTATGAGTTCCTCTGATGTCATAAAGCTACAGCATGATGGCATCTGACGTGAGATCAAGCAAAAGGATACATTTTTCATGGAATTGAAATAGGTAGCCTGCTAGACAGGACTTCCAGCTGAAGACAAAGATGTTAAAATGAAAGAAACTAGGGCAATATTAGAGACTTATACATTTGTTTGGGATGTATGACGTTAGCACGCATACTATTACCACTCATACCTTTACAACACGGTATTTACAATGAATACCGTTACAACGCATAGCGCTTTGAGGTGCTGGATAGTGGTAAGTGTAATTTTATATTCCAACTCCAGTCCCCGTGGACACTAGGGAAGGTGTTGTATATAAAATTAAACTTATTCCCTATCCTAGAGCGCCCCCCAGCGCAATGCGTTGTAATGGTATGCGTGGTAATGCCTGCGTTGTAATGGTAGTGCGTGGTAAAAAATGCGTGCTAAACGTTGTATACCATTTGTTTGTAGTTATAGGTGATAGTAATATTCTCGAGTTCGCTATTGGTTAACTGATAGGGATGTCCAACAACAAAGATGTTAGAATCTGTTGTTCATAGTTTTTAATATTACCACTAACTATAGCATAAGCCTTCCTACAAAAAGGTATCAGGTCACTCCATAGTTATTGCTGTACCATAACCTAACAGAATTGCAGTGAGAAGGATCCCCTGTCCCATGGCTAGCATTTACATCTTTTTATTTACATCCTAACATTATTTCTAGCGTGGTGTAGAGAGTCATAGCAAATAAGGCTTTGGATTGAGAGAAGTATGCTAGGTTGAAAATAAAATTGAGGTTTGAATTTTTAAGTGAGCTGTGGATTTTCGCATTGTAACAGGCGCCATAGCACTGATTATTGGCACAGTATACAAATATATTTGTTGTGTTGCATTAGTTTGGAAATGTTCAAGTTCTGTTAATAAACTAACAGTTGACTTTTCCATCTGCAGATTATACTGAATGACCAGCAGAGGGAGTGATGCCGGAAACCATTTCCCTGCATTGCTGAGACCCAAAAAAAAAAAAAGTCGCCAGCCTTCGACTTCCTTGATCAATTTACATGGTAGGTGAAACTCTCATTTAATCGTTTTCCTTGTGTTTGAAAGAATTTCAGGGCGTCTGATGTCTCTCAGCACCTTTTAGTGGGGTCTTCTGCATAAATATTATTTGTCCAGACTGAAGCCATATGGATGACGCTATTGGCATAAATGATAGTTTATGAAAGACGTTGACTGTCTACAAGGCTGAAAATCCTACTTGAGATACTAGTGCAAGCAATTTATCATCACAGGAAATTAGTGTCTTTGAAGCTGGAATGAGTTGTCTTATGTTAGAGCGATTGATTTACTTTGAAAGACGGGAAGCTTATTTAACCTGCCTTCCTGCACTCTGTATGTGGGACTCTGATGCTCAAGATGGATTGTTCTTTCGGATACTCTGTGTTCTTTTCACTCTAACCCACTTTCAAAAGGGGAGCCCAGTTCTTTCAATGGTGCAGAGTACTTTCCCAATACACTTCCACCTTGGCTTGCAGTCATAATAGCAGATAGTTAACTAGGGCGGAATTGCTAATGTCTCATTGTCCTGTGTTGTAGTCACCAGGGTGATTGGTTATGAGTTCCTCTGATGTCATAAAGCTACAGCATGATGGCATCTGACGTGAGATCAAGCAAATGGATACATTTTTCATGGAATTGAAATAGGTAGCCTGCTAGACAGGACTTCCAGCTGAAGACAAAGATGTTAAAATGAAAGAAACTAGGACAATATTAGAGACTTATACATTTGTTTGGGATGTATGACGTTAGCACGCATACTATTACCATGCATACCTTTACAACGCGGTATTTACAACGAATACAGTTACAACGCATAGCGCTTTGAGGTGCTGGATAGTGGTAAGTATAATTTTATATTCCAACTCCAGTCCCCGTGGACACTAGGGAAGGTGTTGGATATAAAATTAAACGTATTCCCTATCCTAGAGCGCCCCCCAGCGCAATGCGTTGTAATGGTATGCGTGGTAATGCCTGCGTTGTAATGGTAGTGCGTGGTAAAAAATGCGTGCTAAACGTTGTATACCATTTGTTTGTAGTTGAAGGTGATAGTAATATTCTCGAGTTCTCTATTGGTTAACTGATAGGGATGTGCAACAACAAAGATGTTAGAATCTGTTGTTCATAGTTTTTAATATTACCACTAACTATAGCATAAGCCTTCCTACAAAAACGTATCAGGTCACTCCATAGTTATGGCTGTACCATAACCTAACAGAATTGCAGTGAGAAGGATCCCCTGTCACATGGCTAGCATTTACATCTTTTTATTTATATCCTAACATTAGTTCTAGTGTGGTGTAGAGAGTCATAGCAAATAAGGCTTTGGATTGAGAGAAGTATGCTAGGTTGAAAATAAAATTGAGGTTTGAATTTTTAAGTGAGCTGTGGATTTTCGCATTGTAACAGGCGCCATAGCACTGATTATTGGCACAGTATACAAATATATTTGTTGTGTTGCATTAGTTTGGAAATGTTCAAGTTCTGTTAATGAACTAACAGTTGACTTTTCCATCTGCAGATTATACTGAATGACCAGCAGAGGGAGTGATGCCGGAAACCATTTCCCTGCATTGCTGAGACCCAAAAAAAAAAAAAAGTCGCCAGCCTTCGACTTCCTTGATCAATTTACATGGTAGGTGAAACTCTCATTTAATCGTTTTCCTTGTGTTTGAAAGAATTTCAGGGCGTCTGATGGCTCTCAGCACCTTTTAGTGGGGTCTTCTGCATAAATATTATTTGTCCAGACTGAAGCCATATGGATGACGCTATTGGCATAAATGATAGTTTATGAAGACGTTGACTGTCTACGAGGCTGAAAATCCTACTTGAGATACTAGTGCAAGCAATTTATCATCACAGGAAATTAGTGTCTTTGAAGCTGGAATGAGTTGTCTTATGTTAGAGCGATTGACTTACTTTGAAAGACGGGAAGCTTATTTAACCTGCCTTCCTGCACTCTGTATGTGGGACTCTGATACTCAAGATGGATTGCTCTTTCGGATACTCTGTGTTCTTGTCACTCTAACCCACTTTCAAAAGGGGAGCCCAGTTCTTTCAATGGTGCAGAGTACTTTCCCAATACACTTCCACCTTGGCTTGCAGTCATAATAGCAGATAGTTAACTAGGGCGGAATTGCTAATGTCTCATTGTCCTGTGTTGTAGTCACCAGGGTGATTGGTTATGAGTTCCTCTGATGTCATAAAGCTACAGCATGATGGCATCTGACGTGAGATCAAGCAAATGGATACATTTTTCATGGAATTGAAATAGGTAGCCTGCTAGACAGGACTTCCAGCTGAAGACAAAGATGTTAAAATGAAAGAAACTAGGACAATATTAGAGACTTATACATTTGTTTGGGATGTATGACGTTAGCACGCATACTATTACCATGCATACCTTTACAACGCGGTATTTACAACGAATACAGTTACAACGCATAGCGCTTTGAGGTGCTGGATAGTGGTAAGTACAATTTTATATTCCAACTCCAGTCCCCGTGGACACTAGGGAAGGTGTTGGATATAAAATTAAACTTATTCCCTATCCTAGAGCGCCCCCCAGCGCAATGCGTTGTAATGGTTTGCGTGGTAATGCCTGCGTTGTAATGGTAGTGAGTGGTAAAAAATGCGTGCTAAACGTTGTATACCATTTGTTTGTAGTTGAAGGTGATAGTAATATTCTCGAGTTCTCTATTGGTTAACTGATAGGGATGTGCAACAACAAAGATGTTAGAATCTGTTGTTCATAGTTTTTAATATTACCACTAACTATAGCATAAGACTTCCTACAAAAAGGTATCAGGTCACTCCATAGTTATTGCTGTACCATAACCTAACAGAATTGCAGTGAGAAGGATCCCCTGTCACATGGCTAGCATTTACATCTTTTTATTTACATCCTAACATTATTTCTAGCGTGGTGTAGAGAGTCATAGCAAATAAGGCTTTGGATTGAGAGAAGTATGCTAGGTTGAAAATAAAATTGAGGTTTGAATTTTTAAGTGAGCTGTGGATTTTCGCATTGTAACAGGCGCCATAGCACTGATTATTGGCACAGTATACAAATATATTTGTTGTGTTGCATTAGTTTGGAAATGTTCAAGTTCTGTTAATAAACTAACAGTTGACTTTTCCATCTGCAGATTATACTGAATGACCAGCAGAGGGAGTGATGCCGGAAACCATTTCCCTGCATTGCTGAGACCCAAAAAAAAAAAAAGTCGCCAGCCTTCGACTTCCTTGATCAATTTACATGGTAGGTGAAACTCTCATTTAATCGTTTTCCTTGTGTTTGAAAGAATTTCAGGGCGTCTGATGTCTCTCAGCACCTTTTAGTGGGGTCTTCTGCATAAATATTATTTGTCCAGACTGAAGCCATATGGATGACGCTATTGGCATAAATGATAGTTTATGAAAGACGTTGACTGTCTACAAGGCTGAAAATCCTACTTGAGATACTAGTGCAAGCAATTTATCATCACAGGAAATTAGTGTCTTTGAAGCTGGAATGAGTTGTCTTATGTTAGAGCGATTGATTTACTTTGAAAGACGGGAAGCTTATTTAACCTGCCTTCCTGCACTCTGTATGTGGGACTCTGATGCTCAAGATGGATTGTTCTTTCGGATACTCTGTGTTCTTTTCACTCTAACCCACTTTCAAAAGGGGAGCCCAGTTCTTTCAATGGTGCAGAGTACTTTCCCAATACACTTCCACCTTGGCTTGCAGTCATAATAGCAGATAGTTAACTAGGGCGGAATTGCTAATGTCTCATTGTCCTGTGTTGTAGTCACCAGGGTGATTGGTTATGAGTTCCTCTGATGTCATAAAGCTACAGCATGATGGCATCTGACGTGAGATCAAGCAAATGGATACATTTTTCATGGAATTGAAATAGGTAGCCTGCTAGACAGGACTTCCAGCTGAAGACAAAGATGTTAAAATGAAAGAAACTAGGACAATATTAGAGACTTATACATTTGTTTGGGATGTATGACGTTAGCACGCATACTATTACCATGCATACCTTTACAACGCGGTATTTACAACGAATACAGTTACAACGCATAGCGCTTTGAGGTGCTGGATAGTGGTAAGTATAATTTTATATTCCAACTCCAGTCCCCGTGGACACTAGGGAAGGTGTTGGATATAAAATTAAACGTATTCCCTATCCTAGAGCGCCCCCCAGCGCAATGCGTTGTAATGGTATGCGTGGTAATGCCTGCGTTGTAATGGTAGTGCGTGGTAAAAAATGCGTGCTAAACGTTGTATACCATTTGTTTGTAGTTGAAGGTGATAGTAATATTCTCGAGTTCTCTATTGGTTAACTGATAGGGATGTGCAACAACAAAGATGTTAGAATCTGTTGTTCATAGTTTTTAATATTACCACTAACTATAGCATAAGCCTTCCTACAAAAACGTATCAGGTCACTCCATAGTTATTGCTGTACCATAACCTAACAGAATTGCAGTGAGAAGGATCCCCTGTCACATGGCTAGCATTTACATCTTCTTATTTACATCCTAATATTGGTTCTAGCGTGGTGTAGAGAGTCATAGCAAATAAGGCTTTGGATTGAGAGAAGTATGCTAGGTTGAAAATAAAATTGAGGTTTGAATTTTTAAGTGAGCTGTGGATTTTCGCATTGTAACAGGCGCCATAGTACTAATTATTGGCACAGTATACAAATATATTTGTTGTGTTGCATTAGTTTGGAAATGTTCAAGTTCTGTTAATAAACTAACAGTTGACTTTTCCATCTGCAGATTATACTGAATGACCAGCAGAGGGAGTGATGCCGGAAACCATTTCCCTGCATTGCTGAGACCCAAAAAAAAAAAAAGTCGCCAGCCTTCGACTTCCTTGATCAATTTACATGGTAGGTGAAACTCTCATTTAATCGTTTTCCTTGTGTTTGAAAGAATTTCAGGGCGTCTGATGGCTCTCAGCACCTTTTAGTGGGGTCTTCTGCATAAATATTATTTGTCCAGACTGAAGCCATATGGATGACGCTATTGGCATAAATGATAGTTTATGAAAGACGTTGACTGTCTACAAGGCTG
This sequence comes from Lissotriton vulgaris, assembly GCF_964263255.1. Classification (NCBI taxonomy): domain Eukaryota; kingdom Metazoa; phylum Chordata; class Amphibia; order Caudata; family Salamandridae; genus Lissotriton; species Lissotriton vulgaris. The sequence goes on along the minus strand of NW_028245779.1, from coordinate 1,515,456 downwards.
AAAATCCTACTTGAGATACTAGTGCAAGCAATTTATCATCACAGGAAATTAGTGTCTTTGAAGCTGGAATGAGTTGTCTTATGTTAGAGCGATTGACTTACTTTGAAAGACGGGAAGCTTATTTAACCTGCCTTCCTGCACTCTGTATGTGGGACTCTGATACTCAAGATGGATTGCTCTTTCGGATACTCTGTGTTCTTTTCACTCTAACCCACTTTCAAAAGGGGAGCCCAGTTCTTTCAATGGTGCAGAGTACTTTCCCAATACACTTCCACCTTGGCTTGCAGTCATAATAGCAGATAGTTAACTAGGGCGGAATTGCTAATGTCTCATTGTCCTGTGTTGTAGTCACCAGGGTGATTGGTTATGAGTTCCTCTGATGTCATAAAGCTACAGCATGATGGCATCTGACGTGAGATCAAGCAAATGGATAAATTTTTCATGGAATTGAAATAGGTAGCCTGCTAGACAGGACTTCCAGCTGAAGACAAAGATGTTAAAATGAAAGAAACTAGGACAATATTAGAGACTTATACATTTGTTTGGGATGTATGACGTTAGCACGCATACTATTACCATGCATACCTTTACAACGCGGTATTTACAACGAATACAGTTACAACGCATAGCGCTTTGAGGTGCTGGATAGTGGTAAGTATAATTTTATATTCCAACTCCAGTCCCCGTGGACACTAGGGAAGGTGTTGGATATAAAATTAAACGTATTCCCTATCCTATAGCGCCCCCCAGCGCAATGCGTTGTAATGGTATGCGTGGTAATGCCTGCGTTGTAATGGTAGTGCGTGGTAAAAAATGCGTGCTAAACGTTGTATACCATTTGTTTGTAGTTGAAGGTGATAGTAATATTCTCGAGTTCTCTATTGGTTAACTGATAGGGATGTGCAACAACAAAGATGTTAGAATCTGTTGTTCATAGTTTTTAATATTACCACTAACTATAGCATAAGCCTTCCTACAAAAACGTATCAGGTCACTCCATAGTTATTGCTGTACCATAACCTAACAGAATTGCAGTGAGAAGGATCCCCTGTCACATGGCTAGCATTTACATCTTCTTATTTACATCCTAATATTGGTTCTAGCGTGGTGTAGAGAGTCATAGCAAATAAGGCTTTGGATTGAGAGAAGTATGCTAGGTTGAAAATAAAATTAAGGTTTGAATTTTAAAGTGAGCTGTGGATTTTCGCATTGTAACAGGCGCCATAGTACTAATTATTGGCACAGTATACAAATATATTTGTTGTGTTGCATTAGTTTAGAAATGTTCAAGTTCTGTTAATGAACTAACAGTTGACTTTTCCATCTGCAGATTATACTGAATGACCAGCAGAGGGAGTGATGCCGGAAACCATTTCCCTGCATTGCTGAGACCCAAAAAAAAAAAAAGTCGCCAGCCTTCGACTTCCTTGATCAATTTACATGGTAGGTGAAACTCTCATTTAATCGTTTTCCTTGTGTTTGAAAGAATTTCAGGGCGTCTGATGGCTCTCAGCACCTTTTAGTGGGGTCTTCTGCATAAATATTATTTGTCCAGACTGAAGCCATATGGATGACGCTATTGGCATAAATGATAGTTTATGAAAGACGTTGACTGTCTACAAGGCTGAAAATCCTACTTGAGATACTAGTGCAAGCAATTTATCATCACAGGAAATTAGTGTCTTTGAAGCTGGAATGAGTTGTCTTATGTTAGAGCGATTGACTTACTTTGAAAGACGGGAAGCTTATTTAACCTTCCTTCCTGCACTCTGTATGTGGGACTCTGATACTCAAGATGGATTGCTCTTTCGGATACTCTGTGTTCTTGTCACTCTAACCCACTTTCAAAAGGGGAGCCCAGTTCTTTCAATGGTGCAGAGTACTTTCCCCATACACTTCCACCTTGGCTTGCAGTCATAATAGCAGATAGTTAACTAGGGCGGAATTGCTAATGTCTCATTGTCCTGTGTTGTAGTCACCAGGGTGATTGGTTATGAGTTCCTCTGATGTCATAAAGCTACAGCATGATGGCATCTGACGTGAGATCAAGCAAATGGATACATTTTTCATGGAATTGAAATAGGTAGCCTGCTAGACAGAACTTCCAGCTGAAGACAAAGATGTTAAAATGAAAGAAACTAGGACAATATTAGAGAGTTATACATTTGTTTGGGATGTATGACGTTAGCACGCATACTATTACCACTCATACCTTTACAACACGGTATTTACAATGAATACCGTTACAACGCATAGCACTTTGAAGTGCTGGATAGTGGTAAGTGTAATTTTATATTCCAACTCCAGTCCCCGTGGACACTAGGGAGGGTGTTGTATATAAAATTAAACTTATTCCCTATCCTAGAGCGCCCCCCAGCGCAATGCGTTGTAATGGTATGCGTGGTAATGCCTGCGTTGTAATGGTAGTGCGTGGTAAAAAATGCGTGCTAAACGTTGTATACCATTTGTTTGTAGTTGAAGGTGATAGTAATATTCTCGAGTTCTCTATTGGTTAACTGATAGGGATGTGCAACAACAAAGATGTTAGAATCTGTTGTTCATAGTTTTTAATATTACCACTAACTATAGCATAAGCCTTCCTACAAAAACGTATCAGGTCACTCCATAGTTTTTTTTTTTTTAAAACTCTTTATTCGTGACTGTTACAGGATGCCTTACATTTCTGTACATTTTCTTATCGTAACATACATCAGTCTTTTCCATTTTCAAACCCAGAAACTTGTGGGATCAGTGCATTTCAGTTTCAAATTGCTTATCAGAGCATCCCCAGGATGATTCCCATATGTACTCCGTACCCTCCAGGATTGTGTCCGTCATAAGTAGCATACCCCAACTGTCCCTTCCTCCCCAACCGCCCGCCCACCCCCTGTCTCCTGGTCGTCCTCACTCGTACACTCCACATCCCGGGTCAAGGTGGCACTATGTATGTCTGAAGTGGTAAAAGCCGTAGGTCTGGTCTAGCCGATGTGAGTCACATTGGTGCCCTGTAGGCCTCGTCCCCCTCCCGCCATCTTTGCGAGTTCATCCCACCGGGCCTCCCGAGCAGTCCAGGTCTATCTCCTCCAGGTCTATCATCATTAAGTCCCAATCCTGAGCTATAGGATATTTGCGCAGGCCCTTGCTCTCCTCGTCTCGCAGCGCCGCGGATTCTGCCTTGCCCCACTTCAGCAAGTCGCTGCGCCACGTTTCTATCTGCGGGGCCCTGGGTGACTTCCATCTCATGGTGAGCACCCTGATCGCCAGCACCAGTGCCAGGTCCGTAAACCTCAGCTGTGCCTTGCATGTCTTGGGCCGCTTTCTATTCCCCAACAGGCATGGTAACGCTCCCTCAGGGATTCGGAGTGTTGTTATGGAGTGTAGTGTATGTTTGATCGTTCCCCAGTAAGAGTGTAACTTCGGGCATGTCCACAGCATGTGGAGAATATGTGCCTCATCCTGGTAACATCTCGGGCAGCAATGTGCGGTGGCAGGGAACATCCGATGCAGCCTCTGGGGTGTAAGGTAAGCTCTGTGGAGAACCATGGCCTGTATGAACTGAAACTTAACATTCCTAGACACCCGTCTATGATGGCCTAAAATAATTTTCCACTCCCCGTCTGTAATGTTTTCCCCTGAGTCTGCAGTCCAGGACTCCCTGAGTGTAGCAATCGGTGAAGGTACATGTTCCCTGATGCCAGTGTATAGCCATTTACTAGGTGTCTCCCCGCTCCCATGTAGTGTAAGAGATGTACTAATTCATGCTGTTCCGGTTTCGTCCTTTGCGGGGCCCAAGCCCGTCTGACATAGTGCGTCACCGAGGCGTGTAGTAGGTAGAAGCGTGAAGGTGCTCCCGTGGCCTGCACAAATGAGTCATGGTCCAGCAAGGTGTCATCGCCGAACAGGTCTCCCACCCTGTCCACTCCTGTCTCCGCCCAGGGTCGCAATCTGCGCCGTGTTAAGGTCCCCTGCGGTGTCGGGAGTCCCAGTAGTGGTATATTGTCTGCATATGGGGGGGTCCCATTCGAGTACGACAGCGCTTTCTTCCAGCAGGTCAAGGCCACGTGCAGGAGGGGGTGGCAGTCCCCAGGAATTCTAGCATTGGGCAAGAGGAGGGAGTGCAGGTCTCCCCGCGCCAGTTTGTCCTCCGTGTAAGCGATCTCATGCAAGTCCCTGCCCCCCACCCATCGGGTCAGCCATTGGAGTTGGCTGGCATAGTAGTAACTGCGCAGGTCCGGCACTCCCAGTCCGCCCTGTCTAGTATTTAGTTGCAGTTTTTTAAGGCTGATCCGCCTCCTCCCCGAGCCCCAGATAAGGGTGATCAATAATGTATTCAGTGAGGTAAATATCTGACGCGGCAGCAGAACCGGTAGGTTCACAAAATAATACAGAATGCGGGGAAGGAGGACCATCTTCGAGACCGCCACTCGTCCCATTACCGATAGGGGCAAGGATGTCCAGAAGCCCACGCTACCTCGTATGCCAGTAATGGCCTTACGGATATTACCGTCAATCTGGGCCTCCGGGTCCCGGTAGACCTGTATTCCGAGATACTTGAACGTGGTCGGTGCCACTTGTATGTCGTAGGTCCCGAACTGCATGAGGGGAGGTCGTTGGCCATCTCGAAAGAAGAAGCCCAGGGATTTCCCTGGATTTATAGCCAGCCCAGATATGTCCTCAAATCGCCTGAAGATATCCGCCAGAGACGAGTGGTCTCCTCGCAGGTTTCGGAGGAACACCAGGATGTCGTCGGCATATATTGAAGTCATGTGGTCGGTGCCCCCCACCGGTATGCCGTCCTCCGCAGCTCTGTTGCGAAGCGCAATAGCCAGGGGCTCCAGCGTCAACACAAACAGTAGTGGCGACAATGGGCAGCCCTGACGGGTGCCCCTGTGGACTCCATAACTGTCCGAAGTGTGCCTTCCTGTGCGCGCCCTGGCCGTCGGACCCGTATATAATAAACTGATCCATTTGATCAGGGCTTCCGGGAAACCAAAGCGGTGTAAGACTTCGAACATGAAATTCCACGTCAAAGAGTCAAACGCCTGACGGAGGTCTAGGGCTATGCAGCCCGCGTGTGGCAGATCGTGGGGTGTAGTTGTCATGAGGGCGTGGAGTCGCCTCGAGTTTTGGGAGGTACTCCTCTCTGGGAGGAAGCCGCATTGATCGGTATGGATCAGGCCAGGGAGGTGATGTTGGATCCTCAAGGCAATAGCTTTACTGAGAATCTTATACTCCGTGGAGAGCATAGAGAGGGGCCTGTAGTTACCTACATCCTGAGGGTCCCTACCGGGTTTCGGGATCGAAATCACCAAGGCCTGCATGGTGGTAGCCGGGAGATGGCCAGCCTCGTACGCAGTGAGGTATATTTTCTCCAGAACAGGGGCCAACACATCAGTATATGATTGATAAAATTCCCCTGGTAGGCCATCCATACCCGGGGTTTTACCCCGGTTAAGTGAGTGGATCGCTACCTTTATTTCCTGCTGTGTTATAGGCCCGGCTAGAGCCGCCTGGACTCCCGGGGCCAGCACTGGGAGCGTTAAGTCATCCAGGAATTCCGTCATTTCGTCCCTGTCCTCGACAGAGGGGGGAGCATAGAGGGTCTCCAGGTGTGTCTTAAACACAGTATTAATACCCATTTGAGTGTGTATCAGATCACCTGCCGCGTTCCGGATAGACGTTATTGTAGGGCTCTCAGGGGCATCCCGGACCAGCCGGGCGAGCAGAGCACCGGACCTATCTGCCTCTGACTGTTGCCGTTTCAAATAGGCTCCGTAGTCCATCACCCTCAGGGTCTCCAGTAGTTCAGCATGTTCGATATTACACTGCTGCAGATCCGGTCGGCGGTCAGGGTCCTGCCCCACCGCATTTTCCAGGTCACTTAACCGCGTCTCTACCTTGCACAGTTTACTATGGATCTCCTGTCTGGCTCCCACCAGGCGGCCTATAGCAGCCCCCCGAATTACGGTTTTCATTGCGTCCCACACCACTAAGTTCGAGGACGCAGAGTCCCAGTTTGTATCGAAGTAGCCAGTTAAGGCCTCAGCTATATATGAGTGAAACGGGCCATCCGCAAGCAACGCAGGGTTAAGCCTCCAGGTAGGGACAGGCGAGGGTATTCTACCCCAGTGTAAGTCGAGTGTCAACGGCCGGTGGTCTGAGAACGTTTTAGCCAGATAATCTGCTGCGTCGCATCTGGCCGCGAGAGAGCTGGAGCATACAAATCTGTCCAGTCTGGTGTGCAGGTTGTGTACAGGGGAGTAGTATGAATATTCTTTATGTGTCGGGTGCAATGTGCGCCAGGTGTCAACCAATCCCCAGCCCCGAAGCCATGTTCCAAACAATTCAGGTAGTTTATGTGTACCCGCTGCCTGAAGGGGGGGGTGTGACCTATCAAGGGTCACATCTAAGACCATGTTCCAGTCACCTCCCAGGATCCAGGGGACGTCCGCCCAGTCCGCCAGAGCCCGGCCCATCTTAGCTAAAAACTTATCTTGGTCGAAATTCGGGGCGTAGATGCTGCCCAGCACTACCACTTCCCCGTCTAGGGTACCTCTCACTAGTACGTAGCGTCCTTGGTCGTCAGTCCGCCTCTCCAGTTCCACAAAAGGAGTACCATGACGTACCCATATCGTGGCCCCTCTGGAGAATGCAGAGTACGTGGTAGAGAATACAGTGCCTCTCCATTTCTTCCGCAACAGGAGTGCTTCGGAGTGTGTCAAGTGTGACTCCTGTAAGAACACTATATGTGCCTTTTGTCGCAGCAGGAAAGCATGCACCCTGTGTCTCTTCTGCACTGCCCCCAGCCCTCTCACATTCCAGGTGACCAGCCTATACCTACCCTGTACGTCAGCCATAACCCCGTGTAGGTGTCGCAATGAGTGTTCCCATATGTCCCAGTGAGTGACTCGCCCGTGTCAACCAGGAGACAGTACCCACCCTATCCCAAACCCCAACTGTGGAGGCGCAGCCTCTGAACTCCGCTGTGCCGAACAATAAACTGTGTAACATAATAAAACAGATAACGTTGCATACGCTAGTGGGGGGTCGGCCAAGCTCTGGCCGTGTCCTTAGTGCCATGTCCGATCAAGCCGCCGGCTCAACGGCGCCGCTGGGAGAGTTCCATCAGAATTCTTCGACAAGTGTAGCCACATCTCGTGGAAAGGGGGGGGAAAGAGGAAGGGGGCAGGGGGGGGGGGGGAAATACAGGGGTGGCCCCATACTGGTGCAGCCAGTGAACAGCTGCCAAGCGCCACAGGATCATAGGAGATACAGGGTTCATATCTCGCAGTCTTCACACCCGAGGCTCCCACCCCACCCAAGGGTGGGGCACGTAGTGTCCGCCATCAGAGAAGGGCCACACATATTGCCAGAGCAAACACAGTCCACCTCTCTCCCCCTCCCCCCACCGCCCCCCCCAATCTACACATAAAAGGATATTGTGGTGTACTCAAGCTTTTTAGGTCTAGTCCACAGGAGGTATTACTCTTGGGCATTGTCCATGAGGTCGTCCGCGGTTCTAGGTGTCACCGTCGGGAACAGGACCACACTATTGTCCGAGTCTGAGTGGACTGTGCTATCTTCGGTATCCGTATGAATTGCCTCCCGGTCCTCCCTGAAGGTGCCCACCGCTGCCACTGCCTCCATCTGTCCCTGCTTTTGCTGATGGGCAGTCGGTTTACGCTGTCTTGGGTGAGTGCGTCGGGCGCCGTCCCCGTTGTCTTCCTGATTCTGGCCATCTTTGGACCCAGCATCCGTAGAATCCTGTGTCGGGTCCAGCCGTTCCTCAATGTCCATCACCTCCATCCACTCTTCCACATCTGTGGGACTTTCGAAAAAGTGAGTTTTCTTGTCATGGATCACCTTCAGGCGCGCAGGGAACAGTAAGGCATACCGTAACTTCGCCTTTTGGAGTTTCTGTTTCACCTCATAGTATGATGACCGTTGTTTTTGCACTTGAGTGGTGTAGTCTGGGTATAATGATATTCTTTTATTCTCCCACGGTATGACCGATTTTATTCTGGCCTGGTTCAACAGCATGTCTCTGTCCCGGTAATTCAGGATCCGGACAATGAGCGGTCTTGGCGGTTGGCCCGGTTTAGGTTGTCCTGTTGGGATCCTATGGGCTCTCTCGACACAAAAGAACGGTGAAAGGCCTTCAGGGGCGACGTTATCTTGGAACCATTGTTCCATGAACTCCGCCGGACGGGATCCCTCGCTTCGTTCCGGCAGGCCAATAACGCGGATGTTATTGCGTCGATTACGCCCTTCCGCATCCTCCACGCGTTCCATCAGGGTCTTGACTTGACGCTGAATCAGCTGGATGGAGTCCGTGTGCTCCGCCACCGCCGGGGCAATTTCAGCCAGCGACAGACCATGATCCTCAACTTTGTCCGCTAATTTCTCATGGTCCGCCTTAAGCAAGGAGAGATTAGTGGTGAGGGTACCCATCTGCGTCTCCATCACAGCTCTGGAGTCCCTGATCTCTTTAAGTATAAGGTCCAGCTTATCACCTTGCTGACTCTCTGAAAGGGTGGAAGCCAGCGTCAGCGGCGCAGAGCCCCCGGGGTTCACATCTGGAGCAGGGCCCACGCCTGGCCCCTCCTTGCCCTCCGCGTTCTTCAAGCCTTTGCGCCCCATGTTAAGCGCCCGGTGTCCAGACGGCGGTAGGGTCGCGTCCGCAGGCGATCACCAGCCGTCCGAGGTTAGTCTGTTGCCCCCCTGCAGGTCGCCCCCAGCATCCACTACCTGGGGTAGCCGGCGAAGGCCGCCTTGGCCCTGCTAAGGGGGGGGGGGGGGGGGGCGCTCAGCTAATAGGGGCGTCGGGGCCCACCGCAGCGCCGCTCACCCTGAGGCGCTATCTCCTTCTCTATCCTGCTGGCTCACAGCAAGGGCCCAAGAACAGCAGCAGGATCTAGTGGGTGCCACCCCGTCCGAATCAGCCACACCGGTCCGGTGCCTCGTGACTAGGGCCCAGCCGGCAATGGAGTAGTTATGTCGCTCCGGGGGTAGGATCAGCTCCCCTCCAGGTGTCCCAGTCTCCAGCTCGCCCCAGGGGGAGGCCCAGACACCACCTCGCTGCAGCCGGGCTATCAGGGCGTCCCGGCCGGACCCGTTCCTCAGTCCAGGGGTCCCTGCCGAATGTAGTCCGCCCTCAGCTGGATGTGGGGCAGCAGCGCCACACCTGGTCCCTCCGCACCTCCCCGGACCTCTCACCTTCGGCCCTCGCGGGCAGGGGGTAGCTCAGCCGGCGGGGACACACGGATCACAGCACTCCGGCGCCTCAGTCCGCCGCTCAAGGCCGTCCGCAGTCTCCGTCTTTTCCCCCGGCACCCGGGGTCGCAGGGTGTCGCCTGCCTTTCTCGGCTGTCGCGGGGTCGGGGTTCCCGATCCAGGGGTGCACTTCCGGTCACGGGGCCCCCGGCGCGCCGCCACCTTCCAGCCCTCGTACTCCGGGCACCGCTGCTACTCGAGTCCCCCGGTCCGCAGCGTGACACCAGGCCTCACCCCCGACCACGGCGTAACTCCGAGGCACCAGCCGCCAGAGCCCCAGGATTTTCAGCGAGGCAGGCGGGGTGCAGGATCTGTAGGACACAGCTGCACTCGGACGGAATCGGCCCCTCGGCGTGGGCGACAGGATCGTTTCTCCCCCAGCGGCATCGGAGCACTAGCAAACTCCGTCCGCCATGTTGGCCAGCTAGCCACGCCCCCCCCACTCCATAGTTATTGCTGTACCATAACCTAACAGAATTGCAGTGAGAAGGATCCCCTGTCCCATGGCTAGCATTTACATCTTTTTATTTACATCCTAACATTATTTTTAGCGTGGTGTAGAGAGTCATAGCAAATAAGGCTTTGGATTGAGAGAAGTATGCTAGGTTGAAAATAAAATTGAGGTTTGAATTTTTAAGTGAGCTGTGGATTTTCGCATTGTAACAGGCGCCATAGTACTAATTATTGGCACAGTATACAAATATATTTGTTGTGTTGCATTAGTTTGGAAATGTTCAAGTTCTGTTAATGAACTAACAGTTGACTTTTCCATCTGCAGATTATACAGAATGACCAGCAGAGGGAGTGATGCCGGAAACCATTTCCCTGCATTGCTGAGACCCAAAAAAAAAAAAAGTCGCCAGCCTTCGACTTCCTTGATCAATTTACATGGTAGGTGAAACTCTCATTTAATCGTTTTCCTTGTGTTTGAAAGAATTTCAGGGCGTCTGATGGCTCTCAGCACCTTTTAGAGGGGTCTTCTGCATAAATATTATTTGTCCAGACTGAAGCCATATGGATGACGCTATTGGCATAAATGATAGTTTATGAAAGACGTTGACTGTCTACAAGGCTGAAAATCCTACTTGAGATACTAGTGCAAGCAATTTATCATCACAGGAAATTAGTGTCTTTGAAGCTGGAATGAGTTGTCTTATGTTAGAGCGGTTGACTTACTTTGAAAGACGGGAAGCTTATTTAACCTGCCTTCCTGCACTCTGTATGTGGGACTCTGATACTCAAGATGGATTGCTCTTTCGGATACTCTGTGTTCTTTTCACTCTAACCCACTTTCAAAAGGGGAGCCCAGTTCTTTCAATGGTGCAGAGTACTTTCCCAATACACTTCCACCTTGGCTTGCAGTCATAATAGCAGATAGTTAACTAGGGCGGAATTGCTAATGTCTCATTGTCCTGTGTTGTAGTCACCAGGGTGATTGGTTATGAGTTCCTCTGATGTCATAAAGCTACAGCATGATGGCATCTGACGTGAGATCAAGCAAAAGGATACATTTTTCATGGAATTGAAATAGGTAGCCTGCTAGACAGGACTTCCAGCTGAAGACAAAGATGTTAAAATGAAAGAAACTAGGGCAATATTAGAGACTTATACATTTGTTTGGGATGTATGACGTTAGCACGCATACTATTACCACTCATACCTTTACAACACGGTATTTACAATGAATACCGTTACAACGCATAGCGCTTTGAGGTGCTGGATAGTGGTAAGTGTAATTTTATATTCCAACTCCAGTCCCCGTGGACACTAGGGAAGGTGTTGTATATAAAATTAAACTTATTCCCTATCCTAGAGCGCCCCCCAGCGCAATGTGTTGTAATGGTATGCGTGGTAATGCCTGCGTTGTAATGGTAGTGCGTGGTAAAAAATGCGTGCTAAACGTTGTATACCATTTGTTTGTAGTTATAGGTGATAGTAATATTCTCGAGTTCGCTATTGGTTAACTGATAGGGATGTCCAACAACAAAGATGTTAGAATCTGTTGTTCATAGTTTTTAATATTACCACTAACTATAGCATAAGCCTTCCTACAAAAAGGTATCAGGTCACTCCATAGTTATTGCTGTACCATAACCTAACAGAATTGCAGTGAGAAGGATCCCCTGTCCCATGGCTAGCATTTACATCTTTTTATTTACATCCTAACATTATTTCTAGCGTGGTGTAGAGAGTCATAGCAAATAAGGCTTTGGATTGAGAGAAGTATGCTAGGTTGAAAATAAAATTGAGGTTTGAATTTTTAAGTGAGCTGTGGATTTTCGCATTGTAACAGGCGCCATAGTACTAATTATTGGCACAGTATACAAATATATTTGTTGTGTTGCATTAGTTTGGAAATGTTCAAGTTCTGTTAATGAACTAACAGTTGACTTTTCCATCTGCAGATTATACAGAATGACCAGCAGAGGGAGTGATGCCGGAAACCATTTCCCTGCATTGCTGAGACCCAAAAAAAAAAAAGTCGCCAGCCTTCGACTTCCTTGATCAATTTACATGGTAGGTGAAACTCTCATTTAATCGTTTTCCTTGTGTTTGAAAGAATTTCAGGGCGTCTGATGGCTCTCAGCACCTTTTAGAGGGGTCTTCTGCATAAATATTATTTGTCCAGACTGAAGCCATATGGATGACGCTATTGGCATAAATGATAGTTTATGAAAGACGTTGACTGTCTACAAGGCTGAAAATCCTACTTGAGATACTAGTGCAAGCAATTTATCATCACAGGAAATTAGTGTCTTTGAAGCTGGAATGAGTTGTCTTATGTTAGAGCGATTGACTTACTTTGAAAGACGGGAAGCTTATTTAACCTGCCTTCCTGCACTCTGTATGTGGGACTCTGATACTCAAGATGGATTGCTCTTTCGGATACTCTGTGTTCTTTTCACTCTAACCCACTTTCAAAAGGGGAGCCCAGTTCTTTCAATGGTGCAGAGTACTTTCCCAATACACTTCCACCTTGGCTTGCAGTCATAATAGCAGATAGTTAACTAGGGCGGAATTGCTAATGTCTCATTGTCCTGTGTTGTAGTCACCAGGGTGATTGGTTATGAGTTCCTCTGATGTCATAAAGCTACAGCATGATGGCATCTGACGTGAGATCAAGCAAAAGGATACATTTTTCATGGAATTGAAATAGGTAGCCTGCTAGACAGGACTTCCAGCTGAAGACAAAGATGTTAAAATGAAAGAAACTAGGGCAATATTAGAGACTTATACATTTGTTTGGGATGTATGACGTTAGCACGCATACTATTACCACTCATACCTTTACAACACGGTATTTACAATGAATACCGTTACAACGCATAGCGCTTTGAGGTGCTGGATAGTGGTAAGTGTAATTTTATATTCCAACTCCAGTCCCCGTGGACACTAGGGAAGGTGTTGTATATAAAATTAAACTTATTCCCTATCCTAGAGCGCCCCCCAGCGCAATGCGTTGTAATGGTATGCGTGGTAATGCCTGCGTTGTAATGGTAGTGCGTGGTAAAAAATGCGTGCTAAACGTTGTATACCATTTGTTTGTAGTTATAGGTGATAGTAATATTCTCGAGTTCGCTATTGGTTAACTGATAGGGATGTCCAACAACAAAGATGTTAGAATCTGTTGTTCATAGTTTTTAATATTACCACTAACTATAGCATAAGCCTTCCTACAAAAAGGTATCAGGTCACTCCATAGTTATTGCTGTACCATAACCTAACAGAATTGCAGTGAGAAGGATCCCCTGTCCCATGGCTAGCATTTACATCTTTTTATTTACATCCTAACATTATTTCTAGCGTGGTGTAGAGAGTCATAGCAAATAAGGCTTTGGATTGAGAGAAGTATGCTAGGTTGAAAATAAAATTGAGGTTTGAATTTTTAAGTGAGCTGTGGATTTTCGCATTGTAACAGGCGCCATAGTACTAATTATTGGCACAGTATACAAATATATTTGTTGTGTTGCATTAGTTTGGAAATGTTCAAGTTCTGTTAATGAACTAACAGTTGACTTTTCCATCTGCAGATTATACAGAATGACCAGCAGAGGGAGTGATGCCGGAAACCATTTCCCTGCATTGCTGAGACCCAAAAAAAAAAAAAGTCGCCAGCCTTCGACTTCCTTGATCAATTTACATGGTAGGTGAAACTCTCATTTAATCGTTTTCCTTGTGTTTGAAAGAATTTCAGGGCGTCTGATGGCTCTCAGCACCTTTTAGAGGGGTCTTCTGCATAAATATTATTTGTCCAGACTGAAGCCATATGGATGACGCTATTGGCATAAATGATAGTTTATGAAAGACGTTGACTGTCTACAAGGCTGAAAATCCTACTTGAGATACTAGTGCAAGCAATTTATCATCACAGGAAATTAGTGTCTTTGAAGCTGGAATGAGTTGTCTTATGTTAGAGCGATTGACTTACTTTGAAAGACGGGAAGCTTATTTAACCTGCCTTCCTGCACTCTGTATGTGGGACTCTGATACTCAAGATGGATTGCTCTTTCGGATACTCTGTGTTCTTTTCACTCTAACCCACTTTCAAAAGGGGAGCCCAGTTCTTTCAATGGTGCAGAGTACTTTCCCAATACACTTCCACCTTGGCTTGCAGTCATAATAGCAGATAGTTAACTAGGGCGGAATTGCTAATGTCTCATTGTCCTGTGTTGTAGTCACCAGGGTGATTGGTTATGAGTTCCTCTGATGTCATAAAGCTACAGCATGATGGCATCTGACGTGAGATCAAGCAAAAGGATACATTTTTCATGGAATTGAAATAGGTAGCCTGCTAGACAGGACTTCCAGCTGAAGACAAAGATGTTAAAATGAAAGAAACTAGGGCAATATTAGAGACTTATACATTTGTTTGGGATGTATGACGTTAGCACGCATACTATTACCACTCATACCTTTACAACACGGTATTTACAATGAATACCGTTACAACGCATAGCGCTTTGAGGTGCTGGATAGTGGTAAGTGTAATTTTATATTCCAACTCCAGTCCCCGTGGACACTAGGGAAGGTGTTGTATATAAAATTAAACTTATTCCCTATCCTAGAGCGCCCCCCAGCGCAATGCGTTGTAATGGTATGCGTGGTAATGCCTGCGTTGTAATGGTAGTGCGTGGTAAAAAATGCGTGCTAAACGTTGTATACCATTTGTTTGTAGTTATAGGTGATAGTAATATTCTCGAGTTCGCTATTGGTTAACTGATAGGGATGTCCAACAACAAAGATGTTAGAATCTGTTGTTCATAGTTTTTAATATTACCACTAACTATAGCATAAGCCTTCCTACAAAAAGGTATCAGGTCACTCCATAGTTATTGCTGTACCATAACCTAACAGAATTGCAGTGAGAAGGATCCCCTGTCCCATGGCTAGCATTTACATCTTTTTATTTACATCCTAACATTATTTCTAGCGTGGTGTAGAGAGTCATAGCAAATAAGGCTTTGGATTGAGAGAAGTATGCTAGGTTGAAAATAAAATTGAGGTTTGAATTTTTAAGTGAGCTGTGGATTTTCGCATTGTAACAGGCGCCATAGTACTAATTATTGGCACAGTATACAAATATATTTGTTGTGTTGCATTAGTTTGGAAATGTTCAAGTTCTGTTAATGAACTAACAGTTGACTTTTCCATCTGCAGATTATACAGAATGACCAGCAGAGGGAGTGATGCCGGAAACCATTTCCCTGCATTGCTGAGACCCAAAAAAAAAAAAGTCGCCAGCCTTCGACTTCCTTGATCAATTTACATGGTAGGTGAAACTCTCATTTAATCGTTTTCCTTGTGTTTGAAAGAATTTCAGGGCGTCTGATGGCTCTCAGCACCTTTTAGAGGGGTCTTCTGCATAAATATTATTTGTCCAGACTGAAGCCATATGGATGACGCTATTGGCATAAATGATAGTTTATGAAAGACGTTGACTGTCTACAAGGCTGAAAATCCTACTTGAGATACTAGTGCAAGCAATTTATCATCACAGGAAATTAGTGTCTTTGAAGCTGGAATGAGTTGTCTTATGTTAGAGCGATTGACTTACTTTGAAAGACGGGAAGCTTATTTAACCTGCCTTCCTGCACTCTGTATGTGGGACTCTGATACTCAAGATGGATTGCTCTTTCGGATACTCTGTGTTCTTTTCACTCTAACCCACTTTCAAAAGGGGAGCCCAGTTCTTTCAATGGTGCAGAGTACTTTCCCAATACACTTCCACCTTGGCTTGCAGTCATAATAGCAGATAGTTAACTAGGGCGGAATTGCTAATGTCTCATTGTCCTGTGTTGTAGTCACCAGGGTGATTGGTTATGAGTTCCTCTGATGTCATAAAGCTACAGCATGATGGCATCTGACGTGAGATCAAGCAAAAGGATACATTTTTCATGGAATTGAAATAGGTAGCCTGCTAGACAGGACTTCCAGCTGAAGACAAAGATGTTAAAATGAAAGAAACTAGGGCAATATTAGAGACTTATACATTTGTTTGGGATGTATGACGTTAGCACGCATACTATTACCACTCATACCTTTACAACACGGTATTTACAATGAATACCGTTACAACGCATAGCGCTTTGAGGTGCTGGATAGTGGTAAGTGTAATTTTATATTCCAACTCCAGTCCCCGTGGACACTAGGGAAGGTGTTGTATATAAAATTAAACTTATTCCCTATCCTAGAGCGCCCCCCAGCGCAATGCGTTGTAATGGTATGCGTGGTAATGCCTGCGTTGTAATGGTAGTGCGTGGTAAAAAATGCGTGCTAAACGTTGTATACCATTTGTTTGTAGTTATAGGTGATAGTAATATTCTCGAGTTCGCTATTGGTTAACTGATAGGGATGTCCAACAACAAAGATGTTAGAATCTGTTGTTCATAGTTTTTAATATTACCACTAACTATAGCATAAGCCTTCCTACAAAAAGGTATCAGGTCACTCCATAGTTATTGCTGTACCATAACCTAACAGAATTGCAGTGAGAAGGATCCCCTGTCCCATGGCTAGCATTTACATCTTTTTATTTACATCCTAACATTATTTCTAGCGTGGTGTAGAGAGTCATAGCAAATAAGGCTTTGGATTGAGAGAAGTATGCTAGGTTGAAAATAAAATTGAGGTTTGAATTTTTAAGTGAGCTGTGGATTTTCGCATTGTAACAGGCGCCATAGTACTAATTATTGGCACAGTATACAAATATATTTGTTGTGTTGCATTAGTTTGGAAATGTTCAAGTTCTGTTAATGAACTAACAGTTGACTTTTCCATCTGCAGATTATACAGAATGACCAGCAGAGGGAGTGATGCCGGAAACCATTTCCCTGCATTGCTGAGACCCAAAAAAAAAAAAAGTCGCCAGCCTTCGACTTCCTTGATCAATTTACATGGTAGGTGAAACTCTCATTTAATCGTTTTCCTTGTGTTTGAAAGAATTTCAGGGCGTCTGATGGCTCTCAGCACCTTTTAGAGGGGTCTTCTGCATAAATATTATTTGTCCAGACTGAAGCCATATGGATGACGCTATTGGCATAAATGATAGTTTATGAAAGACGTTGACTGTCTACAAGGCTGAAAATCCTACTTGAGATACTAGTGCAAGCAATTTATCATCACAGGAAATTAGTGTCTTTGAAGCTGGAATGAGTTGTCTTATGTTAGAGCGATTGACTTACTTTGAAAGACGGGAAGCTTATTTAACCTGCCTTCCTGCACTCTGTATGTGGGACTCTGATACTCAAGATGGATTGCTCTTTCGGATACTCTGTGTTCTTTTCACTCTAACCCACTTTCAAAAGGGGAGCCCAGTTCTTTCAATGGTGCAGAGTACTTTCCCAATACACTTCCACCTTGGCTTGCAGTCATAATAGCAGATAGTTAACTAGGGCGGAATTGCTAATGTCTCATTGTCCTGTGTTGTAGTCACCAGGGTGATTAGTTATGAGTTCCTCTGATGTCATAAAGCTACAGCATGATGGCATCTGACGTGAGATCAAGCAAAAGGATACATTTTTCATGGAATTGAAATAGGTAGCCTGCTAGACAGGACTTCCAGCTGAAGACAAAGATGTTAAAATGAAAGAAACTAGGGCAATATTAGAGACTTATACATTTGTTTGGGATGTATGACGTTAGCACGCATACTATTACCACTCATACCTTTACAACACGGTATTTACAATGAATACCGTTACAACGCATAGCGCTTTGAGGTGCTGGATAGTGGTAAGTGTAATTTTATATTCCAACTCCAGTCCCCGTGGACACTAGGGAAGGTGTTGTATATAAAATTAAACTTATTCCCTATCCTAGAGCGCCCCCCAGCGCAATGCGTTGTAATGGTATGCGTGGTAATGCCTGCGTTGTAATGGTAGTGCGTGGTAAAAAATGCGTGCTAAACGTTGTATACCATTTGTTTGTAGTTATAGGTGATAGTAATATTCTCGAGTTCGCTATTGGTTAACTGATAGGGATGTCCAACAACAAAGATGTTAGAATCTGTTGTTCATAGTTTTTAATATTACCACTAACTATAGCATAAGCCTTCCTACAAAAAGGTATCAGGTCACTCCATAGTTATTGCTGTACCATAACCTAACAGAATTGCAGTGAGAAGGATCCCCTGTCCCATGGCTAGCATTTACATCTTTTTATTTACATCCTAACATTATTTCTAGCGTGGTGTAGAGAGTCATAGCAAATAAGGCTTTGGATTGAGAGAAGTATGCTAGGTTGAAAATAAAATTGAGGTTTGAATTTTTAAGTGAGCTGTGGATTTTCGCATTGTAACAGGCGCCATAGTACTAATTATTGGCACAGTATACAAATATATTTGTTGTGTTGCATTAGTTTGGAAATGTTCAAGTTCTGTTAATGAACTAACAGTTGACTTTTCCATCTGCAGATTATACAGAATGACCAGCAGAGGGAGTGATGCCGGAAACCATTTCCCTGCATTGCTGAGACCCAAAAAAAAAAAAGTCGCCAGCCTTCGACTTCCTTGATCAATTTACATGGTAGGTGAAACTCTCATTTAATCGTTTTCCTTGTGTTTGAAAGAATTTCAGGGCGTCTGATGGCTCTCAGCACCTTTTAGAGGGGTCTTCTGCATAAATATTATTTGTCCAGACTGAAGCCATATGGATGACGCTATTGGCATAAATGATAGTTTATGAAAGACGTTGACTGTCTACAAGGCTGAAAATCCTACTTGAGATACTAGTGCAAGCAATTTATCATCACAGGAAATTAGTGTCTTTGAAGCTGGAATGAGTTGTCTTATGTTAGAGCGATTGACTTACTTTGAAAGACGGGAAGCTTATTTAACCTGCCTTCCTGCACTCTGTATGTGGGACTCTGATACTCAAGATGGATTGCTCTTTCGGATACTCTGTGTTCTTTTCACTCTAACCCACTTTCAAAAGGGGAGCCCAGTTCTTTCAATGGTGCAGAGTACTTTCCCAATACACTTCCACCTTGGCTTGCAGTCATAATAGCAGATAGTTAACTAGGGCGGAATTGCTAATGTCTCATTGTCCTGTGTTGTAGTCACCAGGGTGATTGGTTATGAGTTCCTCTGATGTCATAAAGCTACAGCATGATGGCATCTGACGTGAGATCAAGCAAAAGGATACATTTTTCATGGAATTGAAATAGGTAGCCTGCTAGACAGGACTTCCAGCTGAAGACAAAGATGTTAAAATGAAAGAAACTAGGGCAATATTAGAGACTTATACATTTGTTTGGGATGTATGACGTTAGCACGCATACTATTACCACTCATACCTTTACAACACGGTATTTACAATGAATACCGTTACAACGCATAGCGCTTTGAGGTGCTGGATAGTGGTAAGTGTAATTTTATATTCCAACTCCAGTCCCCGTGGACACTAGGGAAGGTGTTGTATATAAAATTAAACTTATTCCCTATCCTAGAGCGCCCCCCAGCGCAATGCGTTGTAATGGTATGCGTGGTAATGCCTGCGTTGTAATGGTAGTGCGTGGTAAAAAATGCGTGCTAAACGTTGTATACCATTTGTTTGTAGTTATAGGTGATAGTAATATTCTCGAGTTCGCTATTGGTTAACTGATAGGGATGTCCAACAACAAAGATGTTAGAATCTGTTGTTCATAGTTTTTAATATTACCACTAACTATAGCATAAGCCTTCCTACAAAAAGGTATCAGGTCACTCCATAGTTATTGCTGTACCATAACCTAACAGAATTGCAGTGAGAAGGATCCCCTGTCCCATGGCTAGCATTTACATCTTTTTATTTACATCCTAACATTATTTCTAGCGTGGTGTAGAGAGTCATAGCAAATAAGGCTTTGGATTGAGAGAAGTATGCTAGGTTGAAAATAAAATTGAGGTTTGAATTTTTAAGTGAGCTGTGGATTTTCGCATTGTAACAGGCGCCATAGTACTAATTATTGGCACAGTATACAAATATATTTGTTGTGTTGCATTAGTTTGGAAATGTTCAAGTTCTGTTAATGAACTAACAGTTGACTTTTCCATCTGCAGATTATACAGAATGACCAGCAGAGGGAGTGATGCCGGAAACCATTTCCCTGCATTGCTGAGACCCAAAAAAAAAAGAAAAGTCGCCAGCCTTCGACTTCCTTGATCAATTTACATGGTAGGTGAAACTCTCATTTAATCGTTTTCCTTGTGTTTGAAAGAATTTCAGGGCGTCTGATGGCTCTCAGCACCTTTTAGAGGGGTCTTCTGCATAAATATTATTTGTCCAGACTGAAGCCATATGGATGACGCTATTGGCATAAATGATAGTTTATGAAAGACGTTGACTGTCTACAAGGCTGAAAATCCTACTTGAGATACTAGTGCAAGCAATTTATCATCACAGGAAATTAGTGTCTTTGAAGCTGGAATGAGTTGTCTTATGTTAGAGCGATTGACTTACTTTGAAAGACGGGAAGCTTATTTAACCTGCCTTCCTGCACTCTGTATGTGGGACTCTGATACTCAAGATGGATTGCTCTTTCGGATACTCTGTGTTCTTTTCACTCTAACCCACTTTCAAAAGGGGAGCCCAGTTCTTTCAATGGTGCAGAGTACTTTCCCAATACACTTCCACCTTGGCTTGCAGTCATAATAGCAGATAGTTAACTAGGGCGGAATTGCTAATGTCTCATTGTCCTGTGTTGTAGTCACCAGGGTGATTGGTTATGAGTTCCTCTGATGTCATAAAGCTACAGCATGATGGCATCTGACGTGAGATCAAGCAAAAGGATACATTTTTCATGGAATTGAAATAGGTAGCCTGCTAGACAGGACTTCCAGCTGAAGACAAAGATGTTAAAATGAAAGAAACTAGGGCAATATTAGAGACTTATACATTTGTTTGGGATGTATGACGTTAGCACGCATACTATTACCACTCATACCTTTACAACACGGTATTTACAATGAATACCGTTACAACGCATAGCGCTTTGAGGTGCTGGATAGTGGTAAGTGTAATTTTATATTCCAACTCCAGTCCCCGTGGACACTAGGGAAGGTGTTGTATATAAAATTAAACTTATTCCCTATCCTAGAGCGCCCCCCAGCGCAATGCGTTGTAATGGTATGCGTGGTAATGCCTGCGTTGTAATGGTAGTGCGTGGTAAAAAATGCGTGCTAAACGTTGTATACCATTTGTTTGTAGTTATAGGTGATAGTAATATTCTCGAGTTCGCTATTGGTTAACTGATAGGGATGTCCAACAACAAAGATGTTAGAATCTGTTGTTCATAGTTTTTAATATTACCACTAACTATAGCATAAGCCTTCCTACAAAAAGGTAACAGGTCACTCCCCAATCTACACATAAAAGGATATTGTGGTGTACTCAAGCTTTTTAGGTCTAGTCCACAGGAGGTATTACTCTTGGGCATTGTCCATGAGGTCGTCCGCGGTTCTAGGTGTCACCGTCGGGAACAGGACCACACTATTGTCCGAGTCCGAGTGGACTGTGCTATCTTCGGTATCCGTATGAATTGCCTCCCGGTCCTCCCTGAAGGTGCCCACCGCTGCCACTGCCTCCATCTGTCCCTGCTTTTGCTGATGGGCAGTCGGTTTACGCTGTCTTGGGTGAGTGCGTCGGGCGCCGTCCCCGTTGTCTTCCTGATTCTGGCCATCTTTGGACCCAGCATCCGTAGAATCCTGTGTCGGGTCCAGCCGTTCCTCAATGTCCATCACCTCCATCCACTCTTCCACATCTGTGGGACTTTCGAAAAAGTGAGTTTTCTTGTCATGGATCACCTTCAGGCGCGCAGGGAACAGTAAGGCATACCGTAACTTCGCCTTTTGGAGTTTCTGTTTCACCTCATAGTATGATGACCGTTGTTTTTGCACTTGAGTGGTGTAGTCTGGGTATAATGATATTCTTTTATTCTCCCACGGTATGACCGATTTTATTCTGGCCTGGTTCAACAGCATGTCTCTGTCCCGGTAATTCAGGATCCGGACAATGAGCGGTCTTGGCGGTTGGCCCGGTTTAGGTTGTCCTGTTGGGATCCTATGGGCTCTCTCGACACAAAAGAACGGTGAAAGGCCTTCAGGGGCGACGTTATCTTGGAACCATTGTTCCATGAACTCCGCCGGACGGGATCCCTCGCTTCGTTCCGGCAGGCCAATAACGCGGATGTTATTGCGTCGATTACGCCCTTCCGCATCCTCCACGCGTTCCATCAGGGTCTTGACTTGACGCTGAATCAGCTGGATGGAGTCCGTGTGCTCCGCCACCGCCGGGGCAATTTCAGCCAGCGACAGACCATGATCCTCAACTTTGTCCGCTAATTTCTCATGGTCCGCCTTAAGCAAGGAGAGATTAGTGGTGAGGGTACCCATCTGCGTCTCCATCACAGCTCTGGAGTCCCTGATCTCTTTAAGTATAAGGTCCAGCTTATCACCTTGCTGACTCTCTGAAAGGGTGGAAGCCAGCGTCAGCGGCGCAGAGCCCCCGGGGTTCACATCTGGAGCAGGGCCCACGCCTGGCCCCTCCTTGCCCTCCGCGTTCTTCAAGCCTTTGCGCCCCATGTTAAGCGCCCGGTGTCCAGACGGCGGTAGGGTCGCGTCCGCAGGCGATCACCAGCCGTCCGAGGTTAGTCTGTTGCCCCCCTGCAGGTCGCCCCCAGCATCCACTACCTGGGGTAGCCGGCGAAGGCCGCCTTGGCCCTGCTAAGGGGGGGGGGGGGGCGCTCAGCTAATAGGGGCGTCGGGGCCCACCGCAGCGCCGCTCACCCTGAGGCGCTATCTCCTTCTCTATCCTGCTGGCTCACAGCAAGGGCCCAAGAACAGCAGCAGGATCTAGTGGGTGCCACCCCGTCCGAATCAGCCACACCGGTCCGGTGCCTCGTGACTAGGGCCCAGCCGGCAATGGAGTAGTTATGTCGCTCCGGGGGTAGGATCAGCTCCCCTCCAGGCGTCCCAGTCTCCAGCTCGCCCCAGGGGGAGGCCCAGACACCACCTCGCTGCAGCCGGGCTATCAGGGCGTCCCGGCCGGACCCGTTCCTCAGTCCAGGGGTCCCTGCCGAATGTAGTCCGCCCTCAGCTGGATGTGGGGCAGCAGCGCCACACCTGGCCCCTCCGCACCTCCCCGGACCTCTCACCTTCGGCCCTCGCGGGCAGGGGGTAGCTCAGCCGGCGGGGACACACGGATCACAGCACTCCGGCGCCTCAGTCCGCCGCTCAAGGCCGTCCGCAGTCTCCGTCTTTTCCCCCGGCACCCGGGGTCGCAGGGTGTCGCCTGCCTTTCTCGGCTGTCGCGGGGTCGGGGTTCCCGATCCAGGGGTGCACTTCCGGTCACGGGGCCCCCGGCGCGCCGCCACCTTCCAGCCCTCGTACTCCGGGCACCGCTGCTACTCGAGTCCCCCGGTCCGCAGCGTGACACCAGGCCTCACCCCCGACCACGGCGTAACTCCGAGGCACCAGCCGCCAGAGCCCCAGGATTTTCAGCGAGGCAGGCGGGGTGCAGGATCTGTAGGACACAGCTGCACTCGGACGGAATCGGCCCCTCGGCGTGGGCGACAGGATCGTTTCTCCCCCAGCGGCATCGGAGCACTAGCAAACTCCGTCCGCCATGTTGGCCAGCTAGCCACGCCCCCCCCACTCCATAGTTATTGCTGTACCATAACCTAACAGAATTGCAGTGAGAAGGATCCCCTGTCCCATGGCTAGCATTTACATCTTTTTATTTACATCCTAACATTATTTTTAGCGTGGTGTAGAGAGTCATAGCAAATAAGGCTTTGGATTGAGAGAAGTATGCTAGGTTGAAAATAAAATTGAGGTTTGAATTTTTAAGTGAGCTGTGGATTTTCGCATTGTAACAGGCGCCATAGTACTAATTATTGGCACAGTATACAAATATATTTGTTGTGTTGCATTAGTTTGGAAATGTTCAAGTTCTGTTAATGAACTAACAGTTGACTTTTCCATCTGCAGATTATACAGAATGACCAGCAGAGGGAGTGATGCCGGAAACCATTTCCCTGCATTGCTGAGACCCAAAAAAAAAAAAAGTCGCCAGCCTTCGACTTCCTTGATCAATTTACATGGTAGGTGAAACTCTCATTTAATCGTTTTCCTTGTGTTTGAAAGAATTTCAGGGCGTCTGATGGCTCTCAGCACCTTTTAGAGGGGTCTTCTGCATAAATATTATTTGTCCAGACTGAAGCCATATGGATGACGCTATTGGCATAAATGATAGTTTATGAAAGACGTTGACTGTCTACAAGGCTGAAAATCCTACTTGAGATACTAGTGCAAGCAATTTATCATCACAGGAAATTAGTGTCTTTGAAGCTGGAATGAGTTGTCTTATGTTAGAGCGGTTGACTTACTTTGAAAGACGGGAAGCTTATTTAACCTGCCTTCCTGCACTCTGTATGTGGGACTCTGATACTCAAGATGGATTGCTCTTTCGGATACTCTGTGTTCTTTTCACTCTAACCCACTTTCAAAAGGGGAGCCCAGTTCTTTCAATGGTGCAGAGTACTTTCCCAATACACTTCCACCTTGGCTTGCAGTCATAATAGCAGATAGTTAACTAGGGCGGAATTGCTAATGTCTCATTGTCCTGTGTTGTAGTCACCAGGGTGATTGGTTATGAGTTCCTCTGATGTCATAAAGCTACAGCATGATGGCATCTGACGTGAGATCAAGCAAAAGGATACATTTTTCATGGAATTGAAATAGGTAGCCTGCTAGACAGGACTTCCAGCTGAAGACAAAGATGTTAAAATGAAAGAAACTAGGGCAATATTAGAGACTTATACATTTGTTTGGGATGTATGACGTTAGCACGCATACTATTACCACTCATACCTTTACAACACGGTATTTACAATGAATACCGTTACAACACATAGCGCTTTGAGGTGCTGGATAGTGGTAAGTGTAATTTTATATTCCAACTCCAGTCCCCGTGGACACTAGGGAAGGTGTTGTATATAAAATTAAACTTATTCCCTATCCTAGAGCGCCCCCCAGCGCAATGCGTTGTAATGGTATGCGTGGTAATGCCTGCGTTGTAATGGTAGTGCGTGGTAAAAAATGCGTGCTAAACGTTGTATACCATTTGTTTGTAGTTATAGGTGATAGTAATATTCTCGAGTTCGCTATTGGTTAACTGATAGGGATGTCCAACAACAAAGATGTTAGAATCTGTTGTTCATAGTTTTTAATATTACCACTAACTATAGCATAAGCCTTCCTACAAAAAGGTATCAGGTCACTCCATAGTTATTGCTGTACCATAACCTAACAGAATTGCAGTGAGAAGGATCCCCTGTCCCATGGCTAGCATTTACATCTTTTTATTTACATCCTAACATTATTTCTAGCGTGGTGTAGAGAGTCATAGCAAATAAGGCTTTGGATTGAGAGAAGTATGCTAGGTTGAAAATAAAATTGAGGTTTGAATTTTTAAGTGAGCTGTGGATTTTCGCATTGTAACAGGCGCCATAGTACTAATTATTGGCACAGTATACAAATATATTTGTTGTGTTGCATTAGTTTGGAAATGTTCAAGTTCTGTTAATGAACTAACAGTTGACTTTTCCATCTGCAGATTATACAGAATGACCAGCAGAGGGAGTGATGCCGGAAACCATTTCCCTGCATTGCTGAGACCCAAAAAAAAAAAAAGTCGCCAGCCTTCGACTTCCTTGATCAATTTACATGGTAGGTGAAACTCTCATTTAATCGTTTTCCTTGTGTTTGAAAGAATTTCAGGGCGTCTGATGGCTCTCAGCACCTTTTAGAGGGGTCTTCTGCATAAATATTATTTGTCCAGACTGAAGCCATATGGATGACGCTATTGGCATAAATGATAGTTTATGAAAGACGTTGACTGTCTACAAGGCTGAAAATCCTACTTGAGATACTAGTGCAAGCAATTTATCATCACAGGAAATTAGTGTCTTTGAAGCTGGAATGAGTTGTCTTATGTTAGAGCGATTGACTTACTTTGAAAGACGGGAAGCTTATTTAACCTGCCTTCCTGCACTCTGTATGTGGGACTCTGATACTCAAGATGGATTGCTCTTTCGGATACTCTGTGTTCTTTTCACTCTAACCCACTTTCAAAAGGGGAGCCCAGTTCTTTCAATGGTGCAGAGTACTTTCCCAATACACTTCCACCTTGGCTTGCAGTCATAATAGCAGATAGTTAACTAGGGCGGAATTGCTAATGTCTCATTGTCCTGTGTTGTAGTCACCAGGGTGATTGGTTATGAGTTCCTCTGATGTCATAAAGCTACAGCATGATGGCATCTGACGTGAGATCAAGCAAAAGGATACATTTTTCATGGAATTGAAATAGGTAGCCTGCTAGACAGGACTTCCAGCTGAAGACAAAGATGTTAAAATGAAAGAAACTAGGGCAATATTAGAGACTTATACATTTGTTTGGGATGTATGACGTTAGCACGCATACTATTACCACTCATACCTTTACAACACGGTATTTACAATGAATACCGTTACAACGCATAGCGCTTTGAGGTGCTGGATAGTGGTAAGTGTAATTTTATATTCCAACTCCAGTCCCCGTGGACACTAGGGAAGGTGTTGTATATAAAATTAAACTTATTCCCTATCCTAGAGCGCCCCCCAGCGCAATGCGTTGTAATGGTATGCGTGGTAATGCCTGCGTTGTAATGGTAGTGCGTGGTAAAAAATGCGTGCTAAACGTTGTATACCATTTGTTTGTAGTTATAGGTGATAGTAATATTCTCGAGTTCGCTATTGGTTAACTGATAGGGATGTCCAACAACAAAGATGTTAGAATCTGTTGTTCATAGTTTTTAATATTACCACTAACTATAGCATAAGCCTTCCTACAAAAAGGTATCAGGTCACTCCATAGTTATTGCTGTACCATAACCTAACAGAATTGCAGTGAGAAGGATCCCCTGTCCCATGGCTAGCATTTACATCTTTTTATTTACATCCTAACATTATTTCTAGCGTGGTGTAGAGAGTCATAGCAAATAAGGCTTTGGATTGAGAGAAGTATGCTAGGTTGAAAATAAAATTGAGGTTTGAATTTTTAAGTGAGCTGTGGATTTTCGCATTGTAACAGGCGCCATAGTACTAATTATTGGCACAGTATACAAATATATTTGTTGTGTTGCATTAGTTTGGAAATGTTCAAGTTCTGTTAATGAACTAACAGTTGACTTTTCCATCTGCAGATTATACAGAATGACCAGCAGAGGGAGTGATGCCGGAAACCATTTCCCTGCATTGCTGAGACCCCCAAAAAAAAAAAGTCGCCAGCCTTCGACTTCCTTGATCAATTTACATGGTAGGTGAAACTCTCATTTAATCGTTTTCCTTGTGTTTGAAAGAATTTCAGGGCGTCTGATGGCTCTCAGCACCTTTTAGAGGGGTCTTCTGCATAAATATTATTTGTCCAGACTGAAGCCATATGGATGACGCTATTGGCATAAATGATAGTTTATGAAAGACGTTGACTGTCTACAAGGCTGAAAATCCTACTTGAGATACTAGTGCAAGCAATTTATCATCACAGGAAATTAGTGTCTTTGAAGCTGGAATGAGTTGTCTTATGTTAGAGCGATTGACTTACTTTGAAAGACGGGAAGCTTATTTAACCTGCCTTCCTGCACTCTGTATGTGGGACTCTGATACTCAAGATGGATTGCTCTTTCGGATACTCTGTGTTCTTTTCACTCTAACCCACTTTCAAAAGGGGAGCCCAGTTCTTTCAATGGTGCAGAGTACTTTCCCAATACACTTCCACCTTGGCTTGCAGTCATAATAGCAGATAGTTAACTAGGGCGGAATTGCTAATGTCTCATTGTCCTGTGTTGTAGTCACCAGGGTGATTGGTTATGAGTTCCTCTGATGTCATAAAGCTACAGCATGATGGCATCTGACGTGAGATCAAGCAAAAGGATACATTTTTCATGGAATTGAAATAGGTAGCCTGCTAGACAGGACTTCCAGCTGAAGACAAAGATGTTAAAATGAAAGAAACTAGGGCAATATTAGAGACTTATACATTTGTTTGGGATGTATGACGTTAGCACGCATACTATTACCACTCATACCTTTACAACACGGTATTTACAATGAATACCGTTACAACGCATAGCGCTTTGAGGTGCTGGATAGTGGTAAGTGTAATTTTATATTCCAACTCCAGTCCCCGTGGACACTAGGGAAGGTGTTGTATATAAAATTAAACTTATTCCCTATCCTAGAGCGCCCCCCAGCGCAATGCGTTGTAATGGTATGCGTGGTAATGCCTGCGTTGTAATGGTAGTGCGTGGTAAAAAATGCGTGCTAAACGTTGTATACCATTTGTTTGTAGTTATAGGTGATAGTAATATTCTCGAGTTCGCTATTGGTTAACTGATAGGGATGTCCAACAACAAAGATGTTAGAATCTGTTGTTCATAGTTTTTAATATTACCACTAACTATAGCATAAGCCTTCCTACAAAAAGGTATCAGGTCACTCCATAGTTATTGCTGTACCATAACCTAACAGAATTGCAGTGAGAAGGATCCCCTGTCCCATGGCTAGCATTTACATCTTTTTATTTACATCCTAACATTATTTCTAGCGTGGTGTAGAGAGTCATAGCAAATAAGGCTTTGGATTGAGAGAAGTATGCTAGGTTGAAAATAAAATTGAGGTTTGAATTTTTAAGTGAGCTGTGGATTTTCGCATTGTAACAGGCGCCATAGTACTAATTATTGGCACAGTATACAAATATATTTGTTGTGTTGCATTAGTTTGGAAATGTTCAAGTTCTGTTAATGAACTAACAGTTGACTTTTCCATCTGCAGATTATACAGAATGACCAGCAGAGGGAGTGATGCCGGAAACCATTTCCCTGCATTGCTGAGACCCAAAAAAAAAAAAAGTCGCCAGCCTTCGACTTCCTTGATCAATTTACATGGTAGGTGAAACTCTCATTTAATCGTTTTCCTTGTGTTTGAAAGAATTTCAGGGCGTCTGATGGCTCTCAGCACCTTTTAGAGGGGTCTTCTGCATAAATATTATTTGTCCAGACTGAAGCCATATGGATGACGCTATTGGCATAAATGATAGTTTATGAAAGACGTTGACTGTCTACAAGGCTGAAAATCCTACTTGAGATACTAGTGCAAGCAATTTATCATCACAGGAAATTAGTGTCTTTGAAGCTGGAATGAGTTGTCTTATGTTAGAGCGATTGACTTACTTTGAAAGACGGGAAGCTTATTTAACCTGCCTTCCTGCACTCTGTATGTGGGACTCTGATACTCAAGATGGATTGCTCTTTCGGATACTCTGTGTTCTTTTCACTCTAACCCACTTTCAAAAGGGGAGCCCAGTTCTTTCAATGGTGCAGAGTACTTTCCCAATACACTTCCACCTTGGCTTGCAGTCATAATAGCAGATAGTTAACTAGGGCGGAATTGCTAATGTCTCATTGTCCTGTGTTGTAGTCACCAGGGTGATTGGTTATGAGTTCCTCTGATGTCATAAAGCTACAGCATGATGGCATCTGACGTGAGATCAAGCAAAAGGATACATTTTTCATGGAATTGAAATAGGTAGCCTGCTAGACAGGACTTCCAGCTGAAGACAAAGATGTTAAAATGAAAGAAACTAGGGCAATATTAGAGACTTATACATTTGTTTGGGATGTATGACGTTAGCACGCATACTATTACCACTCATACCTTTACAACACGGTATTTACAATGAATACCGTTACAACGCATAGCGCTTTGAGGTGCTGGATAGTGGTAAGTGTAATTTTATATTCCAACTCCAGTCCCCGTGGACACTAGGGAAGGTGTTGTATATAAAATTAAACTTATTCCCTATCCTAGAGCGCCCCCCAGCGCAATGCGTTGTAATGGTATGCGTGGTAATGCCTGCGTTGTAATGGTAGTGCGTGGTAAAAAATGCGTGCTAAACGTTGTATACCATTTGTTTGTAGTTATAGGTGATAGTAATATTCTCGAGTTCGCTATTGGTTAACTGATAGGGATGTCCAACAACAAAGATGTTAGAATCTGTTGTTCATAGTTTTTAATATTACCACTAACTATAGCATAAGCCTTCCTACAAAAAGGTATCAGGTCACTCCATAGTTATTGCTGTACCATAACCTAACAGAATTGCAGTGAGAAGGATCCCCTGTCCCATGGCTAGCATTTACATCTTTTTATTTACATCCTAACATTATTTCTAGCGTGGTGTAGAGAGTCATAGCAAATAAGGCTTTGGATTGAGAGAAGTATGCTAGGTTGAAAATAAAATTGAGGTTTGAATTTTTAAGTGAGCTGTGGATTTTCGCATTGTAACAGGCGCCATAGTACTAATTATTGGCACAGTATACAAATATATTTGTTGTGTTGCATTAGTTTGGAAATGTTCAAGTTCTGTTAATGAACTAACAGTTGACTTTTCCATCTGCAGATTATACAGAATGACCAGCAGAGGGAGTGATGCCGGAAACCATTTCCCTGCATTGCTGAGACCCAAAAAAAAAAAAAGTCGCCAGCCTTCGACTTCCTTGATCAATTTACATGGTAGGTGAAACTCTCATTTAATCGTTTTCCTTGTGTTTGAAAGAATTTCAGGGCGTCTGATGGCTCTCAGCACCTTTTAGAGGGGTCTTCTGCATAAATATTATTTGTCCAGACTGAAGCCATATGGATGACGCTATTGGCATAAATGATAGTTTATGAAAGACGTTGACTGTCTACAAGGCTGAAAATCCTACTTGAGATACTAGTGCAAGCAATTTATCATCACAGGAAATTAGTGTCTTTGAAGCTGGAATGAGTTGTCTTATGTTAGAGCGATTGACTTACTTTGAAAGACGGGAAGCTTATTTAACCTGCCTTCCTGCACTCTGTATGTGGGACTCTGATACTCAAGATGGATTGCTCTTTCGGATACTCTGTGTTCTTTTCACTCTAACCCACTTTCAAAAGGGGAGCCCAGTTCTTTCAATGGTGCAGAGTACTTTCCCAATACACTTCCACCTTGGCTTGCAGTCATAATAGCAGATAGTTAACTAGGGCGGAATTGCTAATGTCTCATTGTCCTGTGTTGTAGTCACCAGGGTGATTGGTTATGAGTTCCTCTGATGTCATAAAGCTACAGCATGATGGCATCTGACGTGAGATCAAGCAAAAGGATACATTTTTCATGGAATTGAAATAGGTAGCCTGCTAGACAGGACTTCCAGCTGAAGACAAAGATGTTAAAATGAAAGAAACTAGGGCAATATTAGAGACTTATACATTTGTTTGGGATGTATGACGTTAGCACGCATACTATTACCACTCATACCTTTACAACACGGTATTTACAATGAATACCGTTACAACGCATAGCGCTTTGAGGTGCTGGATAGTGGTAAGTGTAATTTTATATTCCAACTCCAGTCCCCGTGGACACTAGGGAAGGTGTTGTATATAAAATTAAACTTATTCCCTATCCTAGAGCGCCCCCCAGCGCAATGCGTTGTAATGGTATGCGTGGTAATGCCTGCGTTGTAATGGTAGTGCGTGGTAAAAAATGCGTGCTAAACGTTGTATACCATTTGTTTGTAGTTATAGGTGATAGTAATATTCTCGAGTTCGCTATTGGTTAACTGATAGGGATGTCCAACAACAAAGATGTTAGAATCTGTTGTTCATAGTTTTTAATATTACCACTAACTATAGCATAAGCCTTCCTACAAAAAGGTATCAGGTCACTCCATAGTTATTGCTGTACCATAACCTAACAGAATTGCAGTGAGAAGGATCCCCTGTCCCATGGCTAGCATTTACATCTTTTTATTTACATCCTAACATTATTTCTAGCGTGGTGTAGAGAGTCATAGCAAATAAGGCTTTGGATTGAGAGAAGTATGCTAGGTTGAAAATAAAATTGAGGTTTGAATTTTTAAGTGAGCTGTGGATTTTCGCATTGTAACAGGCGCCATAGTACTAATTATTGGCACAGTATACAAATATATTTGTTGTGTTGCATTAGTTTGGAAATGTTCAAGTTCTGTTAATGAACTAACAGTTGACTTTTCCATCTGCAGATTATACAGAATGACCAGCAGAGGGAGTGATGCCGGAAACCATTTCCCTGCATTGCTGAGACCCAAAAAAAAAAAAAGTCGCCAGCCTTCGACTTCCTTGATCAATTTACATGGTAGGTGAAACTCTCATTTAATCGTTTTCCTTGTGTTTGAAAGAATTTCAGGGCGTCTGATGGCTCTCAGCACCTTTTAGAGGGGTCTTCTGCATAAATATTATTTGTCCAGACTGAAGCCATATGGATGACGCTATTGGCATAAATGATAGTTTATGAAAGACGTTGACTGTCTACAAGGCTGAAAATCCTACTTGAGATACTAGTGCAAGCAATTTATCATCACAGGAAATTAGTGTCTTTGAAGCTGGAATGAGTTGTCTTATGTTAGAGCGATTGACTTACTTTGAAAGACGGGAAGCTTATTTAACCTGCCTTCCTGCACTCTGTATGTGGGACTCTGATACTCAAGATGGATTGCTCTTTCGGATACTCTGTGTTCTTTTCACTCTAACCCACTTTCAAAAGGGGAGCCCAGTTCTTTCAATGGTGCAGAGTACTTTCCCAATACACTTCCACCTTGGCTTGCAGTCATAATAGCAGATAGTTAACTAGGGCGGAATTGCTAATGTCTCATTGTCCTGTGTTGTAGTCACCAGGGTGATTGGTTATGAGTTCCTCTGATGTCATAAAGCTACAGCATGATGGCATCTGACGTGAGATCAAGCAAAAGGATACATTTTTCATGGAATTGAAATAGGTAGCCTGCTAGACAGGACTTCCAGCTGAAGACAAAGATGTTAAAATGAAAGAAACTAGGGCAATATTAGAGACTTATACATTTGTTTGGGATGTATGACGTTAGCACGCATACTATTACCACTCATACCTTTACAACACGGTATTTACAATGAATACCGTTACAACGCATAGCGCTTTGAGGTGCTGGATAGTGGTAAGTGTAATTTTATATTCCAACTCCAGTCCCCGTGGACACTAGGGAAGGTGTTGTATATAAAATTAAACTTATTCCCTATCCTAGAGCGCCCCCCAGCGCAATGCGTTGTAATGGTATGCGTGGTAATGCCTGCGTTGTAATGGTAGTGCGTGGTAAAAAATGCGTGCTAAACGTTGTATACCATTTGTTTGTAGTTATAGGTGATAGTAATATTCTCGAGTTCGCTATTGGTTAACTGATAGGGATGTCCAACAACAAAGATGTTAGAATCTGTTGTTCATAGTTTTTAATATTACCACTAACTATAGCATAAGCCTTCCTACAAAAAGGTATCAGGTCACTCCATAGTTATTGCTGTACCATAACCTAACAGAATTGCAGTGAGAAGGATCCCCTGTCCCATGGCTAGCATTTACATCTTTTTATTTACATCCTAACATTATTTCTAGCGTGGTGTAGAGAGTCATAGCAAATAAGGCTTTGGATTGAGAGAAGTATGCTAGGTTGAAAATAAAATTGAGGTTTGAATTTTTAAGTGAGCTGTGGATTTTCGCATTGTAACAGGCGCCATAGTACTAATTATTGGCACAGTATACAAATATATTTGTTGTGTTGCATTAGTTTGGAAATGTTCAAGTTCTGTTAATGAACTAACAGTTGACTTTTCCATCTGCAGATTATACAGAATGACCAGCAGAGGGAGTGATGCCGGAAACCATTTCCCTGCATTGCTGAGACCCCAAAAAAAAAAAAGTCGCCAGCCTTCGACTTCCTTGATCAATTTACATGGTAGGTGAAACTCTCATTTAATCGTTTTCCTTGTGTTTGAAAGAATTTCAGGGCGTCTGATGGCTCTCAGCACCTTTTAGAGGGGTCTTCTGCATAAATATTATTTGTCCAGACTGAAGCCATATGGATGACGCTATTGGCATAAATGATAGTTTATGAAAGACGTTGACTGTCTACAAGGCTGAAAATCCTACTTGAGATACTAGTGCAAGCAATTTATCATCACAGGAAATTAGTGTCTTTGAAGCTGGAATGAGTTGTCTTATGTTAGAGCGATTGACTTACTTTGAAAGACGGGAAGCTTATTTAACCTGCCTTCCTGCACTCTGTATGTGGGACTCTGATACTCAAGATGGATTGCTCTTTCGGATACTCTGTGTTCTTTTCACTCTAACCCACTTTCAAAAGGGGAGCCCAGTTCTTTCAATGGTGCAGAGTACTTTCCCAATACACTTCCACCTTGGCTTGCAGTCATAATAGCAGATAGTTAACTAGGGCGGAATTGCTAATGTCTCATTGTCCTGTGTTGTAGTCACCAGGGTGATTGGTTATGAGTTCCTCTGATGTCATAAAGCTACAGCATGATGGCATCTGACGTGAGATCAAGCAAAAGGATACATTTTTCATGGAATTGAAATAGGTAGCCTGCTAGACAGGACTTCCAGCTGAAGACAAAGATGTTAAAATGAAAGAAACTAGGGCAATATTAGAGACTTATACATTTGTTTGGGATGTATGACGTTAGCACGCATACTATTACCACTCATACCTTTACAACACGGTATTTACAATGAATACCGTTACAACGCATAGCGCTTTGAGGTGCTGGATAGTGGTAAGTGTAATTTTATATTCCAACTCCAGTCCCCGTGGACACTAGGGAAGGTGTTGTATATAAAATTAAACTTATTCCCTATCCTAGAGCGCCCCCCAGCGCAATGCGTTGTAATGGTATGCGTGGTAATGCCTGCGTTGTAATGGTAGTGCGTGGTAAAAAATGCGTGCTAAACGTTGTATACCATTTGTTTGTAGTTATAGGTGATAGTAATATTCTCGAGTTCGCTATTGGTTAACTGATAGGGATGTCCAACAACAAAGATGTTAGAATCTGTTGTTCATAGTTTTTAATATTACCACTAACTATAGCATAAGCCTTCCTACAAAAAGGTATCAGGTCACTCCATAGTTATTGCTGTACCATAACCTAACAGAATTGCAGTGAGAAGGATCCCCTGTCCCATGGCTAGCATTTACATCTTTTTATTTACATCCTAACATTATTTCTAGCGTGGTGTAGAGAGTCATAGCAAATAAGGCTTTGGATTGAGAGAAGTATGCTAGGTTGAAAATAAAATTGAGGTTTGAATTTTTAAGTGAGCTGTGGATTTTCGCATTGTAACAGGCGCCATAGTACTAATTATTGGCACAGTATACAAATATATTTGTTGTGTTGCATTAGTTTGGAAATGTTCAAGTTCTGTTAATGAACTAACAGTTGACTTTTCCATCTGCAGATTATACAGAATGACCAGCAGAGGGAGTGATGCCGGAAACCATTTCCCTGCATTGCTGAGACCCCAAAAAAAAAAAGTCGCCAGCCTTCGACTTCCTTGATCAATTTACATGGTAGGTGAAACTCTCATTTAATCGTTTTCCTTGTGTTTGAAAGAATTTCAGGGCGTCTGATGTCTCTCAGCACCTTTTAGTGGGGTCTTCTGCATAAATATTATTTGTCCAGACTGAAGCCATATGGATGACGCTATTGGCATAAATGATAGTTTATGAAAGACGTTGACTGTCTACAAGGCTGAAAATCCTACTTGAGATACTAGTGCAAGCAATTTATCATCACAGGAAATTAGTGTCTTTGAAGCTGGAATGAGTTGTCTTATGTTAGAGCGATTGATTTACTTTGAAAGACGGGAAGCTTATTTAACCTGCCTTCCTGCACTCTGTATGTGGGACTCTGATGCTCAAGATGGATTGTTCTTTCGGATACTCTGTGTTCTTTTCACTCTAACCCACTTTCAAAAGGGGAGCCCAGTTCTTTCAATGGTGCAGAGTACTTTCCCAATACACTTCCACCTTGGCTTGCAGTCATAATAGCAGATAGTTAACTAGGGCGGAATTGCTAATGTCTCATTGTCCTGTGTTGTAGTCACCAGGGTGATTGGTTATGAGTTCCTCTGATGTCATAAAGCTACAGCATGATGGCATCTGACGTGAGATCAAGCAAATGGATACATTTTTCATGGAATTGAAATAGGTAGCCTGCTAGACAGGACTTCCAGCTGAAGACAAAGATGTTAAAATGAAAGAAACTAGGACAATATTAGAGACTTATACATTTGTTTGGGATGTATGACGTTAGCACGCATACTATTACCATGCATACCTTTACAACGCGGTATTTACAACGAATACAGTTACAACGCATAGCGCTTTGAGGTGCTGGATAGTGGTAAGTATAATTTTATATTCCAACTCCAGTCCCCGTGGACACTAGGGAAGGTGTTGGATATAAAATTAAACGTATTCCCTATCCTAGAGCGCCCCCCAGCGCAATGCGTTGTAATGGTATGCGTGGTAATGCCTGCGTTGTAATGGTAGTGCGTGGTAAAAAATGCGTGCTAAGCGTTGTATACCATTTGTTTGTAGTTGAAGGTGATAGTAATATTCTCGAGTTCTCTATTGGTTAACTGATAGGGATGTGCAACAACAAAGATGTTAGAATCTGTTGTTCATAGTTTTTAATATTACCACTAACTATAGCATAAGCCTTCCTACAAAAACGTATCAGGTCACTCCATAGTTATTGCTGTACCATAACCTAACAGAATTGCAGTGAGAAGGATCCCCTGTCACATGGCTAGCATTTACATCTTCTTATTTACATCCTAATATTGGTTCTAGCGTGGTGTAGAGAGTCATAGCAAATAAGGCTTTGGATTGAGAGAAGTTTGCTAGGTTGAAAATAAAATTGAGGTTTGAATTTTTAAGTGAGCTGTGGATTTTCGCATTGTAACAGGCGCCATAGTACTAATTATTGGCACAGTATACAAATATATTTGTTGTGTTGCATTAGTTTGGAAATGTTCAAGTTCTGTTAATAAACTAACAGTTGACTTTTCCATCTGCAGATTATACTGAATGACCAGCAGAGGGAGTGATGCCGGAAACCATTTCCCTGCATTGCTGAGACCCAAAAAAAAAAAAGTCGCCAGCCTTCGACTTCCTTGATCAATTTACATGGTAGGTGAAACTCTCATTTAATCGTTTTCCTTGTGTTTGAAAGAATTTCAGGGCGTCTGATGGCTCTCAGCACCTTTTAGTGGGGTCTTCTGCATAAATATTATTTGTCCAGACTGAAGCCATATGGATGACGCTATTGGCATAAATGATAGTTTATGAAAGACGTTGACTGTCTACAAGGCTGAAAATCCTACTTGAGATACTAGTGCAAGCAATTTATCATCACAGGAAATTAGTGTCTTTGAAGCTGGAATGAGTTGTCTTATGTTAGAGCGATTGACTTACTTTGAAAGACGGGAAGTTTATTTAACCTGCCTTCCTGCACTCTGTATGTGGGACTCTGATACTCAAGATGGATTGCTCTTTCGGATACTCTGTGTTCTTTTCACTCTAACCCACTTTCAAAAGGGGAGCCCAGTTCTTTCAATGGTGCAGAGTACTTTCCCAATACACTTCCACCTTGGCTTGCAGTCATAATAGCAGATAGTTAACTAGGGCGGAATTGCTAATGTCTCATTGTCCTGTGTTGTAGTCACCAGGGTGATTGGTTATGAGTTCCTCTGATGTCATAAAGCTACAGCATGATGGCATCTGACGTGAGATCAAGCAAATGGATAAATTTTTCATGGAATTGAAATAGGTAGCCTGCTAGACAGGACTTCCAGCTGAAGACAAAGATGTTAAAATGAAAGAAACTAGGACAATATTAGAGACTTATACATTTGTTTGGGATGTATGACGTTAGCACGCATACTATTACCATGCATACCTTTACAACGCGGTATTTACAACGAATACAGTTACAACGCATAGCGCTTTGAGGTGCTGGATAGTGGTAAGTATAATTTTATATTCCAACTCCAGTCCCCGTGGACACTAGGGAAGGTGTTGGATATAAAATTAAACGTATTCCCTATCCTATAGCGCCCCCCAGCGCAATGCGTTGTAATGGTATGCGTGGTAATGCCTGCGTTGTAATGGTAGTGCGTGGTAAAAAATGCGTGCTAAACGTTGTATACCATTTGTTTGTAGTTGAAGGTGATAGTAATATTCTCGAGTTCTCTATTGGTTAACTGATAGGGATGTGCAACAACAAAGATGTTAGAATCTGTTGTTCATAGTTTTTAATATTACCACTAACTATAGCATAAGCCTTCCTACAAAAACGTATCAGGTCACTCCATAGTTTTTTTTTTTTTAAAACTCTTTATTCGTGACTGTTACAGGATGCCTTACATTTCTGTACATTTTCTTATCGTAACATACATCAGTCTTTTCCATTTTCAAACCCAGAAACTTGTGGGATCAGTGCATTTCAGTTTCAAATTGCTTATCAGAGCATCCCCAGGATGATTCCCATATGTACTCCGTACCCTCCAGGATTGTGTCCGTCATAAGTAGCATACCCCAACTGTCCCTTCCTCCCCAACCGCCCGCCCACCCCCTGTCTCCTGGTCGTCCTCACTCGTACACTCCACATCCCGGGTCAAGGTGGCACTATGTATGTCTGAAGTGGTAAAAGCCGTAGGTCTGGTCTAGCCGATGTGAGTCACATTGGTGCCCTGTAGGCCTCGTCCCCCTCCCGCCATCTTTGCGAGTTCATCCCACCGGGCCTCCCGAGCAGTCCAGGTCTATCTCCTCCAGGTCTATCATCATTAAGTCCCAATCCTGAGCTATAGGATATTTGCGCAGGCCCTTGCTCTCCTCGTCTCGCAGCGCCGCGGATTCTGCCTTGCCCCACTTCAGCAAGTCGCTGCGCCACGTTTCTATCTGCGGGGCCCTGGGTGACTTCCATCTCATGGTGAGCACCCTGATCGCCAGCACCAGTGCCAGGTCCGTAAACCTCAGCTGTGCCTTGCATGTCTTGGGCCGCTTTCTATTCCCCAACAGGCATGGTAACGCTCCCTCAGGGATTCGGAGTGTTGTTATGGAGTGTAGTGTATGTTTGATCGTTCCCCAGTAAGAGTGTAACTTCGGGCATGTCCACAGCATGTGGAGAATATGTGCCTCATCCTGGTAACATCTCGGGCAGCAATGTGCGGTGGCAGGGAACATCCGATGCAGCCTCTGGGGTGTAAGGTAAGCTCTGTGGAGAACCATGGCCTGTATGAACTGAAACTTAACATTCCTAGACACCCGTCTATGATGGCCTAAAATAATTTTCCACTCCCCGTCTGTAATGTTTTCCCCTGAGTCTGCAGTCCAGGACTCCCTGAGTGTAGCAATCGGTGAAGGTACATGTTCCCTGATGCCAGTGTATAGCCATTTACTAGGTGTCTCCCCGCTCCCATGTAGTGTAAGAGATGTACTAATTCATGCTGTTCCGGTTTCGTCCTTTGCGGGGCCCAAGCCCGTCTGACATAGTGCGTCACCGAGGCGTGTAGTAGGTAGAAGCGTGAAGGTGCTCCCGTGGCCTGCACAAATGAGTCATGGTCCAGCAAGGTGTCATCGCCGAACAGGTCTCCCACCCTGTCCACTCCTGTCTCCGCCCAGGGTCGCAATCTGCGCCGTGTTAAGGTCCCCTGCGGTGTCGGGAGTCCCAGTAGTGGTATATTGTCTGCATATGGGGGGGTCCCATTCGAGTACGACAGCGCTTTCTTCCAGCAGGTCAAGGCCACGTGCAGGAGGGGGTGGCAGTCCCCAGGAATTCTAGCATTGGGCAAGAGGAGGGAGTGCAGGTCTCCCCGCGCCAGTTTGTCCTCCGTGTAAGCGATCTCATGCAAGTCCCTGCCCCCCACCCATCGGGTCAGCCATTGGAGTTGGCTGGCATAGTAGTAACTGCGCAGGTCCGGCACTCCCAGTCCGCCCTGTCTAGTATTTAGTTGCAGTTTTTTAAGGCTGATCCGCCTCCTCCCCGAGCCCCAGATAAGGGTGATCAATAATGTATTCAGTGAGGTAAATATCTGACGCGGCAGCAGAACCGGTAGGTTCACAAAATAATACAGAATGCGGGGAAGGAGGACCATCTTCGAGACCGCCACTCGTCCCATTACCGATAGGGGCAAGGATGTCCAGAAGCCCACGCTACCTCGTATGCCAGTAATGGCCTTACGGATATTACCGTCAATCTGGGCCTCCGGGTCCCGGTAGACCTGTATTCCGAGATACTTGAACGTGGTCGGTGCCACTTGTATGTCGTAGGTCCCGAACTGCATGAGGGGAGGTCGTTGGCCATCTCGAAAGAAGAAGCCCAGGGATTTCCCTGGATTTATAGCCAGCCCAGATATGTCCTCAAATCGCCTGAAGATATCCGCCAGAGACGAGTGGTCTCCTCGCAGGTTTCGGAGGAACACCAGGATGTCGTCGGCATATATTGAAGTCATGTGGTCGGTGCCCCCCACCGGTATGCCGTCCTCCGCAGCTCTGTTGCGAAGCGCAATAGCCAGGGGCTCCAGCGTCAACACAAACAGTAGTGGCGACAATGGGCAGCCCTGACGGGTGCCCCTGTGGACTCCATAACTGTCCGAAGTGTGCCTTCCTGTGCGCGCCCTGGCCGTCGGACCCGTATATAATAAACGGATCCATTTGATCAGGGCTTCCGGGAAACCAAAGCGGTGTAAGACTTCGAACATGAAATTCCACGTCAAAGAGTCAAACGCCTGACGGAGGTCTAGGGCTATGCAGCCCGCGTGTGGCAGATCGTGGGGTGTAGTTGTCATGAGGGCGTGGAGTCGCCTCGAGTTTTGGGAGGTACTCCTCTCTGGGAGGAAGCCGCATTGATCGGTATGGATCAGGCCAGGGAGGTGATGTTGGATCCTCAAGGCAATAGCTTTACTGAGAATATTATACTCCGTGGAGAGCATAGAGAGGGGCCTGTAGTTACCTACATCCTGAGGGTCCCTACCGGGTTTCGGGATCGAAATCACCAAGGCCTGCATGGTGGTAGCCGGGAGATGGCCAGCCTCGTACGCAGTGAGGTATATTTTCTCCAGAACAGGGGCCAACACATCAGTATATGATTGATAAAATTCCCCTGGTAGGCCATCCATACCCGGGGTTTTACCCCGGTTAAGTGAGTGGATCGCTACCTTTATTTCCTGCTGTGTTATAGGCCCGGCTAGAGCCGCCTGGACTCCCGGGGCCAGCACTGGGAGCGTCAAGTCATCCAGGAATTCCGTCATTTCGTCCCTGTCCTCGACAGAGGGGGGAGCATAGAGGGTCTCCAGGTGTGTCTTAAACACAGTATTAATACCCATTTGAGTGTGTATCAGATCACCTGCCGCGTTCCGGATAGACGTTATTGTAGGGCTCTCAGGGGCATCCCGGACCAGCCGGGCGAGCAGAGCACCGGACCTATCTGCCTCTGACTGTTGCCGTTTCAAATAGGCTCCGTAGTCCATCACCCTCAGGGTCTCCAGTAGTTCAGCATGTTCGATATTACACTGCTGCAGATCCGGTCGGCGGTCAGGGTCCTGCCCCACCGCATTTTCCAGGTCACTTAACCGCGTCTCTACCTTGCACAGTTTACTATGGATCTCCTGTCTGGCTCCCACCAGGCGGCCTATAGCAGCCCCCCGAATTACGGTTTTCATTGCGTCCCACACCACTAAGTTCGAGGACGCAGAGTCCCAGTTTGTATCGAAGTAGCCAGTTAAGGCCTCCGCTATATATGAGTGAAACGGGCCATCCGCAAGCAACGCAGGGTTAAGCCTCCAGGTAGGGACAGGCGAGGGTATTCTACCCCAGTGTAAGTCGAGTGTCAACGGCCGGTGGTCCGAGAACGTTTTAGCCAGATAATCTGCTGCGTCGCATCTGGCCGCGAGAGAGCTGGAGCATACAAATCTGTCCAGTCTGGTGTGCAGGTTGTGTACAGGGGAGTAGTATGAATATTCTTTATGTGTCGGGTGCAATGTGCGCCAGGTGTCAACCAATCCCCAGCCCCGAAGCCATGTTCCAAACAATTCAGGTAGTTTATGTGTACCCGCTGCCTGAAGGGGGGGGTGTGACCTATCAAGGGTCACATCTAAGACCATGTTCCAGTCACCTCCCAGGATCCAGGGGACGTCCGCCCAGTCCGCCAGAGCCCGGCCCATCTTAGCTAAAAACTTATCTTGGTCGAAATTCGGGGCGTAGATGCTGCCCAGCACTACCACTTCCCCGTCTAGGGTACCTCTCACTAGTACGTAGCGTCCTTGGTCGTCAGTCCGCCTCTCCAGTTCCACAAAAGGAGTACCATGACGTACCCATATCGTGGCCCCTCTGGAGAATGCAGAGTACGTGGTAGAGAATACAGTGCCTCTCCATTTCTTCCGCAACAGGAGTGCTTCGGAGTGTGTCAAGTGTGACTCCTGTAAGAACACTATATGTGCCTTTTGTCGCAGCAGGAAAGCATGCACCCTGTGTCTCTTCTGCACTGCCCCCAGCCCTCTCACATTCCAGGTGACCAGCCTATACCTACCCTGTACGTCAGCCATAACCCCGTGTAGGTGTCGCAATGAGTGTTCCCATATGTCCCAGTGAGTGACTCGCCCGTGTCAACCAGGAGACAGTACCCACCCTATCCCAAACCCCAACTGTGGAGGCGCAGCCTCTGAACTCCGCTGTGCCGAACAATAAACTGTGTAACATAATAAAACAGATAACGTTGCATACGCTAGTGGGGGGTCGGCCAAGCTCTGGCCGTGTCCTTAGTGCCATGTCCGATCAAGCCGCCGGCTCAACGGCGCCGCTGGGAGAGTTCCATCAGAATTCTTCGACAAGTGTAGCCACATCTCGTGGAAAGGGGGGGGAAAGAGGAAGGGGGCAGGGGGGGGGGAAATACAGGGGTGGCCCCATACTGGTGCAGCCAGTGAACAGCTGCCAAGCGCCACAGGATCATAGGAGATACAGGGTTCATATCTCGCAGTCTTCACACCCGAGGCTCCCACCCCACCCAAGGGTGGGGCACGTAGTGTCCGCCATCAGAGAAGGGCCACACATATTGCCAGAGCAAACACAGTCCACCTCTCTCCCCCTCCCCCCACCACCCCCCCCAATCTACACATAAAAGGATATTGTGGTGTACTCAAGCTTTTTAGGTCTAGTCCACAGGAGGTATTACTCTTGGGCATTGTCCATGAGGTCGTCCGCGGTTCTAGGTGTCACCGTCGGGAACAGGACCACACTATTGTCCGAGTCCGAGTGGACTGTGCTATCTTCGGTATC
Organism: Lissotriton vulgaris; assembly: GCF_964263255.1. Classification (NCBI taxonomy): domain Eukaryota; kingdom Metazoa; phylum Chordata; class Amphibia; order Caudata; family Salamandridae; genus Lissotriton; species Lissotriton vulgaris. Next base: position 1,472,448 of record NW_028245779.1, on the reverse strand, counting down.
CGTATGAATTGCCTCCCGGTCCTCCCTGAAGGTGCCCACCGCTGCCACTGCCTCCATCTGTCCCTGCTTTTGCTGATGGGCAGTCGGTTTACGCTGTCTTGGGTGAGTGCGTCGGGCGCCGTCCCCGTTGTCTTCCTGATTCTGGCCATCTTTGGACCCAGCATCCGTAGAATCCTGTGTCGGGTCCAGCCGTTCCTCAATGTCCATCACCTCCATCCACTCTTCCACATCTGTGGGACTTTCGAAAAAGTGAGTTTTCTTGTCATGGATCACCTTCAGGCGCGCAGGGAACAGTAAGGCATACCGTAACTTCGCCTTTTGGAGTTTCTGTTTCACCTCATAGTATGATGACCGTTGTTTTTGCACTTGAGTGGTGTAGTCTGGGTATAATGATATTCTTTTATTCTCCCACGGTATGACCGATTTTATTCTGGCCTGGTTCAACAGCATGTCTCTGTCCCGGTAATTCAGGATCCGGACAATGAGCGGTCTTGGCGGTTGGCCCGGTTTAGGTTGTCCTGTTGGGATCCTATGGGCTCTCTCGACACAAAAGAACGGTGAAAGGCCTTCAGGGGCGACGTTATCTTGGAACCATTGTTCCATGAACTCCGCCGGACGGGATCCCTCGCTTCGTTCCGGCAGGCCAATAACGCGGATGTTATTGCGTCGATTACGCCCTTCCGCATCCTCCACGCGTTCCATCAGGGTCTTGACTTGACGCTGAATCAGCTGGATGGAGTCCGTGTGCTCCGCCACCGCCGGGGCAATTTCAGCCAGCGACAGACCATGATCCTCAACTTTGTCCGCTAATTTCTCATGGTCCGCCTTAAGCAAGGAGAGATTAGTGGTGAGGGTACCCATCTGCGTCTCCATCACAGCTCTGGAGTCCCTGATCTCTTTAAGTATAAGGTCCAGCTTATCACCTTGCTGACTCTCTGAAAGGGTGGAAGCCAGCGTCAGCGGCGCAGAGCCCCCGGGGTTCACATCTGGAGCAGGGCCCACGCCTGGCCCCTCCTTGCCCTCCGCGTTCTTCATGCCTTTGCGCCCCATGTTAAGCGCCCGGTGTCCAGACGGCGGTAGGGTCGCGTCCGCAGGCGATCACCAGCCGTCCGAGGTTAGTCTGTTGCCCCCCTGCAGGTCGCCCCCAGCATCCACTACCTGGGGTAGCCGGCGAAGGCCGCCTTGGCCCTGCTAAGGGGGGGGGGGGGGGGGGGGGGGGGCGCTCAGCTAATAGGGGCGTCGGGGCCCACCGCAGCGCCGCTCACCCTGAGGCGCTATCTCCTTCTCTATCCTGCTGGCTCACAGCAAGGGCCCAAGAACAGCAGCAGGATCTAGTGGGTGCCACCCCGTCCGAATCAGCCACACCGGTCCGGTGCCTCGTGACTAGGGCCCAGCCGGCAATGGAGTAGTTATGTCGCTCCGGGGGTAGGATCAGCTCCCCTCCAGGCGTCCCAGTCTCCAGCTCGCCCCAGGGGGAGGCCCAGACACCACCTCGCTGCAGCCGGGCTATCAGGGCGTCCCGGCCGGACCCGTTCCTCAGTCCAGGGGTCCCTGCCGAATGTAGTCCGCCCTCAGCTGGATGTGGGGCAGCAGCGCCACACCTGGCCCCTCCGCACCTCCCCGGACCTCTCACCTTCGGCCCTCGCGGGCAGGGGGTAGCTCAGCCGGCGGGGACACACGGATCACAGCACTCCGGCGCCTCAGTCCGCCGCTCAAGGCCGTCCGCAGTCTCCGTCTTTTCCCCCGGCACCCGGGGTCGCAGGGTGTCGCCTGCCTTTCTCGGCTGTCGCGGGGTCGGGGTTCCCGATCCAGGGGTGCACTTCCGGTCACGGGGCCCCCGGCGCGCCGCCACCTTCCAGCCCTCGTACTCCGGGCACCGCTGCTACTCGAGTCCCCCGGTCCGCAGCGTGACACCAGGCCTCACCCCCGACCACGGCGTAACTCCGAGGCACCAGCCGCCAGAGCCCCAGGATTTTCAGCGAGGCAGGCGGGGTGCAGGATCTGTAGGACACAGCTGCACTCGGACGGAATCGGCCCCTCGGCGTGGGCGACAGGATCGTTTCTCCCCCAGCGGCATCGGAGCACTAGCAAACTCCGTCCGCCATGTTGGCCAGCTAGCCACGCCCCCCCCACTCCATAGTTATTGCTGTACCATAACCTAACAGAATTGCAGTGAGAAGGATCCCCTGTCCCATGGCTAGCATTTACATCTTTTTATTTACATCCTAACATTATTTTTAGCGTGGTGTAGAGAGTCATAGCAAATAAGGCTTTGGATTGAGAGAAGTATGCTAGGTTGAAAATAAACAGTTGACTTTTCCATCTGCAGATTATACAGAATGACCAGCAGAGGGAGTGATGCCGGAAACCATTTCCCTGCATTGCTGAGACCCAAAAAAAAAAAAAGTCGCCAGCCTTCGACTTCCTTGATCAATTTACATGGTAGGTGAAACTCTCATTTAATCGTTTTCCTTGTGTTTGAAAGAATTTCAGGGCGTCTGATGGCTCTCAGCACCTTTTAGAGGGGTCTTCTGCATAAATATTATTTGTCCAGACTGAAGCCATATGGATGACGCTATTGGCATAAATGATAGTTTATGAAAGACGTTGACTGTCTACAAGGCTGAAAATCCTACTTGAGATACTAGTGCAAGCAATTTATCATCACAGGAAATTAGTGTCTTTGAAGCTGGAATGAGTTGTCTTATGTTAGAGCGATTGACTTACTTTGAAAGACGGGAAGCTTATTTAACCTGCCTTCCTGCACTCTGTATGTGGGACTCTGATACTCAAGATGGATTGCTCTTTCGGATACTCTGTGTTCTTTTCACTCTAACCCACTTTCAAAAGGGGAGCCCAGTTCTTTCAATGGTGCAGAGTACTTTCCCAATACACTTCCACCTTGGCTTGCAGTCATAATAGCAGATAGTTAACTAGGGCGGAATTGCTAATGTCTCATTGTCCTGTGTTGTAGTCACCAGGGTGATTGGTTATGAGTTCCTCTGATGTCATAAAGCTACAGCATGATGGCATCTGACGTGAGATCAAGCAAAAGGATACATTTTTCATGGAATTGAAATAGGTAGCCTGCTAGACAGGACTTCCAGCTGAAGACAAAGATGTTAAAATGAAAGAAACTAGGGCAATATTAGAGACTTATACATTTGTTTGGGATGTATGACGTTAGCACGCATACTATTACCACTCATACCTTTACAACACGGTATTTACAATGAATACCGTTACAACGCATAGCGCTTTGAGGTGCTGGATAGTGGTAAGTGTAATTTTATATTCCAACTCCAGTCCCCGTGGACACTAGGGAAGGTGTTGTATATAAAATTAAACTTATTCCCTATCCTAGAGCGCCCCCCAGCGCAATGCGTTGTAATGGTATGCGTGGTAATGCCTGCGTTGTAATGGTAGTGCGTGGTAAAAAATGCGTGCTAAACGTTGTATACCATTTGTTTGTAGTTATAGGTGATAGTAATATTCTCGAGTTCGCTATTGGTTAACTGATAGGGATGTCCAACAACAAAGATGTTAGAATCTGTTGTTCATAGTTTTTAATATTACCACTAACTATAGCATAAGCCTTCCTACAAAAAGGTATCAGGTCACTCCATAGTTATTGCTGTACCATAACCTAACAGAATTGCAGTGAGAAGGATCCCCTGTCCCATGGCTAGCATTTACATCTTTTTATTTACATCCTAACATTATTTCTAGCGTGGTGTAGAGAGTCATAGCAAATAAGGCTTTGGATTGAGAGAAGTATGCTAGGTTGAAAATAAAATTGAGGTTTGAATTTTTAAGTGAGCTGTGGATTTTCGCATTGTAACAGGCGCCATAGTACTAATTATTGGCACAGTATACAAATATATTTGTTGTGTTGCATTAGTTTGGAAATGTTCAAGTTCTGTTAATGAACTAACAGTTGACTTTTCCATCTGCAGATTATACAGAATGACCAGCAGAGGGAGTGATGCCGGAAACCATTTCCCTGCATTGCTGAGACCCCAAAAAAAAAAAAGTCGCCAGCCTTCGACTTCCTTGATCAATTTACATGGTAGGTGAAACTCTCATTTAATCGTTTTCCTTGTGTTTGAAAGAATTTCAGGGCGTCTGATGGCTCTCAGCACCTTTTAGAGGGGTCTTCTGCATAAATATTATTTGTCCAGACTGAAGCCATATGGATGACGCTATTGGCATAAATGATAGTTTATGAAAGACGTTGACTGTCTACAAGGCTGAAAATCCTACTTGAGATACTAGTGCAAGCAATTTATCATCACAGGAAATTAGTGTCTTTGAAGCTGGAATGAGTTGTCTTATGTTAGAGCGATTGACTTACTTTGAAAGACGGGAAGCTTATTTAACCTGCCTTCCTGCACTCTGTATGTGGGACTCTGATACTCAAGATGGATTGCTCTTTCGGATACTCTGTGTTCTTTTCACTCTAACCCACTTTCAAAAGGGGAGCCCAGTTCTTTCAATGGTGCAGAGTACTTTCCCAATACACTTCCACCTTGGCTTGCAGTCATAATAGCAGATAGTTAACTAGGGCGGAATTGCTAATGTCTCATTGTCCTGTGTTGTAGTCACCAGGGTGATTGGTTATGAGTTCCTCTGATGTCATAAAGCTACAGCATGATGGCATCTGACGTGAGATCAAGCAAAAGGATACATTTTTCATGGAATTGAAATAGGTAGCCTGCTAGACAGGACTTCCAGCTGAAGACAAAGATGTTAAAATGAAAGAAACTAGGGCAATATTAGAGACTTATACATTTGTTTGGGATGTATGACGTTAGCACGCATACTATTACCACTCATACCTTTACAACACGGTATTTACAATGAATACCGTTACAACGCATAGCGCTTTGAGGTGCTGGATAGTGGTAAGTGTAATTTTATATTCCAACTCCAGTCCCCGTGGACACTAGGGAAGGTGTTGTATATAAAATTAAACTTATTCCCTATCCTAGAGCGCCCCCCAGCGCAATGCGTTGTAATGGTATGCGTGGTAATGCCTGCGTTGTAATGGTAGTGCGTGGTAAAAAATGCGTGCTAAACGTTGTATACCATTTGTTTGTAGTTATAGGTGATAGTAATATTCTCGAGTTCGCTATTGGTTAACTGATAGGGATGTCCAACAACAAAGATGTTAGAATCTGTTGTTCATAGTTTTTAATATTACCACTAACTATAGCATAAGCCTTCCTACAAAAAGGTATCAGGTCACTCCATAGTTATTGCTGTACCATAACCTAACAGAATTGCAGTGAGAAGGATCCCCTGTCCCATGGCTAGCATTTACATCTTTTTATTTACATCCTAACATTATTTCTAGCGTGGTGTAGAGAGTCATAGCAAATAAGGCTTTGGATTGAGAGAAGTATGCTAGGTTGAAAATAAAATTGAGGTTTGAATTTTTAAGTGAGCTGTGGATTTTCGCATTGTAACAGGCGCCATAGTACTAATTATTGGCACAGTATACAAATATATTTGTTGTGTTGCATTAGTTTGGAAATGTTCAAGTTCTGTTAATGAACTAACAGTTGACTTTTCCATCTGCAGATTATACAGAATGACCAGCAGAGGGAGTGATGCCGGAAACCATTTCCCTGCATTGCTGAGACCCAAAAAAAAAAAAAGTCGCCAGCCTTCGACTTCCTTGATCAATTTACATGGTAGGTGAAACTCTCATTTAATCGTTTTCCTTGTGTTTGAAAGAATTTCAGGGCGTCTGATGGCTCTCAGCACCTTTTAGAGGGGTCTTCTGCATAAATATTATTTGTCCAGACTGAAGCCATATGGATGACGCTATTGGCATAAATGATAGTTTATGAAAGACGTTGACTGTCTACAAGGCTGAAAATCCTACTTGAGATACTAGTGCAAGCAATTTATCATCACAGGAAATTAGTGTCTTTGAAGCTGGAATGAGTTGTCTTATGTTAGAGCGATTGACTTACTTTGAAAGACGGGAAGCTTATTTAACCTGCCTTCCTGCACTCTGTATGTGGGACTCTGGTACTCAAGATGGATTGCTCTTTCGGATACTCTGTGTTCTTTTCACTCTAACCCACTTTCAAAAGGGGAGCCCAGTTCTTTCAATGGTGCAGAGTACTTTCCCAATACACTTCCACCTTGGCTTGCAGTCATAATAGCAGATAGTTAACTAGGGCGGAATTGCTAATGTCTCATTGTCCTGTGTTGTAGTCACCAGGGTGATTGGTTATGAGTTCCTCTGATGTCATAAAGCTACAGCATGATGGCATCTGACGTGAGATCAAGCAAAAGGATACATTTTTCATGGAATTGAAATAGGTAGCCTGCTAGACAGGACTTCCAGCTGAAGACAAAGATGTTAAAATGAAAGAAACTAGGGCAATATTAGAGACTTATACATTTGTTTGGGATGTATGACGTTAGCACGCATACTATTACCACTCATACCTTTACAACACGGTATTTACAATGAATACCGTTACAACGCATAGCGCTTTGAGGTGCTGGATAGTGGTAAGTGTAATTTTATATTCCAACTCCAGTCTCCGTGGACACTAGGGAAGGTGTTGTATATAAAATTAAACTTATTCCCTATCCTAGAGCGCCCCCCAGCGCAATGCGTTGTAATGGTATGCGTGGTAATGCCTGCGTTGTAATGGTAGTGCGTGGTAAAAAATGCGTGCTAAACGTTGTATACCATTTGTTTGTAGTTATAGGTGATAGTAATATTCTCGAGTTCGCTATTGGTTAACTGATAGGGATGTCCAACAACAAAGATGTTAGAATCTGTTGTTCATAGTTTTTAATATTACCACTAACTATAGCATAAGCCTTCCTACAAAAAGGTATCAGGTCACTCCATAGTTATTGCTGTACCATAACCTAACAGAATTGCAGTGAGAAGGATCCCCTGTCCCATGGCTAGCATTTACATCTTTTTATTTACATCCTAACATTATTTCTAGCGTGGTGTAGAGAGTCATAGCAAATAAGGCTTTGGATTGAGAGAAGTATGCTAGGTTGAAAATAAAATTGAGGTTTGAATTTTTAAGTGAGCTGTGGATTTTCGCATTGTAACAGGCGCCATAGTACTAATTATTGGCACAGTATACAAATATATTTGTTGTGTTGCATTAGTTTGGAAATGTTCAAGTTCTGTTAATGAACTAACAGTTGACTTTTCCATCTGCAGATTATACTGAATGACCAGCAGAGGGAGTGATGCCGGAAGCCATTTCCCTGCATTGCTGAGACCCCAAAAAAAAAAAAGTCGCCAGCCTTCGACTTCCTTGATCAATTTACATGGTAGGTGAAACTCTCATTTAATCGTTTTCCTTGTGTTTGAAAGAATTTCAGGGCGTCTGATGGCTCTCAGCACCTTTTAGAGGGGTCTTCTGCATAAATATTATTTGTCCAGACTGAAGCCATATGGATGACGCTATTGGCATAAATGATAGTTTATGAAAGACGTTGACTGTCTACAAGGCTGAAAATCCTACTTGAGATACTAGTGCAAGCAATTTATCATCACAGGAAATTAGTGTCTTTGAAGCTGGAATGAGTTGTCTTATGTTAGAGCGATTGACTTACTTTGAAAGACGGGAAGCTTATTTAACCTGCCTTCCTGCACTCTGTATGTGGGACTCTGATACTCAAGATGGATTGCTCTTTCGGATACTCTGTGTTCTTTTCACTCTAACCCACTTTCAAAAGGGGAGCCCAGTTCTTTCAATGGTGCAGAGTACTTTCCCAATACACTTCCACCTTGGCTTGCAGTCATAATAGCAGATAGTTAACTAGGGCGGAATTGCTAATGTCTCATTGTCCTGTGTTGTAGTCACCAGGGTGATTGGTTATGAGTTCCTCTGATGTCATAAAGCTACAGCATGATGGCATCTGACGTGAGATCAAGCAAAAGGATACATTTTTCATGGAATTGAAATAGGTAGCCTGCTAGACAGGACTTCCAGCTGAAGACAAAGATGTTAAAATGAAAGAAACTAGGGCAATATTAGAGACTTATACATTTGTTTGGGATGTATGACGTTAGCACGCATACTATTACCACTCATACCTTTACAACACGGTATTTACAATGAATACCGTTACAACGCATAGCGCTTTGAGGTGCTGGATAGTGGTAAGTGTAATTTTATATTCCAACTCCAGTCCCCGTGGACACTAGGGAAGGTGTTGTATATAAAATTAAACTTATTCCCTATCCTAGAGCTCCCCCCAGGGCAATGCGTTGTAATGGTATGCGTGGTAATGCCTGCGTTGTAATGGTAGTGCGTGGTAAAAAATGCGTGCTAAACGTTGTATACCATTTGTTTGTAGTTATAGGTGATAGTAATATTCTCGAGTTCGCTATTGGTTAACTGATAGGGATGTCCAACAACAAAGATGTTAGAATCTGTTGTTCATAGTTTTTAATATTACCACTAACTATAGCATAAGCCTTCCTACAAAAAGGTATCAGGTCACTCCATAGTTATTGCTGTACCATAACCTAACAGAATTGCAGTGAGAAGGATCCCCTGTCCCATGGCTAGCATTTACATCTTTTTATTTACATCCTAACATTATTTCTAGCGTGGTGTAGAGAGTCATAGCAAATAAGGCTTTGGATTGAGAGAAGTATGCTAGGTTGAAAATAAAATTGAGGTTTGAATTTTTAAGTGAGCTGTGGATTTTCGCATTGTAACAGGCGCCATAGCACTGATTATTGGCACAGTATACACATATATTTGTTGTGTTGCATTAGTTTGGAAATGTTCAAGTTCTGTTAATGAACTAACAGTTGACTTTTCCATCTGCAGATTATACAGAATGACCAGCAGAGGGAGTGATGCCGGAAACCATTTCCCTGCATTGCTGAGACCCCAAAAAAAAAAAAGTCGCCAGCCTTCGACTTCCTTGATCAATTTACATGGTAGGTGAAACTCTCATTTAATCGTTTTCCTTGTGTTTGAAAGAATTTCAGGGCGTCTGATGGCTCTCAGCACCTTTTAGTGGGGTCTTCTGCATAAATATTATTTGTCCAGACTGAAGCCATATGGATGACGCTATTGGCATAAATGATAGTTTATGAAAGACGTTGACTGTCTACAAGACTGAAAATCCTACTTGAGATACTAGTGCAAGCAATTTATCATCACAGGAAATTAGTGTCTTTGAAGCTGGAATGAGTTGTCTTATGTTAGAGCGATTGACTTACTTTGAAAGACGGGAAGCTTATTTAACCTGCCTTCCTGCACTCTGTATGTGGGACTCTGATACTCAAGATGGATTGCTCTTTCGGATACTCTGTGTTCTTGTCACTCTAACCCACTTTCAAAAGGGGAGCCCAGTTCTTTCAATGGTGCAGAGTACTTTCCCAATACACTTCCACCTTGGCTTGCAGTCATAATAGCAGATAGTTAACTAGGGCGGAATTGCTAATGTCTCATTGTCCTGTGTTGTAGTCACCAGGGTGATTGGTTATGAGTTCCTCTGATGTCATAAAGCTACAGCATGATGGCATCTGACGTGAGATCAAGCAAATGGATACATTTTTCATGGAATTGAAATAGGTAGCCTGCTAGACAGGACTTCCAGCTGAAGACAAAGATGTTAAAATGAAAAACTAGGACAATATTAGAGACTTATACATTTGTTTGGGATGTATGACGTTAGCATGCATACTATTACCATGCATACCTTTACAACGCGGTATTTACAACGAATACAGTTACAACGCATAGCGCTTTGAGGTGCTGGATAGTGGTAAGTATAATTTTATATTCCAACTCCAGTCCCCGTGGACACTAGGGAAGGTGTTGGATATAAAATTAAACGTATTCCCTATCCTAGAGCGCCCCCCAGCGCAATGCGTTGTAATGGTATGCGTGGTAATGCCTGCGTTGTAATGGTAGTGCGTGGTAAAAAATGCGTGCTAAACGTTGTATACCATTTGTTTGTAGTTGAAGGTGATAGTAATATTCTCGAGTTCGCTATTGGTTAACTGATAGGGATGTGCAACAACAAAGATGTTAGAATCTGTTGTTCATAGTTTTTAATATTACCACTAACTATAGCATAAGCCTTCCTACAAAAACTTATCAGGTCACTCCATAGTTATTGCTGTACCATAACCTAACAGAATTGCAGTGAGAAGGATCCCCTGTCCCATGGCTAGCATTTACATCTTTTTATTTACATCCTAACATTATTTCTAGCGTGGTGTAGAGAGTCATAGCAAATAAGGCTTTGGATTGAGAGAAGTATGCTAGGTTGAAAATAAAATTGAGGTTTGAATTTTTAAGTGAGCTGTGGATTTTCGCATTGTAACAGGCGCCATAGTACTAATTATTGGCACAGTATACAAATATATTTGTTGTGTTGCATTAGTTTGGAAATGTTCAAGTTCTGTTAATGAACTAACAGTTGACTTTTCCATCTGCAGATTATACTGAATGACCAGCAGAGGGAGTGATGCCGGAAACCATTTCCCTGCATTGCTGAGACCCCAAAAAAAAAAAAGTTGCCAGCCTTCGACTTCCTTGATCAATTTACATGGTAGGTGAAACTCTCATTTAATCGTTTTCCTTGTGTTTGAAAGAATTTCAGGGCGTCTGATGGCTCTCAGCACCTTTTAGTGGGGTCTTCTGCATAAATATTATTTGTCCAGACTGGAGCCATATGGATGACGCTATTGGCATAAATGATAGTTTATGAAAGACGTTGACTGTCTACAAGGCTGAAAATCCTACTTGAGATACTAGTGCAAGCAATTTATCATCACAGGAAATTAGTGTCTTTGAAGCTGGAATGAGTTGTCTTATGTTAGAGCGATTGACTTACTTTGAAAGAGGGGAAGCTTATTTAACCTGCCTTCCTGCACTCTGTATGTGGGACTCTGATACTCAAGATGGATTGCTCTTTCGGATACTCTGTGTTCTTGTCACTCTAACCCACTTTCAAAAGGGGAGCCCAGTTCTTTCAATGGTGCAGAGTACTTTCCCAATACACTTCCACCTTGGCTTGCAGTCATAATAGCAGATAGTTAACTAGGGCGGAATTGCTAATGTCTCATTGTCCTGTGTTATAGTCACCAGGGTGATTGGTTATGAGTTCCTCTGATGTCATAAATCTACAGCATGATGGCATCTGACGTGAGATCAAGCAAATGGATACATTTTTCATGGAATTGAAATAGGTAGCCTGCTAGACAGGACTTCCAGCTGAAGACAAAGATGTTAAAATGAAAGAAACTAGGACAATATTAGAGACTTATACATTTGTTTGGGATGTATGACGTTAGCACGCATACTATTACCATGCATACCTTTACAACGCGGTATTTACAACGAATACAGTTACAACGCATAGCGCTTTGAGGTGCTGGATAGTGCTAAGTATAATTTTATATTCCAACTCCAGTCCCCGTGGACACTAGGGAAGGTGTTGGATATAAAATTAAACGTATTCCCTATCCTAGAGCGCCCCCCAGCGCAATGCGTTGTAATGGTATGCGTGGTAATGCCTGCGTTGAAATGGTAGTGCGTGGTAAAAAATGCGTGCTAAACGTTGTATACCATTTGTTTGTAGTTGAAGGTGATAGTAATATTCTCGAGTTCTCTATTGGTTAACTGATAGGGATGTGCAACAACAAAGATGTTAGAATCTGTTGTTCATAGTTTTTAATATTACCACTAACTATAGCATAAGCCTTCCTACAAAAACTTATCAGGTCACTCCATAGTTATTGCTGTACCATAACCTAACAGAATTGCAGTGAGAAGGATCCCCTGTCACATGGCTAGCATTTACATCTTCTTATTTACATCCTAATATTGGTTCTAGCGTGGTGTAGAGAGTCATAGCAAATAAGGCTTTGGATTGAGAGAAGTATGCTAGGTTGAAAATAAAATTGAGGTTTGAATTTTTAAGTGAGCTGTGGATTTTCGCATTGTAACAGGCGCCATAGTACTAATTATTGGCACAGTATACAAATATATTTGTTGTGTTGCATTAATTTGGAAATGTTCAAGTTCTGTTAATGAACTAACAGTTGACTTTTCCATCTGCAGATTATACTGAATGACCAGCAGAGGGAGTGATGCCGGAAACCATTTCCCTGCATTGCTGAGACCCAAAAAAAAAAAAGTCGCCAGCCTTAGACTTCCTTGATCAATTTACATGGTAGGTGAAACTCTCATTTAATCGTTTTCCTTGTGTTTGAAAGAATTTCAGGGCGTCTGATGGCTCTCAGCACCTTTTAGTGGGGTCTTCTGCATAAATATTATTTGTCCAGACTGAAGCCATATGGATGACGCTATTGGCATAAATGATAGTTTATGAAAGACGTTGACTGTCTACAAGGCTGAAAATCCTACTTGAGATACTAGTGCAAGCAATTTATCATCACAGGAAATTAGTGTCTTTGAAGCTGGAATGAGTTGTCTTATGTTAGAGCGATTGACTTACTTTGAAAGACGGGAAGCTTATTTAACCTGCCTTCCTGCACTCTGTATGTGGGACTCTGATACTCAAGATGGATTGCTCTTTCGGATACTCTGTGTTCTTTTCACTCTAACCCACTTTCAAAAGGGGAGCCCAGTTCTTTCAATGGTGCAGAGTACTTTCCCAATACACTTCCACCTTGGCTTGCAGTCATAATAGCAGATAGTTAACTAGGGCGGAATTGCTAATGTCTCATTGTCCTGTGTTGTAGTCACCAGGGAGATTGGTTATGAGTTCCTCTGATGTCATAAAGCTACAGCATGATGGCATCTGACGTGAGATCAAGCAAAAGGATACATTTCTCATGGAATTGAAATAGGTAGCCTGCTAGACAGGACTTCCAGCTGAAGACAAAGATGTTAAAATGAAAGAAACTAGGGCAATATTAGAGACTTATACATTTGTTTGGGATGTATGACGTTAGCACGCATACTATTACCACTCATACCTTTACAACACGGTATTTACAATGAATACCGTTACAACGCATAGCGCTTTGAGGTGCTGGATAGTGGTAAGTGTAATTTTATATTCCAACTCCAGTCCCCGTGGACACTAGGGAAGGTGTTGTATATAAAATTAAACTTATTCCCTATCCTAGAGCGCCCCCCAGCGCAATGCGTTGTAATGGTATGCGTGGTAATGCCTGCGTTGTAATGGTAGTGCGTGGTAAAAAATGCGTGCTAAACGTTGTATACCATTTGTTTGTAGTTATAGGTGATAGTAATATTCTCGAGTTCGCTATTGGTTAACTGATAGGGATGTCCAACAACAAAGATGTTAGAATCTGTTGTTCATAGTTTTTAATATTACCACTAACTATAGCATAAGCCTTCCTACAAAAAGGTATCAGGTCACTCCATAGTTATTGCTGTACCATAACCTAACAGAATTGCAGTGAGAAGGATCCCCTGTCCCATGGCTAGCATTTACATCTTTTTATTTACATCCTAACATTATTTCTAGCGTGGTGTAGAGAGTCATAGCAAATAAGGCTTTGGATTGAGAGAAGTATGCTAGGTTGAAAATAAAATTGAGGTTTGAATTTTTAAGTGAGCTGTGGATTTTCGCATTGTAACAGGCGCCATAGTACTAATTATTGGCACAGTATACAAATATATTTGTTGTGTTGCATTAGTTTGGAAATGTTCAAGTTCTGTTAATGAACTAACAGTTGACTTTTCCATCTGCAGATTATACAGAATGACCAGCAGAGGGAGTGATGCCGGAAACAATTTCCCTGCATTGCTGAGACCCAAAAAAAAAAAAAGTCGCCAGCCTTCGACTTCCTTGATCAATTTACATGGTAGGTGAAACTCTCATTTAATCGTTTTCCTTGTGTTTGAAAGAATTTCAGGGCGTCTGATGGCTCTCAGCACCTTTTAGAGGGGTCTTCTGCATAAATATTATTTGTCCAGACTGAAGCCATATGGATGACGCTATTGGCATAAATGATAGTTTATGAAAGACGTTGACTGTCTACAAGGCTGAAAATCCTACTTGAGATACTAGTGCAAGCAATTTATCATCACAGGAAATTAGTGTCTTTGAAGCTGGAATGAGTTGTCTTATGTTAGAGCGATTGACTTACTTTGAAAGACGGGAAGCTTATTTAACCTGCCTTCCTGCACTCTGTATGTGGGACTCTGATACTCAAGATGGATTGCTCTTTCGGATACTCTGTGTTCTTTTCACTCTAACCCACTTTCAAAAGGGGAGCCCAGTTCTTTCAATGGTGCAGAGTACTTTCCCAATACACTTCCACCTTGGCTTGCAGTCATAATAGCAGATAGTTAACTAGGGCGGAATTGCTAATGTCTCATTGTCCTGTGTTGTAGTCACCAGGGCGATTGGTTATGAGTTCCTCTGATGTCATAAAGCTACAGCATGATGGCATCTGACGTGAGATCAAGCAAAAGGATACATTTTTCATGGAATTGAAATAGGTAGCCTGCTAGACAGGACTTCCAGCTGAAGACAAAGATGTTAAAATGAAAGAAACTAGGGCAATATTAGAGACTTATACATTTGTTTGGGATGTATGACGTTAGCACGCATACTATTACCACTCATACCTTTACAACACGGTATTTACAATGAATACCGTTACAACGCATAGCGCTTTGAGGTGCTGGATAGTGGTAAGTGTAATTTTATATTCCAACTCCAGTCCCCGTGGACACTAGGGAAGGTGTTGTATATAAAATTAAACTTATTCCCTATCCTAGAGCGCCCCCCAGCGCAATGCGTTGTAATGGTATGCGTGGTAATGCCTGCGTTGTAATGGTAGTGCGTGGTAAAAAATGCGTGCTAAACGTTGTATACCATTTGTTTGTAGTTATAGGTGATAGTAATATTCTCGAGTTCGCTATTGGTTAACTGATAGGGATGTCCAACAACAAAGATGTTAGAATCTGTTGTTCATAGTTTTTAATATTACCACTAACTATAGCATAAGCCTTCCTACAAAAAGGTATCAGGTCACTCCATAGTTATTGCTGTACCATAACCTAACAGAATTGCAGTGAGAAGGATCCCCTGTCCCATGGCTAGCATTTACATCTTTTTATTTACATCCTAACATTATTTCTAGCGTGGTGTAGAGAGTCATAGCAAATAAGGCTTTGGATTGAGAGAAGTATGCTAGGTTGAAAATAAAATTGAGGTTTGAATTTTTAAGTGAGCTGTGGATTTTCGCATTGTAACAGGCGCCATAGTACTAATTATTGGCACAGTATACAAATATATTTGTTGTGTTGCATTAGTTTGGAAATGTTCAAGTTCTGTTAATGAACTAACAGTTGACTTTTCCATCTGCAGATTATACAGAATGACCAGCAGAGGGAGTGATGCCGGAAACCATTTCCCTGCATTGCTGAGACCCAAAAAAAAAAAAAGTCGCCAGCCTTCGACTTCCTTGATCAATTTACATGGTAGGTGAAACTCTCATTTAATCGTTTTCCTTGTGTTTGAAAGAATTTCAGGGCGTCTGATGGCTCTCAGCACCTTTTAGTGGGGTCTTCTGCATAAATATTATTTGTCCAGACTGGAGCCATATGGATGACGCTATTGGCATAAATGATAGTTTATGAAAGACGTTGACTGTCTACAAGGCTGAAAATCCTACTTGAGATACTAGTGCAAGCAATTTATCATCACAGGAAATTAGTGTCTTTGAAGCTGGAATGAGTTGTCTTATGTTAGAGCGATTGACTTACTTTGAAAGAGGGGAAGCTTATTTAACCTGCCTTCCTGCACTCTGTATGTGGGACTCTGATACTCAAGATGGATTGCTCTTTCGGATACTCTGTGTTCTTGTCACTCTAACCCACTTTCAAAAGGGGAGCCCAGTTCTTTCAATGGTGCAGAGTACTTTCCCAATACACTTCCACCTTGGCTTGCAGTCATAATAGCAGATAGTTAACTAGGGCGGAATTGCTAATGTCTCATTGTCCTGTGTTGTAGTCACCAGGGTGATTGGTTATGAGTTCCTCTGATGTCATAAATCTACAGCATGATGGCATCTGACGTGAGATCAAGCAAATGGATACATTTTTCATGGAATTGAAATAGGTAGCCTGCTAGACAGGACTTCCAGCTGAAGACAAAGATGTTAAAATGAAAGAAACTAGGACAATATTAGAGACTTATACATTTGTTTGGGATGTATGACGTTAGCACGCATACTATTACCATGCATACCTTTACAACGCGGTATTTACAACGAATACAGTTACAACGCATAGCGCTTTGAGGTGCTGGATAGTGCTAAGTATAATTTTATATTCCAACTCCAGTCCCCGTGGACACTAGGGAAGGTGTTGGATATAAAATTAAACGTATTCCCTATCCTAGAGCGCCCCCCAGCGCAATGCGTTGTAATGGTATGCGTGGTAATGCCTGCGTTGAAATGGTAGTGCGTGGTAAAAAATGCGTGCTAAACGTTGTATACCATTTGTTTGTAGTTGAAGGTGATAGTAATATTCTCGAGTTCTCTATTGGTTAACTGATAGGGATGTGCAACAACAAAGATGTTAGAATCTGTTGTTCATAGTTTTTAATATTACCACTAACTATAGCATAAGCCTTCCTACAAAAACTTATCAGGTCACTCCATAGTTATTGCTGTACCATAACCTAACAGAATTGCAGTGAGAAGGATCCCCTGTCACATGGCTAGCATTTACATCTTCTTATTTACATCCTAATATTGGTTCTAGCGTGGTGTAGAGAGTCATAGCAAATAAGGCTTTGGATTGAGAGAAGTATGCTAGGTTGAAAATAAAATTGAGGTTTGAATTTTTAAGTGAGCTGTGGATTTTCGCATTGTAACAGGCGCCATAGTACTAATTATTGGCACAGTATACAAATATATTTGTTGTGTTGCATTAATTTGGAAATGTTCAAGTTCTGTTAATGAACTAACAGTTGACTTTTCCATCTGCAGATTATACTGAATGACCAGCAGAGGGAGTGATGCCGGAAACCATTTCCCTGCATTGCTGAGACCCAAAAAAAAAAAAGTCGCCAGCCTTAGACTTCCTTGATCAATTTACATGGTAGGTGAAACTCTCATTTAATCGTTTTCCTTGTGTTTGAAAGAATTTCAGGGCGTCTGATGGCTCTCAGCACCTTTTAGTGGGGTCTTCTGCATAAATATTATTTGTCCAGACTGAAGCCATATGGATGACGCTATTGGCATAAATGATAGTTTATGAAAGACGTTGACTGTCTACAAGGCTGAAAATCCTACTTGAGATACTAGTGCAAGCAATTTATCATCACAGGAAATTAGTGTCTTTGAAGCTGGAATGAGTTGTCTTATGTTAGAGCGATTGACTTACTTTGAAAGACGGGAAGCTTATTTAACCTGCCTTCCTGCACTCTGTATGTGGGACTCTGATACTCAAGATGGATTGCTCTTTCGGATACTCTGTGTTCTTTTCACTCTAACCCACTTTCAAAAGGGGAGCCCAGTTCTTTCAATGGTGCAGAGTACTTTCCCAATACACTTCCACCTTGGCTTGCAGTCATAATAGCAGATAGTTAACTAGGGCGGAATTGCTAATGTCTCATTGTCCTGTGTTGTAGTCACCAGGGAGATTGGTTATGAGTTCCTCTGATGTCATAAAGCTACAGCATGATGGCATCTGACGTGAGATCAAGCAAAAGGATACATTTCTCATGGAATTGAAATAGGTAGCCTGCTAGACAGGACTTCCAGCTGAAGACAAAGATGTTAAAATGAAAGAAACTAGGGCAATATTAGAGACTTATACATTTGTTTGGGATGTATGACGTTAGCACGCATACTATTACCACTCATACCTTTACAACACGGTATTTACAATGAATACCGTTACAACGCATAGCGCTTTGAGGTGCTGGATAGTGGTAAGTGTAATTTTATATTCCAACTCCAGTCCCCGTGGACACTAGGGAAGGTGTTGTATATAAAATTAAACTTATTCCCTATCCTAGAGCGCCCCCCAGCGCAATGCGTTGTAATGGTATGCGTGGTAATGCCTGCGTTGTAATGGTAGTGCGTGGTAAAAAATGCGTGCTAAACGTTGTATACCATTTGTTTGTAGTTATAGGTGATAGTAATATTCTCGAGTTCGCTATTGGTTAACTGATAGGGATGTCCAACAACAAAGATGTTAGAATCTGTTGTTCATAGTTTTTAATATTACCACTAACTATAGCATAAGCCTTCCTACAAAAAGGTATCAGGTCACTCCATAGTTATTGCTGTACCATAACCTAACAGAATTGCAGTGAGAAGGATCCCCTGTCCCATGGCTAGCATTTACATCTTTTTATTTACATCCTAACATTATTTCTAGCGTGGTGTAGAGAGTCATAGCAAATAAGGCTTTGGATTGAGAGAAGTATGCTAGGTTGAAAATAAAATTGAGGTTTGAATTTTTAAGTGAGCTGTGGATTTTCGCATTGTAACAGGCGCCATAGTACTAATTATTGGCACAGTATACAAATATATTTGTTGTGTTGCATTAGTTTGGAAATGTTCAAGTTCTGTTAATGAACTAACAGTTGACTTTTCCATCTGCAGATTATACAGAATGACCAGCAGAGGGAGTGATGCCGGAAACAATTTCCCTGCATTGCTGAGACCCAAAAAAAAAAAAAGTCGCCAGCCTTCGACTTCCTTGATCAATTTACATGGTAGGTGAAACTCTCATTTAATCGTTTTCCTTGTGTTTGAAAGAATTTCAGGGCGTCTGATGGCTCTCAGCACCTTTTAGAGGGGTCTTCTGCATAAATATTATTTGTCCAGACTGAAGCCATATGGATGACGCTATTGGCATAAATGATAGTTTATGAAAGACGTTGACTGTCTACAAGGCTGAAAATCCTACTTGAGATACTAGTGCAAGCAATTTATCATCACAGGAAATTAGTGTCTTTGAAGCTGGAATGAGTTGTCTTATGTTAGAGCGATTGACTTACTTTGAAAGACGGGAAGCTTATTTAACCTGCCTTCCTGCACTCTGTATGTGGGACTCTGATACTCAAGATGGATTGCTCTTTCGGATACTCTGTGTTCTTTTCACTCTAACCCACTTTCAAAAGGGGAGCCCAGTTCTTTCAATGGTGCAGAGTACTTTCCCAATACACTTCCACCTTGGCTTGCAGTCATAATAGCAGATAGTTAACTAGGGCGGAATTGCTAATGTCTCATTGTCCTGTGTTGTAGTCACCAGGGCGATTGGTTATGAGTTCCTCTGATGTCATAAAGCTACAGCATGATGGCATCTGACGTGAGATCAAGCAAAAGGATACATTTTTCATGGAATTGAAATAGGTAGCCTGCTAGACAGGACTTCCAGCTGAAGACAAAGATGTTAAAATGAAAGAAACTAGGGCAATATTAGAGACTTATACATTTGTTTGGGATGTATGACGTTAGCACGCATACTATTACCACTCATACCTTTACAACACGGTATTTACAATGAATACCGTTACAACGCATAGCGCTTTGAGGTGCTGGATAGTGGTAAGTGTAATTTTATATTCCAACTCCAGTCCCCGTGGACACTAGGGAAGGTGTTGTATATAAAATTAAACTTATTCCCTATCCTAGAGCGCCCCCCAGCGCAATGCGTTGTAATGGTATGCGTGGTAATGCCTGCGTTGTAATGGTAGTGCGTGGTAAAAAATGCGTGCTAAACGTTGTATACCATTTGTTTGTAGTTATAGGTGATAGTAATATTCTCGAGTTCGCTATTGGTTAACTGATAGGGATGTCCAACAACAAAGATGTTAGAATCTGTTGTTCATAGTTTTTAATATTACCACTAACTATAGCATAAGCCTTCCTACAAAAAGGTATCAGGTCACTCCATAGTTATTGCTGTACCATAACCTAACAGAATTGCAGTGAGAAGGATCCCCTGTCCCATGGCTAGCATTTACATCTTTTTATTTACATCCTAACATTATTTCTAGCGTGGTGTAGAGAGTCATAGCAAATAAGGCTTTGGATTGAGAGAAGTATGCTAGGTTGAAAATAAAATTGAGGTTTGAATTTTTAAGTGAGCTGTGGATTTTCGCATTGTAACAGGCGCCATAGTACTAATTATTGGCACAGTATACAAATATATTTGTTGTGTTGCATTAGTTTGGAAATGTTCAAGTTCTGTTAATGAACTAACAGTTGACTTTTCCATCTGCAGATTATACAGAATGACCAGCAGAGGGAGTGATGCCGGAAACCATTTCCCTGCATTGCTGAGACCCAAAAAAAAAAAAAGTCGCCAGCCTTCGACTTCCTTGATCAATTTACATGGTAGGTGAAACTCTCATTTAATCGTTTTCCTTGTGTTTGAAAGAATTTCAGGGCGTCTGATGGCTCTCAGCACCTTTTAGTGGGGTCTTCTGCATAAATATTATTTGTCCAGACTGGAGCCATATGGATGACGCTATTGGCATAAATGATAGTTTATGAAAGACGTTGACTGTCTACAAGGCTGAAAATCCTACTTGAGATACTAGTGCAAGCAATTTATCATCACAGGAAATTAGTGTCTTTGAAGCTGGAATGAGTTGTCTTATGTTAGAGCGATTGACTTACTTTGAAAGAGGGGAAGCTTATTTAACCTGCCTTCCTGCACTCTGTATGTGGGACTCTGATACTCAAGATGGATTGCTCTTTCGGATACTCTGTGTTCTTGTCACTCTAACCCACTTTCAAAAGGGGAGCCCAGTTCTTTCAATGGTGCAGAGTACTTTCCCAATACACTTCCACCTTGGCTTGCAGTCATAATAGCAGATAGTTAACTAGGGCGGAATTGCTAATGTCTCATTGTCCTGTGTTGTAGTCACCAGGGTGATTGGTTATGAGTTCCTCTGATGTCATAAATCTACAGCATGATGGCATCTGACGTGAGATCAAGCAAATGGATACATTTTTCATGGAATTGAAATAGGTAGCCTGCTAGACAGGACTTCCAGCTGAAGACAAAGATGTTAAAATGAAAGAAACTAGGGCAATATTAGAGACTTATACATTTGTTTGGGATGTATGACGTTAGCACGCATACTATTACCACTCATACCTTTACAACACGGTATTTACAATGAATACCGTTACAACGCATAGCGCTTTGAGGTGCTGGATAGTGGTAAGTGTAATTTTATATTCCAACTCCAGTCCCCGTGGACACTAGGGAAGGTGTTGTATATAAAATTAAACTTATTCCCTATCCTAGAGCGCCCCCCAGCGCAATGCGTTGTAATGGTATGCGTGGTAATGCCTGCGTTGTAATGGTAGTGCGTGGTAAAAAATGCGTGCTAAACGTTGTATACCATTTGTTTGTAGTTATAGGTGATAGTAATATTCTCGAGTTCGCTATTGGTTAACTGATAGGGATGTCCAACAACAAAGATGTTAGAATCTGTTGTTCATAGTTTTTAATATTACCACTAACTATAGCATAAGCCTTCCTACAAAAAGGTATCAGGTCACTCCATAGTTATTGCTGTACCATAACCTAACAGAATTGCAGTGAGAAGGATCCCCTGTCCCATGGCTAGCATTTACATCTTTTTATTTACATCCTAACATTATTTCTAGCGTGGTGTAGAGAGTCATAGCAAATAAGGCTTTGGATTGAGAGAAGTATGCTAGGTTGAAAATAAAATTGAGGTTTGAATTTTTAAGTGAGCTGTGGATTTTCGCATTGTAACAGGCGCCATAGTACTAATTATTGGCACAGTATACAAATATATTTGTTGTGTTGCATTAGTTTGGAAATGTTCAAGTTCTGTTAATGAACTAACAGTTGACTTTTCCATCTGCAGATTATACAGAATGACCAGCAGAGGGAGTGATGCCGGAAACAATTTCCCTGCATTGCTGAGACCCAAAAAAAAAAAAAGTCGCCAGCCTTCGACTTCCTTGATCAATTTACATGGTAGGTGAAACTCTCATTTAATCGTTTTCCTTGTGTTTGAAAGAATTTCAGGGCGTCTGATGGCTCTCAGCACCTTTTAGAGGGGTCTTCTGCATAAATATTATTTGTCCAGACTGAAGCCATATGGATGACGCTATTGGCATAAATGATAGTTTATGAAAGACGTTGACTGTCTACAAGGCTGAAAATCCTACTTGAGATACTAGTGCAAGCAATTTATCATCACAGGAAATTAGTGTCTTTGAAGCTGGAATGAGTTGTCTTATGTTAGAGCGATTGACTTACTTTGAAAGACGGGAAGCTTATTTAACCTGCCTTCCTGCACTCTGTATGTGGGACTCTGATACTCAAGATGGATTGCTCTTTCGGATACTCTGTGTTCTTTTCACTCTAACCCACTTTCAAAAGGGGAGCCCAGTTCTTTCAATGGTGCAGAGTACTTTCCCAATACACTTCCACCTTGGCTTGCAGTCATAATAGCAGATAGTTAACTAGGGCGGAATTGCTAATGTCTCATTGTCCTGTGTTGTAGTCACCAGGGAGATTGGTTATGAGTTCCTCTGATGTCATAAAGCTACAGCATGATGGCATCTGACGTGAGATCAAGCAAAAGGATACATTTCTCATGGAATTGAAATAGGTAGCCTGCTAGACAGGACTTCCAGCTGAAGACAAAGATGTTAAAATGAAAGAAACTAGGGCAATATTAGAGACTTATACATTTGTTTGGGATGTATGACGTTAGCACGCATACTATTACCACTCATACCTTTACAACACGGTATTTACAATGAATACCGTTACAACGCATAGCGCTTTGAGGTGCTGGATAGTGGTAAGTGTAATTTTATATTCCAACTCCAGTCCCCGTGGACACTAGGGAAGGTGTTGTATATAAAATTAAACTTATTCCCTATCCTAGAGCGCCCCCCAGCGCAATGCGTTGTAATGGTATGCGTGGTAATGCCTGCGTTGTAATGGTAGTGCGTGGTAAAAAAATGCGTGCTAAACGTTGTATACCATTTGTTTGTAGTTATAGGTGATAGTAATATTCTCGAGTTCGCTATTGGTTAACTGATAGGGATGTCCAACAACAAAGATGTTAGAATCTGTTGTTCATAGTTTTTAATATTACCACTAACTATAGCATAAGCCTTCCTACAAAAAGGTATCAGGTCACTCCATAGTTATTGCTGTACCATAACCTAACAGAATTGCAGTGAGAAGGATCCCCTGTCCCATGGCTAGCATTTACATCTTTTTATTTACATCCTAACATTATTTCTAGCGTGGTGTAGAGAGTCATAGCAAATAAGGCTTTGGATTGAGAGAAGTATGCTAGGTTGAAAATAAAATTGAGGTTTGAATTTTTAAGTGAGCTGTGGATTTTCGCATTGTAACAGGCGCCATAGTACTAATTATTGGCACAGTATACAAATATATTTGTTGTGTTGCATTAGTTTGGAAATGTTCAAGTTCTGTTAATGAACTAACAGTTGACTTTTCCATCTGCAGATTATACAGAATGACCAGCAGAGGGAGTGATGCCGGAAACAATTTCCCTGCATTGCTGAGACCCAAAAAAAAAAAAAGTCGCCAGCCTTCGACTTCCTTGATCAATTTACATGGTAGGTGAAACTCTCATTTAATCGTTTTCCTTGTGTTTGAAAGAATTTCAGGGCGTCTGATGGCTCTCAGCACCTTTTAGAGGGGTCTTCTGCATAAATATTATTTGTCCAGACTGAAGCCATATGGATGACGCTATTGGCATAAATGATAGTTTATGAAAGACGTTGACTGTCTACAAGGCTGAAAATCCTACTTGAGATACTAGTGCAAGCAATTTATCATCACAGGAAATTAGTGTCTTTGAAGCTGGAATGAGTTGTCTTATGTTAGAGCGATTGACTTACTTTGAAAGACGGGAAGCTTATTTAACCTGCCTTCCTGCACTCTGTATGTGGGACTCTGATACTCAAGATGGATTGCTCTTTCGGATACTCTGTGTTCTTTTCACTCTAACCCACTTTCAAAAGGGGAGCCCAGTTCTTTCAATGGTGCAGAGTACTTTCCCAATACACTTCCACCTTGGCTTGCAGTCATAATAGCAGATAGTTAACTAGGGCGGAATTGCTAATGTCTCATTGTCCTGTGTTGTAGTCACCAGGGAGATTGGTTATGAGTTCCTCTGATGTCATAAAGCTACAGCATGATGGCATCTGACGTGAGATCAAGCAAAAGGATACATTTCTCATGGAATTGAAATAGGTAGCCTGCTAGACAGGACTTCCAGCTGAAGACAAAGATGTTAAAATGAAAGAAACTAGGGCAATATTAGAGACTTATACATTTGTTTGGGATGTATGACGTTAGCACGCATACTATTACCACTCATACCTTTACAACACGGTATTTACAATGAATACCGTTACAACGCATAGCGCTTTGAGGTGCTGGATAGTGGTAAGTGTAATTTTATATTCCAACTCCAGTCCCCGTGGACACTAGGGAAGGTGTTGTATATAAAATTAAACTTATTCCCTATCCTAGAGCGCCCCCCAGCGCAATGCGTTGTAATGGTATGCGTGGTAATGCCTGCGTTGTAATGGTAGTGCGTGGTAAAAAATGCGTGCTAAACGTTGTATACCATTTGTTTGTAGTTATAGGTGATAGTAATATTCTCGAGTTCGCTATTGGTTAACTGATAGGGATGTCCAACAACAAAGATGTTAGAATCTGTTGTTCATAGTTTTTAATATTACCACTAACTATAGCATAAGCCTTCCTACAAAAAGGTATCAGGTCACTCCATAGTTATTGCTGTACCATAACCTAACAGAATTGCAGTGAGAAGGATCCCCTGTCCCATGGCTAGCATTTACATCTTTTTATTTACATCCTAACATTATTTCTAGCGTGGTGTAGAGAGTCATAGCAAATAAGGCTTTGGATTGAGAGAAGTATGCTAGGTTGAAAATAAAATTGAGGTTTGAATTTTTAAGTGAGCTGTGGATTTTCGCATTGTAACAGGCGCCATAGTACTAATTATTGGCACAGTATACAAATATATTTGTTGTGTTGCATTAGTTTGGAAATGTTCAAGTTCTGTTAATGAACTAACAGTTGACTTTTCCATCTGCAGATTATACAGAATGACCAGCAGAGGGAGTGATGCCGGAAACCATTTCCCTGCATTGCTGAGACCCAAAAAAAAAAAAAGTCGCCAGCCTTCGACTTCCTTGATCAATTTACATGGTAGGTGAAACTCTCATTTAATCGTTTTCCTTGTGTTTGAAAGAATTTCAGGGCGTCTGATGGCTCTCAGCACCTTTTAGTGGGGTCTTCTGCATAAATATTATTTGTCCAGACTGGAGCCATATGGATGACGCTATTGGCATAAATGATAGTTTATGAAAGACGTTGACTGTCTACAAGGCTGAAAATCCTACTTGAGATACTAGTGCAAGCAATTTATCATCACAGGAAATTAGTGTCTTTGAAGCTGGAATGAGTTGTCTTATGTTAGAGCGATTGACTTACTTTGAAAGAGGGGAAGCTTATTTAACCTGCCTTCCTGCACTCTGTATGTGGGACTCTGATACTCAAGATGGATTGCTCTTTCGGATACTCTGTGTTCTTGTCACTCTAACCCACTTTCAAAAGGGGAGCCCAGTTCTTTCAATGGTGCAGAGTACTTTCCCAATACACTTCCACCTTGGCTTGCAGTCATAATAGCAGATAGTTAACTAGGGCGGAATTGCTAATGTCTCATTGTCCTGTGTCGTAGTCACCAGGGTGATTGGTTATGAGTTCCTCTGATGTCATAAATCTACAGCATGATGGCATCTGACGTGAGATCAAGCAAATGGATACATTTTTCATGGAATTGAAATAGGTAGCCTGCTAGACAGGACTTCCAGCTGAAGACAAAGATGTTAAAATGAAAGAAACTAGGACAATATTAGAGACTTATACATTTGTTTGGGATGTATGACGTTAGCACGCATACTATTACCATGCATACCTTTACAACGCGGTATTTACAACGAATACAGTTACAACGCATAGCGCTTTGAGGTGCTGGATAGTGCTAAGTATAATTTTATATTCCAACTCCAGTCCCCGTGGACACTAGGGAAGGTGTTGGATATAAAATTAAACGTATTCCCTATCCTAGAGCGCCCCCCAGCGCAATGCGTTGTAATGGTATGCGTGGTAATGCCTGCGTTGAAATGGTAGTGCGTGGTAAAAAATGCGTGCTAAACGTTGTATACCATTTGTTTGTAGTTGAAGGTGATAGTAATATTCTCGAGTTCTCTATTGGTTAACTGATAGGGATGTGCAACAACAAAGATGTTAGAATCTGTTGTTCATAGTTTTTAATATTACCACTAACTATAGCATAAGCCTTCCTACAAAAAGGTATCAGGTCACTCCATAGTTATTGCTGTACCATAACCTAACAGAATTGCAGTGAGAAGGATCCCCTGTCCCATGGCTAGCATTTACATCTTTTTATTTACATCCTAACATTATTTCTAGCGTGGTGTAGAGAGTCATAGCAAATAAGGCTTTGGATTGAGAGAAGTATGCTAGGTTGAAAATAAAATTGAGGTTTGAATTTTTAAGTGAGCTGTGGATTTTCGCATTGTAACAGGCGCCATAGCACTGATTATTGGCACAGTATACACATATATTTGTTGTGTTGCATTAGTTTGGAAATGTTCAAGTTCTGTTAATGAACTAACAGTTGACTTTTCCATCTGCAGATTATACAGAATGACCAGCAGAGGGAGTGATGCCGGAAACCATTTCCCTGCATTGCTGAGACCCCAAAAAAAAAAAAGTCGCCAGCCTTCGACTTCCTTGATCAATTTACATGGTAGGTGAAACTCTCATTTAATCGTTTTCCTTGTGTTTGAAAGAATTTCAGGGCGTCTGATGGCTCTCAGCACCTTTTAGTGGGGTCTTCTGCATAAATATTATTTGTCCAGACTGAAGCCATATGGATGACGCTATTGGCATAAATGATAGTTTATGAAAGACGTTGACTGTCTACAAGACTGAAAATCCTACTTGAGATACTAGTGCAAGCAATTTATCATCACAGGAAATTAGTGTCTTTGAAGCTGGAATGAGTTGTCTTATGTTAGAGCGATTGACTTACTTTGAAAGACGGGAAGCTTATTTAACCTGCCTTCCTGCACTCTGTATGTGGGACTCTGATACTCAAGATGGATTGCTCTTTCGGATACTCTGTGTTCTTGTCACTCTAACCCACTTTCAAAAGGGGAGCCCAGTTCTTTCAATGGTGCAGAGTACTTTCCCAATACACTTCCACCTTGGCTTGCAGTCATAATAGCAGATAGTTAACTAGGGCGGAATTGCTAATGTCTCATTGTCCTGTGTTGTAGTCACCAGGGTGATTGGTTATGAGTTCCTCTGATGTCATAAAGCTACAGCATGATGGCATCTGACGTGAGATCAAGCAAATGGATACATTTTTCATGGAATTGAAATAGGTAGCCTGCTAGACAGGACTTCCAGCTGAAGACAAAGATGTTAAAATGAAAAACTAGGACAATATTAGAGACTTATACATTTGTTTGGGATGTATGACGTTAGCATGCATACTATTACCATGCATACCTTTACAACGCGGTATTTACAACGAATACAGTTACAACGCATAGCGCTTTGAGGTGCTGGATAGTGGTAAGTATAATTTTATATTCCAACTCCAGTCCCCGTGGACACTAGGGAAGGTGTTGGATATAAAATTAAACGTATTCCCTATCCTAGAGCGCCCCCCAGCGCAATGCGTTGTAATGGTATGCGTGGTAATGCCTGCGTTGTAATGGTAGTGCGTGGTAAAAAATGCGTGCTAAACGTTGTATACCATTTGTTTGTAGTTGAAGGTGATAGTAATATTCTCGAGTTCGCTATTGGTTAACTGATAGGGATGTGCAACAACAAAGATGTTAGAATCTGTTGTTCATAGTTTTTAATATTACCACTAACTATAGCATAAGCCTTCCTACAAAAACTTATCAGGTCACTCCATAGTTATTGCTGTACCATAACCTAACAGAATTGCAGTGAGAAGGATCCCCTGTCCCATGGCTAGCATTTACATCTTTTTATTTACATCCTAACATTATTTCTAGCGTGGTGTAGAGAGTCATAGCAAATAAGGCTTTGGATTGAGAGAAGTATGCTAGGTTGAAAATAAAATTGAGGTTTGAATTTTTAAGTGAGCTGTGGATTTTCGCATTGTAACAGGCGCCATAGTACTAATTATTGGCACAGTATACAAATATATTTGTTGTGTTGCATTAGTTTGGAAATGTTCAAGTTCTGTTAATGAACTAACAGTTGACTTTTCCATCTGCAGATTATACTGAATGACCAGCAGAGGGAGTGATGCCGGAAACCATTTCCCTGCATTGCTGAGACCCCAAAAAAAAAAAAGTTGCCAGCCTTCGACTTCCTTGATCAATTTACATGGTAGGTGAAACTCTCATTTAATCGTTTTCCTTGTGTTTGAAAGAATTTCAGGGCGTCTGATGGCTCTCAGCACCTTTTAGTGGGGTCTTCTGCATAAATATTATTTGTCCAGACTGGAGCCATATGGATGACGCTATTGGCATAAATGATAGTTTATGAAAGACGTTGACTGTCTACAAGGCTGAAAATCCTACTTGAGATACTAGTGCAAGCAATTTATCATCACAGGAAATTAGTGTCTTTGAAGCTGGAATGAGTTGTCTTATGTTAGAGCGATTGACTTACTTTGAAAGAGGGGAAGCTTATTTAACCTGCCTTCCTGCACTCTGTATGTGGGACTCTGATACTCAAGATGGATTGCTCTTTCGGATACTCTGTGTTCTTGTCACTCTAACCCACTTTCAAAAGGGGAGCCCAGTTCTTTCAATGGTGCAGAGTACTT
This sequence comes from Lissotriton vulgaris, assembly GCF_964263255.1. NCBI lineage: Eukaryota > Metazoa > Chordata > Amphibia > Caudata > Salamandridae > Lissotriton > Lissotriton vulgaris. The sequence goes on along the minus strand of NW_028245779.1, from coordinate 1,443,537 downwards.
TCCCAATACACTTCCACCTTGGCTTGCAGTCATAATAGCAGATAGTTAACTAGGGCGGAATTGCTAATGTCTCATTGTCCTGTGTTGTAGTCACCAGGGTGATTGGTTATGAGTTCCTCTGATGTCATAAATCTACAGCATGATGGCATCTGACGTGAGATCAAGCAAATGGATACATTTTTCATGGAATTGAAATAGGTAGCCTGCTAGACAGGACTTCCAGCTGAAGACAAAGATGTTAAAATGAAAGAAACTAGGACAATATTAGAGACTTATACATTTGTTTGGGATGTATGACGTTAGCACGCATACTATTACCATGCATACCTTTACAACGCGGTATTTACAACGAATACAGTTACAACGCATAGCGCTTTGAGGTGCTGGATAGTGCTAAGTATAATTTTATATTCCAACTCCAGTCCCCGTGGACACTAGGGAAGGTGTTGGATATAAAATTAAACGTATTCCCTATCCTAGAGCGCCCCCCAGCGCAATGCGTTGTAATGGTATGCGTGGTAATGCCTGCGTTGAAATGGTAGTGCGTGGTAAAAAATGCGTGCTAAACGTTGTATACCATTTGTTTGTAGTTGAAGGTGATAGTAATATTCTCGAGTTCTCTATTGGTTAACTGATAGGGATGTGCAACAACAAAGATGTTAGAATCTGTTGTTCATAGTTTTTAATATTACCACTAACTATAGCATAAGCCTTCCTACAAAAACTTATCAGGTCACTCCATAGTTATTGCTGTACCATAACCTAACAGAATTGCAGTGAGAAGGATCCCCTGTCACATGGCTAGCATTTACATCTTCTTATTTACATCCTAATATTGGTTCTAGCGTGGTGTAGAGAGTCATAGCAAATAAGGCTTTGGATTGAGAGAAGTATGCTAGGTTGAAAATAAAATTGAGGTTTGAATTTTTAAGTGAGCTGTGGATTTTCGCATTGTAACAGGCGCCATAGTACTAATTATTGGCACAGTATACAAATATATTTGTTGTGTTGCATTAATTTGGAAATGTTCAAGTTCTGTTAATGAACTAACAGTTGACTTTTCCATCTGCAGATTATACTGAATGACCAGCAGAGGGAGTGATGCCGGAAACCATTTCCCTGCATTGCTGAGACCCAAAAAAAAAAAAGTCGCCAGCCTTAGACTTCCTTGATCAATTTACATGGTAGGTGAAACTCTCATTTAATCGTTTTCCTTGTGTTTGAAAGAATTTCAGGGCGTCTGATGGCTCTCAGCACCTTTTAGTGGGGTCTTCTGCATAAATATTATTTGTCCAGACTGAAGCCATATGGATGACGCTATTGGCATAAATGATAGTTTATGAAAGACGTTGACTGTCTACAAGGCTGAAAATCCTACTTGAGATACTAGTGCAAGCAATTTATCATCACAGGAAATTAGTGTCTTTGAAGCTGGAATGAGTTGTCTTATGTTAGAGCGATTGACTTACTTTGAAAGACGGGAAGCTTATTTAACCTGCCTTCCTGCACTCTGTATGTGGGACTCTGATACTCAAGATGGATTGCTCTTTCGGATACTCTGTGTTCTTTTCACTCTAACCCACTTTCAAAAGGGGAGCCCAGTTCTTTCAATGGTGCAGAGTACTTTCCCAATACACTTCCACCTTGGCTTGCAGTCATAATAGCAGATAGTTAACTAGGGCGGAATTGCTAATGTCTCATTGTCCTGTGTTGTAGTCACCAGGGAGATTGGTTATGAGTTCCTCTGATGTCATAAAGCTACAGCATGATGGCATCTGACGTGAGATCAAGCAAAAGGATACATTTCTCATGGAATTGAAATAGGTAGCCTGCTAGACAGGACTTCCAGCTGAAGACAAAGATGTTAAAATGAAAGAAACTAGGGCAATATTAGAGACTTATACATTTGTTTGGGATGTATGACGTTAGCACGCATACTATTACCACTCATACCTTTACAACACGGTATTTACAATGAATACCGTTACAACGCATAGCGCTTTGAGGTGCTGGATAGTGGTAAGTGTAATTTTATATTCCAACTCCAGTCCCCGTGGACACTAGGGAAGGTGTTGTATATAAAATTAAACTTATTCCCTATCCTAGAGCGCCCCCCAGCGCAATGCGTTGTAATGGTATGCGTGGTAATGCCTGCGTTGTAATGGTAGTGCGTGGTAAAAAATGCGTGCTAAACGTTGTATACCATTTGTTTGTAGTTATAGGTGATAGTAATATTCTCGAGTTCGCTATTGGTTAACTGATAGGGATGTCCAACAACAAAGATGTTAGAATCTGTTGTTCATAGTTTTTAATATTACCACTAACTATAGCATAAGCCTTCCTACAAAAAGGTATCAGGTCACTCCATAGTTATTGCTGTACCATAACCTAACAGAATTGCAGTGAGAAGGATCCCCTGTCCCATGGCTAGCATTTACATCTTTTTATTTACATCCTAACATTATTTCTAGCGTGGTGTAGAGAGTCATAGCAAATAAGGCTTTGGATTGAGAGAAGTATGCTAGGTTGAAAATAAAATTGAGGTTTGAATTTTTAAGTGAGCTGTGGATTTTCGCATTGTAACAGGCGCCATAGTACTAATTATTGGCACAGTATACAAATATATTTGTTGTGTTGCATTAGTTTGGAAATGTTCAAGTTCTGTTAATGAACTAACAGTTGACTTTTCCATCTGCAGATTATACAGAATGACCAGCAGAGGGAGTGATGCCGGAAACAATTTCCCTGCATTGCTGAGACCCAAAAAAAAAAAAAGTCGCCAGCCTTCGACTTCCTTGATCAATTTACATGGTAGGTGAAACTCTCATTTAATCGTTTTCCTTGTGTTTGAAAGAATTTCAGGGCGTCTGATGGCTCTCAGCACCTTTTAGAGGGGTCTTCTGCATAAATATTATTTGTCCAGACTGAAGCCATATGGATGACGCTATTGGCATAAATGATAGTTTATGAAAGACGTTGACTGTCTACAAGGCTGAAAATCCTACTTGAGATACTAGTGCAAGCAATTTATCATCACAGGAAATTAGTGTCTTTGAAGCTGGAATGAGTTGTCTTATGTTAGAGCGATTGACTTACTTTGAAAGACGGGAAGCTTATTTAACCTGCCTTCCTGCACTCTGTATGTGGGACTCTGATACTCAAGATGGATTGCTCTTTCGGATACTCTGTGTTCTTTTCACTCTAACCCACTTTCAAAAGGGGAGCCCAGTTCTTTCAATGGTGCAGAGTACTTTCCCAATACACTTCCACCTTGGCTTGCAGTCATAATAGCAGATAGTTAACTAGGGCGGAATTGCTAATGTCTCATTGTCCTGTGTTGTAGTCACCAGGGCGATTGGTTATGAGTTCCTCTGATGTCATAAAGCTACAGCATGATGGCATCTGACGTGAGATCAAGCAAAAGGATACATTTTTCATGGAATTGAAATAGGTAGCCTGCTAGACAGGACTTCCAGCTGAAGACAAAGATGTTAAAATGAAAGAAACTAGGGCAATATTAGAGACTTATACATTTGTTTGGGATGTATGACGTTAGCACGCATACTATTACCACTCATACCTTTACAACACGGTATTTACAATGAATACCGTTACAACGCATAGCGCTTTGAGGTGCTGGATAGTGGTAAGTGTAATTTTATATTCCAACTCCAGTCCCCGTGGACACTAGGGAAGGTGTTGTATATAAAATTAAACTTATTCCCTATCCTAGAGCGCCCCCCAGCGCAATGCGTTGTAATGGTATGCGTGGTAATGCCTGCGTTGTAATGGTAGTGCGTGGTAAAAAATGCGTGCTAAACGTTGTATACCATTTGTTTGTAGTTATAGGTGATAGTAATATTCTCGAGTTCGCTATTGGTTAACTGATAGGGATGTCCAACAACAAAGATGTTAGAATCTGTTGTTCATAGTTTTTAATATTACCACTAACTATAGCATAAGCCTTCCTACAAAAAGGTATCAGGTCACTCCATAGTTATTGCTGTACCATAACCTAACAGAATTGCAGTGAGAAGGATCCCCTGTCCCATGGCTAGCATTTACATCTTTTTATTTACATCCTAACATTATTTCTAGCGTGGTGTAGAGAGTCATAGCAAATAAGGCTTTGGATTGAGAGAAGTATGCTAGGTTGAAAATAAAATTGAGGTTTGAATTTTTAAGTGAGCTGTGGATTTTCGCATTGTAACAGGCGCCATAGTACTAATTATTGGCACAGTATACAAATATATTTGTTGTGTTGCATTAGTTTGGAAATGTTCAAGTTCTGTTAATGAACTAACAGTTGACTTTTCCATCTGCAGATTATACAGAATGACCAGCAGAGGGAGTGATGCCGGAAACCATTTCCCTGCATTGCTGAGACCCAAAAAAAAAAAAAGTCGCCAGCCTTCGACTTCCTTGATCAATTTACATGGTAGGTGAAACTCTCATTTAATCGTTTTCCTTGTGTTTGAAAGAATTTCAGGGCGTCTGATGGCTCTCAGCACCTTTTAGTGGGGTCTTCTGCATAAATATTATTTGTCCAGACTGGAGCCATATGGATGACGCTATTGGCATAAATGATAGTTTATGAAAGACGTTGACTGTCTACAAGGCTGAAAATCCTACTTGAGATACTAGTGCAAGCAATTTATCATCACAGGAAATTAGTGTCTTTGAAGCTGGAATGAGTTGTCTTATGTTAGAGCGATTGACTTACTTTGAAAGAGGGGAAGCTTATTTAACCTGCCTTCCTGCACTCTGTATGTGGGACTCTGATACTCAAGATGGATTGCTCTTTCGGATACTCTGTGTTCTTGTCACTCTAACCCACTTTCAAAAGGGGAGCCCAGTTCTTTCAATGGTGCAGAGTACTTTCCCAATACACTTCCACCTTGGCTTGCAGTCATAATAGCAGATAGTTAACTAGGGCGGAATTGCTAATGTCTCATTGTCCTGTGTTGTAGTCACCAGGGTGATTGGTTATGAGTTCCTCTGATGTCATAAATCTACAGCATGATGGCATCTGACGTGAGATCAAGCAAATGGATACATTTTTCATGGAATTGAAATAGGTAGCCTGCTAGACAGGACTTCCAGCTGAAGACAAAGATGTTAAAATGAAAGAAACTAGGACAATATTAGAGACTTATACATTTGTTTGGGATGTATGACGTTAGCACGCATACTATTACCATGCATACCTTTACAACGCGGTATTTACAACGAATACAGTTACAACGCATAGCGCTTTGAGGTGCTGGATAGTGCTAAGTATAATTTTATATTCCAACTCCAGTCCCCGTGGACACTAGGGAAGGTGTTGGATATAAAATTAAACGTATTCCCTATCCTAGAGCGCCCCCCAGCGCAATGCGTTGTAATGGTATGCGTGGTAATGCCTGCGTTGAAATGGTAGTGCGTGGTAAAAAATGCGTGCTAAACGTTGTATACCATTTGTTTGTAGTTGAAGGTGATAGTAATATTCTCGAGTTCTCTATTGGTTAACTGATAGGGATGTGCAACAACAAAGATGTTAGAATCTGTTGTTCATAGTTTTTAATATTACCACTAACTATAGCATAAGCCTTCCTACAAAAACTTATCAGGTCACTCCATAGTTATTGCTGTACCATAACCTAACAGAATTGCAGTGAGAAGGATCCCCTGTCACATGGCTAGCATTTACATCTTCTTATTTACATCCTAATATTGGTTCTAGCGTGGTGTAGAGAGTCATAGCAAATAAGGCTTTGGATTGAGAGAAGTATGCTAGGTTGAAAATAAAATTGAGGTTTGAATTTTTAAGTGAGCTGTGGATTTTCGCATTGTAACAGGCGCCATAGTACTAATTATTGGCACAGTATACAAATATATTTGTTGTGTTGCATTAATTTGGAAATGTTCAAGTTCTGTTAATGAACTAACAGTTGACTTTTCCATCTGCAGATTATACTGAATGACCAGCAGAGGGAGTGATGCCGGAAACCATTTCCCTGCATTGCTGAGACCCAAAAAAAAAAAAGTCGCCAGCCTTAGACTTCCTTGATCAATTTACATGGTAGGTGAAACTCTCATTTAATCGTTTTCCTTGTGTTTGAAAGAATTTCAGGGCGTCTGATGGCTCTCAGCACCTTTTAGTGGGGTCTTCTGCATAAATATTATTTGTCCAGACTGAAGCCATATGGATGACGCTATTGGCATAAATGATAGTTTATGAAAGACGTTGACTGTCTACAAGGCTGAAAATCCTACTTGAGATACTAGTGCAAGCAATTTATCATCACAGGAAATTAGTGTCTTTGAAGCTGGAATGAGTTGTCTTATGTTAGAGCGATTGACTTACTTTGAAAGACGGGAAGCTTATTTAACCTGCCTTCCTGCACTCTGTATGTGGGACTCTGATACTCAAGATGGATTGCTCTTTCGGATACTCTGTGTTCTTTTCACTCTAACCCACTTTCAAAAGGGGAGCCCAGTTCTTTCAATGGTGCAGAGTACTTTCCCAATACACTTCCACCTTGGCTTGCAGTCATAATAGCAGATAGTTAACTAGGGCGGAATTGCTAATGTCTCATTGTCCTGTGTTGTAGTCACCAGGGAGATTGGTTATGAGTTCCTCTGATGTCATAAAGCTACAGCATGATGGCATCTGACGTGAGATCAAGCAAAAGGATACATTTCTCATGGAATTGAAATAGGTAGCCTGCTAGACAGGACTTCCAGCTGAAGACAAAGATGTTAAAATGAAAGAAACTAGGGCAATATTAGAGACTTATACATTTGTTTGGGATGTATGACGTTAGCACGCATACTATTACCACTCATACCTTTACAACACGGTATTTACAATGAATACCGTTACAACGCATAGCGCTTTGAGGTGCTGGATAGTGGTAAGTGTAATTTTATATTCCAACTCCAGTCCCCGTGGACACTAGGGAAGGTGTTGTATATAAAATTAAACTTATTCCCTATCCTAGAGCGCCCCCCAGCGCAATGCGTTGTAATGGTATGCGTGGTAATGCCTGCGTTGTAATGGTAGTGCGTGGTAAAAAATGCGTGCTAAACGTTGTATACCATTTGTTTGTAGTTATAGGTGATAGTAATATTCTCGAGTTCGCTATTGGTTAACTGATAGGGATGTCCAACAACAAAGATGTTAGAATCTGTTGTTCATAGTTTTTAATATTACCACTAACTATAGCATAAGCCTTCCTACAAAAAGGTATCAGGTCACTCCATAGTTATTGCTGTACCATAACCTAACAGAATTGCAGTGAGAAGGATCCCCTGTCCCATGGCTAGCATTTACATCTTTTTATTTACATCCTAACATTATTTCTAGCGTGGTGTAGAGAGTCATAGCAAATAAGGCTTTGGATTGAGAGAAGTATGCTAGGTTGAAAATAAAATTGAGGTTTGAATTTTTAAGTGAGCTGTGGATTTTCGCATTGTAACAGGCGCCATAGTACTAATTATTGGCACAGTATACAAATATATTTGTTGTGTTGCATTAGTTTGGAAATGTTCAAGTTCTGTTAATGAACTAACAGTTGACTTTTCCATCTGCAGATTATACAGAATGACCAGCAGAGGGAGTGATGCCGGAAACAATTTCCCTGCATTGCTGAGACCCAAAAAAAAAAAAAGTCGCCAGCCTTCGACTTCCTTGATCAATTTACATGGTAGGTGAAACTCTCATTTAATCGTTTTCCTTGTGTTTGAAAGAATTTCAGGGCGTCTGATGGCTCTCAGCACCTTTTAGAGGGGTCTTCTGCATAAATATTATTTGTCCAGACTGAAGCCATATGGATGACGCTATTGGCATAAATGATAGTTTATGAAAGACGTTGACTGTCTACAAGGCTGAAAATCCTACTTGAGATACTAGTGCAAGCAATTTATCATCACAGGAAATTAGTGTCTTTGAAGCTGGAATGAGTTGTCTTATGTTAGAGCGATTGACTTACTTTGAAAGACGGGAAGCTTATTTAACCTGCCTTCCTGCACTCTGTATGTGGGACTCTGATACTCAAGATGGATTGCTCTTTCGGATACTCTGTGTTCTTTTCACTCTAACCCACTTTCAAAAGGGGAGCCCAGTTCTTTCAATGGTGCAGAGTACTTTCCCAATACACTTCCACCTTGGCTTGCAGTCATAATAGCAGATAGTTAACTAGGGCGGAATTGCTAATGTCTCATTGTCCTGTGTTGTAGTCACCAGGGCGATTGGTTATGAGTTCCTCTGATGTCATAAAGCTACAGCATGATGGCATCTGACGTGAGATCAAGCAAAAGGATACATTTTTCATGGAATTGAAATAGGTAGCCTGCTAGACAGGACTTCCAGCTGAAGACAAAGATGTTAAAATGAAAGAAACTAGGGCAATATTAGAGACTTATACATTTGTTTGGGATGTATGACGTTAGCACGCATACTATTACCACTCATACCTTTACAACACGGTATTTACAATGAATACCGTTACAACGCATAGCGCTTTGAGGTGCTGGATAGTGGTAAGTGTAATTTTATATTCCAACTCCAGTCCCCGTGGACACTAGGGAAGGTGTTGTATATAAAATTAAACTTATTCCCTATCCTAGAGCGCCCCCCAGCGCAATGCGTTGTAATGGTATGCGTGGTAATGCCTGCGTTGTAATGGTAGTGCGTGGTAAAAAATGCGTGCTAAACGTTGTATACCATTTGTTTGTAGTTATAGGTGATAGTAATATTCTCGAGTTCGCTATTGGTTAACTGATAGGGATGTCCAACAACAAAGATGTTAGAATCTGTTGTTCATAGTTTTTAATATTACCACTAACTATAGCATAAGCCTTCCTACAAAAAGGTATCAGGTCACTCCATAGTTATTGCTGTACCATAACCTAACAGAATTGCAGTGAGAAGGATCCCCTGTCCCATGGCTAGCATTTACATCTTTTTATTTACATCCTAACATTATTTCTAGCGTGGTGTAGAGAGTCATAGCAAATAAGGCTTTGGATTGAGAGAAGTATGCTAGGTTGAAAATAAAATTGAGGTTTGAATTTTTAAGTGAGCTGTGGATTTTCGCATTGTAACAGGCGCCATAGTACTAATTATTGGCACAGTATACAAATATATTTGTTGTGTTGCATTAGTTTGGAAATGTTCAAGTTCTGTTAATGAACTAACAGTTGACTTTTCCATCTGCAGATTATACAGAATGACCAGCAGAGGGAGTGATGCCGGAAACCATTTCCCTGCATTGCTGAGACCCAAAAAAAAAAAAAGTCGCCAGCCTTCGACTTCCTTGATCAATTTACATGGTAGGTGAAACTCTCATTTAATCGTTTTCCTTGTGTTTGAAAGAATTTCAGGGCGTCTGATGGCTCTCAGCACCTTTTAGTGGGGTCTTCTGCATAAATATTATTTGTCCAGACTGGAGCCATATGGATGACGCTATTGGCATAAATGATAGTTTATGAAAGACGTTGACTGTCTACAAGGCTGAAAATCCTACTTGAGATACTAGTGCAAGCAATTTATCATCACAGGAAATTAGTGTCTTTGAAGCTGGAATGAGTTGTCTTATGTTAGAGCGATTGACTTACTTTGAAAGAGGGGAAGCTTATTTAACCTGCCTTCCTGCACTCTGTATGTGGGACTCTGATACTCAAGATGGATTGCTCTTTCGGATACTCTGTGTTCTTGTCACTCTAACCCACTTTCAAAAGGGGAGCCCAGTTCTTTCAATGGTGCAGAGTACTTTCCCAATACACTTCCACCTTGGCTTGCAGTCATAATAGCAGATAGTTAACTAGGGCGGAATTGCTAATGTCTCATTGTCCTGTGTTGTAGTCACCAGGGTGATTGGTTATGAGTTCCTCTGATGTCATAAATCTACAGCATGATGGCATCTGACGTGAGATCAAGCAAATGGATACATTTTTCATGGAATTGAAATAGGTAGCCTGCTAGACAGGACTTCCAGCTGAAGACAAAGATGTTAAAATGAAAGAAACTAGGGCAATATTAGAGACTTATACATTTGTTTGGGATGTATGACGTTAGCACGCATACTATTACCACTCATACCTTTACAACACGGTATTTACAATGAATACCGTTACAACGCATAGCGCTTTGAGGTGCTGGATAGTGGTAAGTGTAATTTTATATTCCAACTCCAGTCCCCGTGGACACTAGGGAAGGTGTTGTATATAAAATTAAACTTATTCCCTATCCTAGAGCGCCCCCCAGCGCAATGCGTTGTAATGGTATGCGTGGTAATGCCTGCGTTGTAATGGTAGTGCGTGGTAAAAAATGCGTGCTAAACGTTGTATACCATTTGTTTGTAGTTATAGGTGATAGTAATATTCTCGAGTTCGCTATTGGTTAACTGATAGGGATGTCCAACAACAAAGATGTTAGAATCTGTTGTTCATAGTTTTTAATATTACCACTAACTATAGCATAAGCCTTCCTACAAAAAGGTATCAGGTCACTCCATAGTTATTGCTGTACCATAACCTAACAGAATTGCAGTGAGAAGGATCCCCTGTCCCATGGCTAGCATTTACATCTTTTTATTTACATCCTAACATTATTTCTAGCGTGGTGTAGAGAGTCATAGCAAATAAGGCTTTGGATTGAGAGAAGTATGCTAGGTTGAAAATAAAATTGAGGTTTGAATTTTTAAGTGAGCTGTGGATTTTCGCATTGTAACAGGCGCCATAGTACTAATTATTGGCACAGTATACAAATATATTTGTTGTGTTGCATTAGTTTGGAAATGTTCAAGTTCTGTTAATGAACTAACAGTTGACTTTTCCATCTGCAGATTATACAGAATGACCAGCAGAGGGAGTGATGCCGGAAACAATTTCCCTGCATTGCTGAGACCCAAAAAAAAAAAAAGTCGCCAGCCTTCGACTTCCTTGATCAATTTACATGGTAGGTGAAACTCTCATTTAATCGTTTTCCTTGTGTTTGAAAGAATTTCAGGGCGTCTGATGGCTCTCAGCACCTTTTAGAGGGGTCTTCTGCATAAATATTATTTGTCCAGACTGAAGCCATATGGATGACGCTATTGGCATAAATGATAGTTTATGAAAGACGTTGACTGTCTACAAGGCTGAAAATCCTACTTGAGATACTAGTGCAAGCAATTTATCATCACAGGAAATTAGTGTCTTTGAAGCTGGAATGAGTTGTCTTATGTTAGAGCGATTGACTTACTTTGAAAGACGGGAAGCTTATTTAACCTGCCTTCCTGCACTCTGTATGTGGGACTCTGATACTCAAGATGGATTGCTCTTTCGGATACTCTGTGTTCTTTTCACTCTAACCCACTTTCAAAAGGGGAGCCCAGTTCTTTCAATGGTGCAGAGTACTTTCCCAATACACTTCCACCTTGGCTTGCAGTCATAATAGCAGATAGTTAACTAGGGCGGAATTGCTAATGTCTCATTGTCCTGTGTTGTAGTCACCAGGGAGATTGGTTATGAGTTCCTCTGATGTCATAAAGCTACAGCATGATGGCATCTGACGTGAGATCAAGCAAAAGGATACATTTCTCATGGAATTGAAATAGGTAGCCTGCTAGACAGGACTTCCAGCTGAAGACAAAGATGTTAAAATGAAAGAAACTAGGGCAATATTAGAGACTTATACATTTGTTTGGGATGTATGACGTTAGCACGCATACTATTACCACTCATACCTTTACAACACGGTATTTACAATGAATACCGTTACAACGCATAGCGCTTTGAGGTGCTGGATAGTGGTAAGTGTAATTTTATATTCCAACTCCAGTCCCCGTGGACACTAGGGAAGGTGTTGTATATAAAATTAAACTTATTCCCTATCCTAGAGCGCCCCCCAGCGCAATGCGTTGTAATGGTATGCGTGGTAATGCCTGCGTTGTAATGGTAGTGCGTGGTAAAAAAATGCGTGCTAAACGTTGTATACCATTTGTTTGTAGTTATAGGTGATAGTAATATTCTCGAGTTCGCTATTGGTTAACTGATAGGGATGTCCAACAACAAAGATGTTAGAATCTGTTGTTCATAGTTTTTAATATTACCACTAACTATAGCATAAGCCTTCCTACAAAAAGGTATCAGGTCACTCCATAGTTATTGCTGTACCATAACCTAACAGAATTGCAGTGAGAAGGATCCCCTGTCCCATGGCTAGCATTTACATCTTTTTATTTACATCCTAACATTATTTCTAGCGTGGTGTAGAGAGTCATAGCAAATAAGGCTTTGGATTGAGAGAAGTATGCTAGGTTGAAAATAAAATTGAGGTTTGAATTTTTAAGTGAGCTGTGGATTTTCGCATTGTAACAGGCGCCATAGTACTAATTATTGGCACAGTATACAAATATATTTGTTGTGTTGCATTAGTTTGGAAATGTTCAAGTTCTGTTAATGAACTAACAGTTGACTTTTCCATCTGCAGATTATACAGAATGACCAGCAGAGGGAGTGATGCCGGAAACAATTTCCCTGCATTGCTGAGACCCAAAAAAAAAAAAAGTCGCCAGCCTTCGACTTCCTTGATCAATTTACATGGTAGGTGAAACTCTCATTTAATCGTTTTCCTTGTGTTTGAAAGAATTTCAGGGCGTCTGATGGCTCTCAGCACCTTTTAGAGGGGTCTTCTGCATAAATATTATTTGTCCAGACTGAAGCCATATGGATGACGCTATTGGCATAAATGATAGTTTATGAAAGACGTTGACTGTCTACAAGGCTGAAAATCCTACTTGAGATACTAGTGCAAGCAATTTATCATCACAGGAAATTAGTGTCTTTGAAGCTGGAATGAGTTGTCTTATGTTAGAGCGATTGACTTACTTTGAAAGACGGGAAGCTTATTTAACCTGCCTTCCTGCACTCTGTATGTGGGACTCTGATACTCAAGATGGATTGCTCTTTCGGATACTCTGTGTTCTTTTCACTCTAACCCACTTTCAAAAGGGGAGCCCAGTTCTTTCAATGGTGCAGAGTACTTTCCCAATACACTTCCACCTTGGCTTGCAGTCATAATAGCAGATAGTTAACTAGGGCGGAATTGCTAATGTCTCATTGTCCTGTGTTGTAGTCACCAGGGAGATTGGTTATGAGTTCCTCTGATGTCATAAAGCTACAGCATGATGGCATCTGACGTGAGATCAAGCAAAAGGATACATTTCTCATGGAATTGAAATAGGTAGCCTGCTAGACAGGACTTCCAGCTGAAGACAAAGATGTTAAAATGAAAGAAACTAGGGCAATATTAGAGACTTATACATTTGTTTGGGATGTATGACGTTAGCACGCATACTATTACCACTCATACCTTTACAACACGGTATTTACAATGAATACCGTTACAACGCATAGCGCTTTGAGGTGCTGGATAGTGGTAAGTGTAATTTTATATTCCAACTCCAGTCCCCGTGGACACTAGGGAAGGTGTTGTATATAAAATTAAACTTATTCCCTATCCTAGAGCGCCCCCCAGCGCAATGCGTTGTAATGGTATGCGTGGTAATGCCTGCGTTGTAATGGTAGTGCGTGGTAAAAAATGCGTGCTAAACGTTGTATACCATTTGTTTGTAGTTATAGGTGATAGTAATATTCTCGAGTTCGCTATTGGTTAACTGATAGGGATGTCCAACAACAAAGATGTTAGAATCTGTTGTTCATAGTTTTTAATATTACCACTAACTATAGCATAAGCCTTCCTACAAAAAGGTATCAGGTCACTCCATAGTTATTGCTGTACCATAACCTAACAGAATTGCAGTGAGAAGGATCCCCTGTCCCATGGCTAGCATTTACATCTTTTTATTTACATCCTAACATTATTTCTAGCGTGGTGTAGAGAGTCATAGCAAATAAGGCTTTGGATTGAGAGAAGTATGCTAGGTTGAAAATAAAATTGAGGTTTGAATTTTTAAGTGAGCTGTGGATTTTCGCATTGTAACAGGCGCCATAGTACTAATTATTGGCACAGTATACAAATATATTTGTTGTGTTGCATTAGTTTGGAAATGTTCAAGTTCTGTTAATGAACTAACAGTTGACTTTTCCATCTGCAGATTATACAGAATGACCAGCAGAGGGAGTGATGCCGGAAACCATTTCCCTGCATTGCTGAGACCCAAAAAAAAAAAAAGTCGCCAGCCTTCGACTTCCTTGATCAATTTACATGGTAGGTGAAACTCTCATTTAATCGTTTTCCTTGTGTTTGAAAGAATTTCAGGGCGTCTGATGGCTCTCAGCACCTTTTAGTGGGGTCTTCTGCATAAATATTATTTGTCCAGACTGGAGCCATATGGATGACGCTATTGGCATAAATGATAGTTTATGAAAGACGTTGACTGTCTACAAGGCTGAAAATCCTACTTGAGATACTAGTGCAAGCAATTTATCATCACAGGAAATTAGTGTCTTTGAAGCTGGAATGAGTTGTCTTATGTTAGAGCGATTGACTTACTTTGAAAGAGGGGAAGCTTATTTAACCTGCCTTCCTGCACTCTGTATGTGGGACTCTGATACTCAAGATGGATTGCTCTTTCGGATACTCTGTGTTCTTGTCACTCTAACCCACTTTCAAAAGGGGAGCCCAGTTCTTTCAATGGTGCAGAGTACTTTCCCAATACACTTCCACCTTGGCTTGCAGTCATAATAGCAGATAGTTAACTAGGGCGGAATTGCTAATGTCTCATTGTCCTGTGTCGTAGTCACCAGGGTGATTGGTTATGAGTTCCTCTGATGTCATAAATCTACAGCATGATGGCATCTGACGTGAGATCAAGCAAATGGATACATTTTTCATGGAATTGAAATAGGTAGCCTGCTAGACAGGACTTCCAGCTGAAGACAAAGATGTTAAAATGAAAGAAACTAGGACAATATTAGAGACTTATACATTTGTTTGGGATGTATGACGTTAGCACGCATACTATTACCATGCATACCTTTACAACGCGGTATTTACAACGAATACAGTTACAACGCATAGCGCTTTGAGGTGCTGGATAGTGCTAAGTATAATTTTATATTCCAACTCCAGTCCCCGTGGACACTAGGGAAGGTGTTGGATATAAAATTAAACGTATTCCCTATCCTAGAGCGCCCCCCAGCGCAATGCGTTGTAATGGTATGCGTGGTAATGCCTGCGTTGAAATGGTAGTGCGTGGTAAAAAATGCGTGCTAAACGTTGTATACCATTTGTTTGTAGTTGAAGGTGATAGTAATATTCTCGAGTTCTCTATTGGTTAACTGATAGGGATGTGCAACAACAAAGATGTTAGAATCTGTTGTTCATAGTTTTTAATATTACCACTAACTATAGCATAAGCCTTCCTACAAAAACTTATCAGGTCACTCCATAGTTATTGCTGTACCATAACCTAACAGAATTGCAATGAGAAGGATCCCCTGTCACATGGCTAGCATTTACATCTTCTTATTTACATCCTAATATTGGTTCTAGCGTGGTGTAGAGAGTCATAGCAAATAAGGCTTTGGATTGAGAGAAGTATGCTAGGTTGAAAATAAAATTGAGGTTTGAATTTTTAAGTGAGCTGTGGATTTTCGCATTGTAACAGGCGCCATAGTACTAATTATTGGCACAGTATACAAATATATTTGTTGTGTTGCATTAGTTTGGAAATGTTCAAGTTCTGTTAATGAACTAACAGTTGACTTTTCCATCTGCAGATTATACAGAATGACCAGCAGAGGGAGTGATGCCGGAAACAATTTCCCTGCATTGCTGAGACCCAAAAAAAAAAAAAGTCGCCAGCCTTCGACTTCCTTGATCAATTTACATGGTAGGTGAAACTCTCATTTAATCGTTTTCCTTGTGTTTGAAAGAATTTCAGGGCGTCTGATGGCTCTCAGCACCTTTTAGAGGGGTCTTCTGCATAAATATTATTTGTCCAGACTGAAGCCATATGGATGACGCTATTGGCATAAATGATAGTTTATGAAAGACGTTGACTGTCTACAAGGCTGAAAATCCTACTTGAGATACTAGTGCAAGCAATTTATCATCACAGGAAATTAGTGTCTTTGAAGCTGGAATGAGTTGTCTTATGTTAGAGCGATTGACTTACTTTGAAAGACGGGAAGCTTATTTAACCTGCCTTCCTGCACTCTGTATGTGGGAATCTGATACTCAAGATGGATTGCTCTTTCGGATACTCTGTGTTCTTTTCACTCTAACCCACTTTCAAAAGGGGAGCCCAGTTCTTTCAATGGTGCAGAGTACTTTCCCAATACACTTCCACCTTGGCTTGCAGTCATAATAGCAGATAGTTAACTAGGGCGGAATTGCTAATGTCTCATTGTCCTGTGTTGTAGTCACCAGGGCGATTGGTTATGAGTTCCTCTGATGTCATAAAGCTACAGCATGATGGCATCTGACGTGAGATCAAGCAAAAGGATACATTTTTCATGGAATTGAAATAGGTAGCCTGCTAGACAGGACTTCCAGCTGAAGACAAAGATGTTAAAATGAAAGAAACTAGGGCAATATTAGAGACTTATACATTTGTTTGGGATGTATGACGTTAGCACGCATACTATTACCACTCATACCTTTACAACACGGTATTTACAATGAATACCGTTACAACGCATAGCGCTTTGAGGTGCTGGATAGTGGTAAGTGTAATTTTATATTCCAACTCCAGTCCCCGTGGACACTAGGGAAGGTGTTGTATATAAAATTAAACTTATTCCCTATCCTAGAGCGCCCCCCAGCGCAATGCGTTGTAATGGTATGCGTGGTAATGCCTGCGTTGTAATGGTAGTGCGTGGTAAAAAATGCGTGCTAAACGTTGTATACCATTTGTTTGTAGTTATAGGTGATAGTAATATTCTCGAGTTCGCTATTGGTTAACTGATAGGGATGTCCAACAACAAAGATGTTAGAATCTGTTGTTCATAGTTTTTAATATTACCACTAACTATAGCATAAGCCTTCCTACAAAAAGGTATCAGGTCACTCCATAGTTATTGCTGTACCATAACCTAACAGAATTGCAGTGAGAAGGATCCCCTGTCCCATGGCTAGCATTTACATCTTTTTATTTACATCCTAACATTATTTCTAGCGTGGTGTAGAGAGTCATAGCAAATAAGGCTTTGGATTGAGAGAAGTATGCTAGGTTGAAAATAAAATTGAGGTTTGAATTTTTAAGTGAGCTGTGGATTTTCGCATTGTAACAGGCGCCATAGTACTAATTATTGGCACAGTATACAAATATATTTGTTGTGTTGCATTAGTTTGGAAATGTTCAAGTTCTGTTAATGAACTAACAGTTGACTTTTCCATCTGCAGATTATACAGAATGACCAGCAGAGGGAGTGATGCCGGAAACCATTTCCCTGCATTGCTGAGACCCAAAAAAAAAAAAAGTCGCCAGCCTTCGACTTCCTTGATCAATTTACATGGTAGGTGAAACTCTCATTTAATCGTTTTCCTTGTGTTTGAAAGAATTTCAGGGCGTCTGATGGCTCTCAGCACCTTTTAGTGGGGTCTTCTGCATAAATATTATTTGTCCAGACTGGAGCCATATGGATGACGCTATTGGCATAAATGATAGTTTATGAAAGACGTTGACTGTCTACAAGGCTGAAAATCCTACTTGAGATACTAGTGCAAGCAATTTATCATCACAGGAAATTAGTGTCTTTGAAGCTGGAATGAGTTGTCTTATGTTAGAGCGATTGACTTACTTTGAAAGAGGGGAAGCTTATTTAACCTGCCTTCCTGCACTCTGTATGTGGGACTCTGATACTCAAGATGGATTGCTCTTTCGGATACTCTGTGTTCTTGTCACTCTAACCCACTTTCAAAAGGGGAGCCCAGTTCTTTCAATGGTGCAGAGTACTTTCCCAATACACTTCCACCTTGGCTTGCAGTCATAATAGCAGATAGTTAACTAGGGCGGAATTGCTAATGTCTCATTGTCCTGTGTCGTAGTCACCAGGGTGATTGGTTATGAGTTCCTCTGATGTCATAAATCTACAGCATGATGGCATCTGACGTGAGATCAAGCAAATGGATACATTTTTCATGGAATTGAAATAGGTAGCCTGCTAGACAGGACTTCCAGCTGAAGACAAAGATGTTAAAATGAAAGAAACTAGGACAATATTAGAGACTTATACATTTGTTTGGGATGTATGACGTTAGCACGCATACTATTACCATGCATACCTTTACAACGCGGTATTTACAACGAATACAGTTACAACGCATAGCGCTTTGAGGTGCTGGATAGTGCTAAGTATAATTTTATATTCCAACTCCAGTCCCCGTGGACACTAGGGAAGGTGTTGGATATAAAATTAAACGTATTCCCTATCCTAGAGCGCCCCCCAGCGCAATGCGTTGTAATGGTATGCGTGGTAATGCCTGCGTTGAAATGGTAGTGCGTGGTAAAAAATGCGTGCTAAACGTTGTATACCATTTGTTTGTAGTTGAAGGTGATAGTAATATTCTCGAGTTCTCTATTGGTTAACTGATAGGGATGTGCAACAACAAAGATGTTAGAATCTGTTGTTCATAGTTTTTAATATTACCACTAACTATAGCATAAGCCTTCCTACAAAAACTTATCAGGTCACTCCATAGTTATTGCTGTACCATAACCTAACAGAATTGCAATGAGAAGGATCCCCTGTCACATGGCTAGCATTTACATCTTCTTATTTACATCCTAATATTGGTTCTAGCGTGGTGTAGAGAGTCATAGCAAATAAGGCTTTGGATTGAGAGAAGTATGCTAGGTTGAAAATAAAATTGAGGTTTGAATTTTTAAGTGAGCTGTGGATTTTCGCATTGTAACAGGCGCCATAGTACTAATTATTGGCACAGTATACAAATATATTTGTTGTGTTGCATTAATTTGGAAATGTTCAAGTTCTGTTAATGAACTAACAGTTGACTTTTCCATCTGCAGATTATACTGAATGACCAGCAGAGGGAGTGATGCCGGAAACCATTTCCCTGCATTGCTGAGACCCAAAAAAAAAAAAGTCGCCAGCCTTAGACTTCCTTGATCAATTTACATGGTAGGTGAAACTCTCATTTAATCGTTTTCCTTGTGTTTGAAAGAATTTCAGGGCGTCTGATGGCTCTCAGCACCTTTTAGTGGGGTCTTCTGCATAAATATTATTTGTCCAGACTGAAGCCATATGGATGACGCTATTGGCATAAATGATAGTTTATGAAAGACGTTGACTGTCTACAAGGCTGAAAATCCTACTTGAGATACTAGTGCAAGCAATTTATCATCACAGGAAATTAGTGTCTTTGAAGCTGGAATGAGTTGTCTTATGTTAGAGCGATTGACTTACTTTGAAAGACGGGAAGCTTATTTAACCTGCCTTCCTGCACTCTGTATGTGGGACTCTGATACTCAAGATGGATTGCTCTTTCGGATACTCTGTGTTCTTTTCACTCTAACCCACTTTCAAAAGGGGAGCCCAGTTCTTTCAATGGTGCAGAGTACTTTCCCAATACACTTCCACCTTGGCTTGCAGTCATAATAGCAGATAGTTAACTAGGGCGGAATTGCTAATGTCTCATTGTCCTGTGTTGTAGTCACCAGGGAGATTGGTTATGAGTTCCTCTGATGTCATAAAGCTACAGCATGATGGCATCTGACGTGAGATCAAGCAAAAGGATACATTTCTCATGGAATTGAAATAGGTAGCCTGCTAGACAGGACTTCCAGCTGAAGACAAAGATGTTAAAATGAAAGAAACTAGGGCAATATTAGAGACTTATACATTTGTTTGGGATGTATGACGTTAGCACGCATACTATTACCACTCATACCTTTACAACACGGTATTTACAATGAATACCGTTACAACGCATAGCGCTTTGAGGTGCTGGATAGTGGTAAGTGTAATTTTATATTCCAACTCCAGTCCCCGTGGACACTAGGGAAGGTGTTGTATATAAAATTAAACTTATTCCCTATCCTAGAGCGCCCCCCAGCGCAATGCGTTGTAATGGTATGCGTGGTAATGCCTGCGTTGTAATGGTAGTGCGTGGTAAAAAATGCGTGCTAAACGTTGTATACCATTTGTTTGTAGTTATAGGTGATAGTAATATTCTCGAGTTCGCTATTGGTTAACTGATAGGGATGTCCAACAACAAAGATGTTAGAATCTGTTGTTCATAGTTTTTAATATTACCACTAACTATAGCATAAGCCTTCCTACAAAAAGGTATCAGGTCACTCCATAGTTATTGCTGTACCATAACCTAACAGAATTGCAGTGAGAAGGATCCCCTGTCCCATGGCTAGCATTTACATCTTTTTATTTACATCCTAACATTATTTCTAGCGTGGTGTAGAGAGTCATAGCAAATAAGGCTTTGGATTGAGAGAAGTATGCTAGGTTGAAAATAAAATTGAGGTTTGAATTTTTAAGTGAGCTGTGGATTTTCGCATTGTAACAGGCGCCATAGTACTAATTATTGGCACAGTATACAAATATATTTGTTGTGTTGCATTAGTTTGGAAATGTTCAAGTTCTGTTAATGAACTAACAGTTGACTTTTCCATCTGCAGATTATACAGAATGACCAGCAGAGGGAGTGATGCCGGAAACAATTTCCCTGCATTGCTGAGACCCAAAAAAAAAAAAGTCGCCAGCCTTCGACTTCCTTGATCAATTTACATGGTAGGTGAAACTCTCATTTAATCGTTTTCCTTGTGTTTGAAAGAATTTCAGGGCGTCTGATGGCTCTCAGCACCTTTTAGAGGGGTCTTCTGCATAAATATTATTTGTCCAGACTGAAGCCATATGGATGACGCTATTGGCATAAATGATAGTTTATGAAAGACGTTGACTGTCTACAAGGCTGAAAATCCTACTTGAGATACTAGTGCAAGCAATTTATCATCACAGGAAATTAGTGTCTTTGAAGCTGGAATGAGTTGTCTTATGTTAGAGCGATTGACTTACTTTGAAAGACGGGAAGCTTATTTAACCTGCCTTCCTGCACTCTGTATGTGGGACTCTGATACTCAAGATGGATTGCTCTTTCGGATACTCTGTGTTCTTTTCACTCTAACCCACTTTCAAAAGGGGAGCCCAGTTCTTTCAATGGTGCAGAGTACTTTCCCAATACACTTCCACCTTGGCTTGCAGTCATAATAGCAGATAGTTAACTAGGGCGGAATTGCTAATGTCTCATTGTCCTGTGTTGTAGTCACCAGGGTGATTGGTTATGAGTTCCTCTGATGTCATAAAGCTACAGCATGATGGCATCTGACGTGAGATCAAGCAAAAGGATACATTTTTCATGGAATTGAAATAGGTAGCCTGCTAGACAGGACTTCCAGCTGAAGACAAAGATGTTAAAATGAAAGAAACTAGGGCAATATTAGAGACTTATACATTTGTTTGGGATGTATGACGTTAGCACGCATACTATTACCACTCATACCTTTACAACACGGTATTTACAATGAATACCGTTACAACGCATAGCGCTTTGAGGTGCTGGATAGTGGTAAGTGTAATTTTATATTCCAACTCCAGTCCCCGTGGACACTAGGGAAGGTGTTGTATATAAAATTAAACTTATTCCCTATCCTAGAGCGCCCCCCAGCGCAATGCGTTGTAATGGTATGCGTGGTAATGCCTGCGTTGTAATGGTAGTGCGTGGTAAAAAATGCGTGCTAAACGTTGTATACCATTTGTTTGTAGTTATAGGTGATAGTAATATTCTCGAGTTCGCTATTGGTTAACTGATAGGGATGTCCAACAACAAAGATGTTAGAATCTGTTGTTCATAGTTTTTAATATTACCACTAACTATAGCATAAGCCTTCCTACAAAAAGGTATCAGGTCACTCCATAGTTATTGCTGTACCATAACCTAACAGAATTGCAGTGAGAAGGATCCCCTGTCCCATGGCTAGCATTTACATCTTTTTATTTACATCCTAACATTATTTCTAGCGTGGTGTAGAGAGTCATAGCAAATAAGGCTTTGGATTGAGAGAAGTATGCTAGGTTGAAAATAAAATTGAGGTTTGAATTTTTAAGTGAGCTGTGGATTTTCGCATTGTAACAGGCGCCATAGTACTAATTATTGGCACAGTATACAAATATATTTGTTGTGTTGCATTAGTTTGGAAATGTTCAAGTTCTGTTAATGAACTAACAGTTGACTTTTCCATCTGCAGATTATACAGAATGACCAGCAGAGGGAGTGATGCCGGAAACCATTTCCCTGCATTGCTGAGACCCAAAAAAAATAAAAGTCGCCAGCCTTCGACTTCCTTGATCAATTTACATGGTAGGTGAAACTCTCATTTAATCGTTTTCCTTGTGTTTGAAAGAATTTCAGGGCGTCTGATGGCTCTCAGCACCTTTTAGAGGGGTCTTCTGCATAAATATTATTTGTCCAGACTGAAGCCATATGGATGACGCTATTGGCATAAATGATAGTTTATGAAAGACGTTGACTGTCTACAAGGCTGAAAATCCTACTTGAGATACTAGTGCAAGCAATTTATCATCACAGGAAATTAGTGTCTTTGAAGCTGGAATGAGTTGTCTTATGTTAGAGCGATTGACTTACTTTGAAAGACGGGAAGCTTATTTAACCTGCCTTCCTGCACTCTGTATGTGGGACTCTGATACTCAAGATGGATTGCTCTTTCGGATACTCTGTGTTCTTTTCACTCTAACCCACTTTCAAAAGGGGAGCCCAGTTCTTTCAATGGTGCAGAGTACTTTCCCAATACACTTCCACCTTGGCTTGCAGTCATAATAGCAGATAGTTAACTAGGGCGGAATTGCTAATGTCTCATTGTCCTGTGTTGTAGTCACCAGGGCGATTGGTTATGAGTTCCTCTGATGTCATAAAGCTACAGCATGATGGCATCTGACGTGAGATCAAGCAAAAGGATACATTTTTCATGGAATTGAAATAGGTAGCCTGCTAGACAGGACTTCCAGCTGAAGACAAAGATGTTAAAATGAAAGAAACTAGGGCAATATTAGAGACTTATACATTTGTTTGGGATGTATGACGTTAGCACGCATACTATTACCACTCATACCTTTACAACACGGTATTTACAATGAATACCGTTACAACGCATAGCGCTTTGAGGTGCTGGATAGTGGTAAGTGTAATTTTATATTCCAACTCCAGTCCCCGTGGACACTAGGGAAGGTGTTGTATATAAAATTAAACTTATTCCCTATCCTAGAGCGCCCCCCAGCGCAATGCGTTGTAATGGTATGCGTGGTAATGCCTGCGTTGTAATGGTAGTGCGTGGTAAAAAATGCGTGCTAAACGTTGTATACCATTTGTTTGTAGTTATAGGTGATAGTAATATTCTCGAGTTCGCTATTGGTTAACTGATAGGGATGTCCAACAACAAAGATGTTAGAATCTGTTGTTCATAGTTTTTAATATTACCACTAACTATAGCATAAGCCTTCCTACAAAAAGGTATCAGGTCACTCCATAGTTATTGCTGTACCATAACCTAACAGAATTGCAGTGAGAAGGATCCCCTGTCCCATGGCTAGCATTTACATCTTTTTATTTACATCCTAACATTATTTCTAGCGTGGTGTAGAGAGTCATAGCAAATAAGGCTTTGGATTGAGAGAAGTATGCTAGGTTGAAAATAAAATTGAGGTTTGAATTTTTAAGTGAGCTGTGGATTTTCGCATTGTAACAGGCGCCATAGTACTAATTATTGGCACAGTATACAAATATATTTGTTGTGTTGCATTAGTTTGGAAATGTTCAAGTTCTGTTAATGAACTAACAGTTGACTTTTCCATCTGCAGATTATACAGAATGACCAGCAGAGGGAGTGATGCCGGAAACCATTTCCCTGCATTGCTGAGACCCAAAAAAAATAAAAGTCGCCAGCCTTCGACTTCCTTGATCAATTTACATGGTAGGTGAAACTCTCATTTAATCGTTTTCCTTGTGTTTGAAAGAATTTCAGGGCGTCTGATGGCTCTCAGCACCTTTTAGAGGGGTCTTCTGCATAAATATTATTTGTCCAGACTGAAGCCATATGGATGACGCTATTGGCATAAATGATAGTTTATGAAAGACGTTGACTGTCTACAAGGCTGAAAATCCTACTTGAGATACTAGTGCAAGCAATTTATCATCACAGGAAATTAGTGTCTTTGAAGCTGGAATGAGTTGTCTTATGTTAGAGCGATTGACTTACTTTGAAAGACGGGAAGCTTATTTAACCTGCCTTCCTGCACTCTGTATGTGGGACTCTGATACTCAAGATGGATTGCTCTTTCGGATACTCTGTGTTCTTTTCACTCTAACCCACTTTCAAAAGGGGAGCCCAGTTCTTTCAATGGTGCAGAGTACTTTCCCAATACACTTCCACCTTGGCTTGCAGTCATAATAGCAGATAGTTAACTAGGGCGGAATTGCTAATGTCTCATTGTCCTGTGTTGTAGTCACCAGGGCGATTGGTTATGAGTTCCTCTGATGTCATAAAGCTACAGCATGATGGCATCTGACGTGAGATCAAGCAAAAGGATACATTTTTCATGGAATTGAAATAGGTAGCCTGCTAGACAGGACTTCCAGCTGAAGACAAAGATGTTAAAATGAAAGAAACTAGGGCAATATTAGAGACTTATACATTTGTTTGGGATGTATGACGTTAGCACGCATACTATTACCACTCATACCTTTACAACACGGTATTTACAATGAATACCGTTACAACGCATAGCGCTTTGAGGTGCTGGATAGTGGTAAGTGTAATTTTATATTCCAACTCCAGTCCCCGTGGACACTAGGGAAGGTGTTGTATATAAAATTAAACTTATTCCCTATCCTAGAGCGCCCCCCAGCGCAATGCGTTGTAATGGTATGCGTGGTAATGCCTGCGTTGTAATGGTAGTGCGTGGTAAAAAATGCGTGCTAAACGTTGTATACCATTTGTTTGTAGTTATAGGTGATAGTAATATTCTCGAGTTCGCTATTGGTTAACTGATAGGGATGTCCAACAACAAAGATGTTAGAATCTGTTGTTCATAGTTTTTAATATTACCACTAACTATAGCATAAGCCTTCCTACAAAAAGGTATCAGGTCACTCCATAGTTATTGCTGTACCATAACCTAACAGAATTGCAGTGAGAAGGATCCCCTGTCCCATGGCTAGCATTTACATCTTTTTATTTACATCCTAACATTATTTCTAGCGTGGTGTAGAGAGTCATAGCAAATAAGGCTTTGGATTGAGAGAAGTATGCTAGGTTGAAAATAAAATTGAGGTTTGAATTTTTAAGTGAGCTGTGGATTTTCGCATTGTAACAGGCGCCATAGTACTAATTATTGGCACAGTATACAAATATATTTGTTGTGTTGCATTAGTTTGGAAATGTTCAAGTTCTGTTAATGAACTAACAGTTGACTTTTCCATCTGCAGATTATACAGAATGACCAGCAGAGGGAGTGATGCCGGAAACCATTTCCCTGCATTGCTGAGACCCAAAAAAAAAAAAAGTCGCCAGCCTTCGACTTCCTTGATCAATTTACATGGTAGGTGAAACTCTCATTTAATCGTTTTCCTTGTGTTTGAAAGAATTTCAGGGCGTCTGATGGCTCTCAGCACCTTTTAGTGGGGTCTTCTGCATAAATATTATTTGTCCAGACTGGAGCCATATGGATGACGCTATTGGCATAAATGATAGTTTATGAAAGACGTTGACTGTCTACAAGGCTGAAAATCCTACTTGAGATACTAGTGCAAGCAATTTATCATCACAGGAAATTAGTGTCTTTGAAGCTGGAATGAGTTGTCTTATGTTAGAGCGATTGACTTACTTTGAAAGAGGGGAAGCTTATTTAACCTGCCTTCCTGCACTCTGTATGTGGGACTCTGATACTCAAGATGGATTGCTCTTTCGGATACTCTGTGTTCTTGTCACTCTAACCCACTTTCAAAAGGGGAGCCCAGTTCTTTCAATGGTGCAGAGTACTTTCCCAATACACTTCCACCTTGGCTTGCAGTCATAATAGCAGATAGTTAACTAGGGCGGAATTGCTAATGTCTCATTGTCCTGTGTTGTAGTCACCAGGGTGATTGGTTATGAGTTCCTCTGATGTCATAAATCTACAGCATGATGGCATCTGACGTGAGATCAAGCAAATGGATACATTTTTCATGGAATTGAAATAGGTAGCCTGCTAGACAGGACTTCCAGCTGAAGACAAAGATGTTAAAATGAAAGAAACTAGGACAATATTAGAGACTTATACATTTGTTTGGGATGTATGACGTTAGCACGCATACTATTACCATGCATACCTTTACAACGCGGTATTTACAACGAATACAGTTACAACGCATAGCGCTTTGAGGTGCTGGATAGTGCTAAGTATAATTTTATATTCCAACTCCAGTCCCCGTGGACACTAGGGAAGGTGTTGGATATAAAATTAAACGTATTCCCTATCCTAGAGCGCCCCCCAGCGCAATGCGTTGTAATGGTATGCGTGGTAATGCCTGCGTTGAAATGGTAGTGCGTGGTAAAAAATGCGTGCTAAACGTTGTATACCATTTGTTTGTAGTTGAAGGTGATAGTAATATTCTCGAGTTCTCTATTGGTTAACTGATAGGGATGTGCAACAACAAAGATGTTAGAATCTGTTGTTCATAGTTTTTAATATTACCACTAACTATAGCATAAGCCTTCCTACAAAAACTTATCAGGTCACTCCATAGTTATTGCTGTACCATAACCTAACAGAATTGCAGTGAGAAGGATCCCCTGTCACATGGCTAGCATTTACATCTTCTTATTTACATCCTAATATTGGTTCTAGCGTGGTGTAGAGAGTCATAGCAAATAAGGCTTTGGATTGAGAGAAGTATGCTAGGTTGAAAATAAAATTGAGGTTTGAATTTTTAAGTGAGCTGTGGATTTTCGCATTGTAACAGGCGCCATAGTACTAATTATTGGCACAGTATACAAATATATTTGTTGTGTTGCATTAGTTTGGAAATGTTCAAGTTCTGTTAATGAACTAACAGTTGACTTTTCCATCTGCAGATTATACAGAATGACCAGCAGAGGGAGTGATGCCGGAAACAATTTCCCTGCATTGCTGAGACCCAAAAAAAAAAAAAGTCGCCAGCCTTCGACTTCCTTGATCAATTTACATGGTAGGTGAAACTCTCATTTAATCGTTTTCCTTGTGTTTGAAAGAATTTCAGGGCGTCTGATGGCTCTCAGCACCTTTTAGAGGGGTCTTCTGCATAAATATTATTTGTCCAGACTGAAGCCATATGGATGACGCTATTGGCATAAATGATAGTTTATGAAAGACGTTGACTGTCTACAAGGCTGAAAATCCTACTTGAGATACTAGTGCAAGCAATTTATCATCACAGGAAATTAGTGTCTTTGAAGCTGGAATGAGTTGTCTTATGTTAGAGCGATTGACTTACTTTGAAAGACGGGAAGCTTATTTAACCTGCCTTCCTGCACTCTGTATGTGGGACTCTGATACTCAAGATGGATTGCTCTTTCGGATACTCTGTGTTCTTTTCACTCTAACCCACTTTCAAAAGGGGAGCCCAGTTCTTTCAATGGTGCAGAGTACTTTCCCAATACACTTCCACCTTGGCTTGCAGTCATAATAGCAGATAGTTAACTAGGGCGGAATTGCTAATGTCTCATTGTCCTGTGTTGTAGTCACCAGGGTGATTGGTTATGAGTTCCTCTGATGTCATAAAGCTACAGCATGATGGCATCTGACGTGAGATCAAGCAAAAGGATACATTTTTCATGGAATTGAAATAGGTAGCCTGCTAGACAGGACTTCCAGCTGAAGACAAAGATGTTAAAATGAAAGAAACTAGGGCAATATTAGAGACTTATACATTTGTTTGGGATGTATGACGTTAGCACGCATACTATTACCACTCATACCTTTACAACACGGTATTTACAATGAATACCGTTACAACGCATAGCGCTTTGAGGTGCTGGATAGTGGTAAGTGTAATTTTATATTCCAACTCCAGTCCCCGTGGACACTAGGGAAGGTGTTGTATATAAAATTAAACTTATTCCCTATCCTAGAGCGCCCCCCAGCGCAATGCGTTGTAATGGTATGCGTGGTAATGCCTGCGTTGTAATGGTAGTGCGTGGTAAAAAATGCGTGCTAAACGTTGTATACCATTTGTTTGTAGTTATAGGTGATAGTAATATTCTCGAGTTCGCTATTGGTTAACTGATAGGGATGTCCAACAACAAAGATGTTAGAATCTGTTGTTCATAGTTTTTAATATTACCACTAACTATAGCATAAGCCTTCCTACAAAAAGGTATCAGGTCACTCCATAGTTATTGCTGTACCATAACCTAACAGAATTGCAGTGAGAAGGATCCCCTGTCCCATGGCTAGCATTTACATCTTTTTATTTACATCCTAACATTATTTCTAGCGTGGTGTAGAGAGTCATAGCAAATAAGGCTTTGGATTGAGAGAAGTATGCTAGGTTGAAAATAAAATTGAGGTTTGAATTTTTAAGTGAGCTGTGGATTTTCGCATTGTAACAGGCGCCATAGTACTAATTATTGGCACAGTATACAAATATATTTGTTGTGTTGCATTAGTTTGGAAATGTTCAAGTTCTGTTAATGAACTAACAGTTGACTTTTCCATCTGCAGATTATACAGAATGACCAGCAGAGGGAGTGATGCCGGAAACCATTTCCCTGCATTGCTGAGACCCAAAAAAAATAAAAGTCGCCAGCCTTCGACTTCCTTGATCAATTTACATGGTAGGTGAAACTCTCATTTAATCGTTTTCCTTGTGTTTGAAAGAATTTCAGGGCGTCTGATGGCTCTCAGCACCTTTTAGAGGGGTCTTCTGCATAAATATTATTTGTCCAGACTGAAGCCATATGGATGACGCTATTGGCATAAATGATAGTTTATGAAAGACGTTGACTGTCTACAAGGCTGAAAATCCTACTTGAGATACTAGTGCAAGCAATTTATCATCACAGGAAATTAGTGTCTTTGAAGCTGGAATGAGTTGTCTTATGTTAGAGCGATTGACTTACTTTGAAAGACGGGAAGCTTATTTAACCTGCCTTCCTGCACTCTGTATGTGGGACTCTGATACTCAAGATGGATTGCTCTTTCGGATACTCTGTGTTCTTTTCACTCTAACCCACTTTCAAAAGGGGAGCCCAGTTCTTTCAATGGTGCAGAGTACTTTCCCAATACACTTCCACCTTGGCTTGCAGTCATAATAGCAGATAGTTAACTAGGGCGGAATTGCTAATGTCTCATTGTCCTGTGTTGTAGTCACCAGGGCGATTGGTTATGAGTTCCTCTGATGTCATAAAGCTACAGCATGATGGCATCTGACGTGAGATCAAGCAAAAGGATACATTTTTCATGGAATTGAAATAGGTAGCCTGCTAGACAGGACTTCCAGCTGAAGACAAAGATGTTAAAATGAAAGAAACTAGGGCAATATTAGAGACTTATACATTTGTTTGGGATGTATGACGTTAGCACGCATACTATTACCACTCATACCTTTACAACACGGTATTTACAATGAATACCGTTACAACGCATAGCGCTTTGAGGTGCTGGATAGTGGTAAGTGTAATTTTATATTCCAACTCCAGTCCCCGTGGACACTAGGGAAGGTGTTGTATATAAAATTAAACTTATTCCCTATCCTAGAGCGCCCCCCAGCGCAATGCGTTGTAATGGTATGCGTGGTAATGCCTGCGTTGTAATGGTAGTGCGTGGTAAAAAATGCGTGCTAAACGTTGTATACCATTTGTTTGTAGTTATAGGTGATAGTAATATTCTCGAGTTCGCTATTGGTTAACTGATAGGGATGTCCAACAACAAAGATGTTAGAATCTGTTGTTCATAGTTTTTAATATTACCACTAACTATAGCATAAGCCTTCCTACAAAAAGGTATCAGGTCACTCCATAGTTATTGCTGTACCATAACCTAACAGAATTGCAGTGAGAAGGATCCCCTGTCCCATGGCTAGCATTTACATCTTTTTATTTACATCCTAACATTATTTCTAGCGTGGTGTAGAGAGTCATAGCAAATAAGGCTTTGGATTGAGAGAAGTATGCTAGGTTGAAAATAAAATTGAGGTTTGAATTTTTAAGTGAGCTGTGGATTTTCGCATTGTAACAGGCGCCATAGTACTAATTATTGGCACAGTATACAAATATATTTGTTGTGTTGCATTAGTTTGGAAATGTTCAAGTTCTGTTAATGAACTAACAGTTGACTTTTCCATCTGCAGATTATACAGAATGACCAGCAGAGGGAGTGATGCCGGAAACCATTTCCCTGCATTGCTGAGACCCAAAAAAAATAAAAGTCGCCAGCCTTCGACTTCCTTGATCAATTTACATGGTAGGTGAAACTCTCATTTAATCGTTTTCCTTGTGTTTGAAAGAATTTCAGGGCGTCTGATGGCTCTCAGCACCTTTTAGAGGGGTCTTCTGCATAAATATTATTTGTCCAGACTGAAGCCATATGGATGACGCTATTGGCATAAATGATAGTTTATGAAAGACGTTGACTGTCTACAAGGCTGAAAATCCTACTTGAGATACTAGTGCAAGCAATTTATCATCACAGGAAATTAGTGTCTTTGAAGCTGGAATGAGTTGTCTTATGTTAGAGCGATTGACTTACTTTGAAAGACGGGAAGCTTATTTAACCTGCCTTCCTGCACTCTGTATGTGGGACTCTGATACTCAAGATGGATTGCTCTTTCGGATACTCTGTGTTCTTTTCACTCTAACCCACTTTCAAAAGGGGAGCCCAGTTCTTTCAATGGTGCAGAGTACTTTCCCAATACACTTCCACCTTGGCTTGCAGTCATAATAGCAGATAGTTAACTAGGGCGGAATTGCTAATGTCTCATTGTCCTGTGTTGTAGTCACCAGGGCGATTGGTTATGAGTTCCTCTGATGTCATAAAGCTACAGCATGATGGCATCTGACGTGAGATCAAGCAAAAGGATACATTTTTCATGGAATTGAAATAGGTAGCCTGCTAGACAGGACTTCCAGCTGAAGACAAAGATGTTAAAATGAAAGAAACTAGGGCAATATTAGAGACTTATACATTTGTTTGGGATGTATGACGTTAGCACGCATACTATTACCACTCATACCTTTACAACACGGTATTTACAATGAATACCGTTACAACGCATAGCGCTTTGAGGTGCTGGATAGTGGTAAGTGTAATTTTATATTCCAACTCCAGTCCCCGTGGACACTAGGGAAGGTGTTGTATATAAAATTAAACTTATTCCCTATCCTAGAGCGCCCCCCAGCGCAATGCGTTGTAATGGTATGCGTGGTAATGCCTGCGTTGTAATGGTAGTGCGTGGTAAAAAATGCGTGCTAAACGTTGTATACCATTTGTTTGTAGTTATAGGTGATAGTAATATTCTCGAGTTCGCTATTGGTTAACTGATAGGGATGTCCAACAACAAAGATGTTAGAATCTGTTGTTCATAGTTTTTAATATTACCACTAACTATAGCATAAGCCTTCCTACAAAAAGGTATCAGGTCACTCCATAGTTATTGCTGTACCATAACCTAACAGAATTGCAGTGAGAAGGATCCCCTGTCCCATGGCTAGCATTTACATCTTTTTATTTACATCCTAACATTATTTCTAGCGTGGTGTAGAGAGTCATAGCAAATAAGGCTTTGGATTGAGAGAAGTATGCTAGGTTGAAAATAAAATTGAGGTTTGAATTTTTAAGTGAGCTGTGGATTTTCGCATTGTAACAGGCGCCATAGTACTAATTATTGGCACAGTATACAAATATATTTGTTGTGTTGCATTAGTTTGGAAATGTTCAAGTTCTGTTAATGAACTAACAGTTGACTTTTCCATCTGCAGATTATACAGAATGACCAGCAGAGGGAGTGATGCCGGAAACCATTTCCCTGCATTGCTGAGACCCAAAAAAAATAAAAGTCGCCAGCCTTCGACTTCCTTGATCAATTTACATGGTAGGTGAAACTCTCATTTAATCGTTTTCCTTGTGTTTGAAAGAATTTCAGGGCGTCTGATGGCTCTCAGCACCTTTTAGAGGGGTCTTCTGCATAAATATTATTTGTCCAGACTGAAGCCATATGGATGACGCTATTGGCATAAATGATAGTTTATGAAAGACGTTGACTGTCTACAAGGCTGAAAATCCTACTTGAGATACTAGTGCAAGCAATTTATCATCACAGGAAATTAGTGTCTTTGAAGCTGGAATGAGTTGTCTTATGTTAGAGCGATTGACTTACTTTGAAAGACGGGAAGCTTATTTAACCTGCCTTCCTGCACTCTGTATGTGGGACTCTGATACTCAAGATGGATTGCTCTTTCGGATACTCTGTGTTCTTTTCACTCTAACCCACTTTCAAAAGGGGAGCCCAGTTCTTTCAATGGTGCAGAGTACTTTCCCAATACACTTCCACCTTGGCTTGCAGTCATAATAGCAGATAGTTAACTAGGGCGGAATTGCTAATGTCTCATTGTCCTGTGTTGTAGTCACCAGGGCGATTGGTTATGAGTTCCTCTGATGTCATAAAGCTACAGCATGATGGCATCTGACGTGAGATCAAGCAAAAGGATACATTTTTCATGGAATTGAAATAGGTAGCCTGCTAGACAGGACTTCCAGCTGAAGACAAAGATGTTAAAATGAAAGAAACTAGGGCAATATTAGAGACTTATACATTTGTTTGGGATGTATGACGTTAGCACGCATACTATTACCACTCATACCTTTACAACACGGTATTTACAATGAATACCGTTACAACGCATAGCGCTTTGAGGTGCTGGATAGTGGTAAGTGTAATTTTATATTCCAACTCCAGTCCCCGTGGACACTAGGGAAGGTGTTGTATATAAAATTAAACTTATTCCCTATCCTAGAGCGCCCCCCAGCGCAATGCGTTGTAATGGTATGCGTGGTAATGCCTGCGTTGTAATGGTAGTGCGTGGTAAAAAATGCGTGCTAAACGTTGTATACCATTTGTTTGTAGTTATAGGTGATAGTAATATTCTCGAGTTCGCTATTGGTTAACTGATAGGGATGTCCAACAACAAAGATGTTAGAATCTGTTGTTCATAGTTTTTAATATTACCACTAACTATAGCATAAGCCTTCCTACAAAAAGGTATCAGGTCACTCCATAGTTATTGCTGTACCATAACCTAACAGAATTGCAGTGAGAAGGATCCCCTGTCCCATGGCTAGCATTTACATCTTTTTATTTACATCCTAACATTATTTCTAGCGTGGTGTAGAGAGTCATAGCAAATAAGGCTTTGGATTGAGAGAAGTATGCTAGGTTGAAAATAAAATTGAGGTTTGAATTTTTAAGTGAGCTGTGGATTTTCGCATTGTAACAGGCGCCATAGTACTAATTATTGGCACAGTATACAAATATATTTGTTGTGTTGCATTAGTTTGGAAATGTTCAAGTTCTGTTAATGAACTAACAGTTGACTTTTCCATCTGCAGATTATACAGAATGACCAGCAGAGGGAGTGATGCCGGAAACCATTTCCCTGCATTGCTGAGACCCAAAAAAAAAAAAAGTCGCCAGCCTTCGACTTCCTTGATCAATTTACATGGTAGGTGAAACTCTCATTTAATCGTTTTCCTTGTGTTTGAAAGAATTTCAGGGCGTCTGATGGCTCTCAGCACCTTTTAGAGGGGTCTTCTGCATAAATATTATTTGTCCAGACTGAAGCCATATGGATGACGCTATTGGCATAAATGATAGTTTATGAAAGACGTTGACTGTCTACAAGGCTGAAAATCCTACTTGAGATACTAGTGCAAGCAATTTATCATCACAGGAAATTAGTGTCTTTGAATCTGGAATGAGTTGTCTTATGTTAGAGCGATTGACTTACTTTGAAAGACGGGAAGCTTATTTAACCTGCCTTCCTGCACTCTGTATGTGGGACTCTGATACTCAAGATGGATTGCTCTTTCGGATACTCTGTGTTCTTTTCACTCTAACCCACTTTCAAAAGGGGAGCCCAGTTCTTTCAATGGTGCAGAGTACTTTCCCAATACACTTCCACCTTGGCTTGCAGTCATAATAGCAGATAGTTAACTAGGGCGGAATTGCTAATGTCTCATTGTCCTGTGTTGTAGTCACCAGGGCGATTGGTTATGAGTTCCTCTGATGTCATAAAGCTACAGCATGATGGCATCTGACGTGAGATCAAGCAAAAGGATACATTTTTCATGGAATTGAAATAGGTAGCCTGCTAGACAGGACTTCCAGCTGAAGACAAAGATGTTAAAATGAAAGAAACTAGGGCAATATTAGAGACTTATACATTTGTTTGGGATGTATGACGTTAGCACGCATACTATTACCACTCATACCTTTACAACACGGTATTTACAATGAATACCGTTACAACGCATAGCGCTTTGAGGTGCTGGATAGTGGTAAGTGTAATTTTATATTCCAACTCCAGTCCCCGTGGACACTAGGGAAGGTGTTGTATATAAAATTAAACTTATTCCCTATCCTAGAGCGCCCCCCAGCGCAATGCGTTGTAATGGTATGCGTGGTAATGCCTGCGTTGTAATGGTAGTGCGTGGTAAAAAATGCGTGCTAAACGTTGTATACCATTTGTTTGTAGTTATAGGTGATAGTAATATTCTCGAGTTCGCTATTGGTTAACTGATAGGGATGTCCAACAACAAAGATGTTAGAATCTGTTGTTCATAGTTTTTAATATTACCACTAACTATAGCATAAGCCTTCCTACAAAAAGGTATCAGGTCACTCCATAGTTATTGCTGTACCATAACCTAACAGAATTGCAGTGAGAAGGATCCCCTGTCCCATGGCTAGCATTTACATCTTTTTATTTACATCCTAACATTATTTCTAGCGTGGTGTAGAGAGTCATAGCAAATAAGGCTTTGGATTGAGAGAAGTATGCTAGGTTGAAAATAAAATTGAGGTTTGAATTTTTAAGTGAGCTGTGGATTTTCGCATTGTAACAGGCGCCATAGTACTAATTATTGGCACAGTATACAAATATATTTGTTGTGTTGCATTAGTTTGGAAATGTTCAAGTTCTGTTAATGAACTAACAGTTGACTTTTCCATCTGCAGATTATACAGAATGACCAGCAGAGGGAGTGATGCCGGAAACCATTTCCCTGCATTGCTGAGACCCAAAAAAAAAAAAAGTCGCCAGCCTTCGACTTCCTTGATCAATTTACATGGTAGGTGAAACTCTCATTTAATCGTTTTCCTTGTGTTTGAAAGAATTTCAGGGCGTCTGATGGCTCTCAGCACCTTTTAGTGGGGTCTTCTGCATAAATATTATTTGTCCAGACCGGAGCCATATGGATGACGCTATTGGCATAAATGATAGTTTATGAAAGACGTTGACTGTCTACAAGGCTGAAAATCCTACTTGAGATACTAGTGCAAGCAATTTATCATCACAGGAAATTAGTGTCTTTGAAGCTGGAATGAGTTGTCTTATGTTAGAGCGATTGACTTACTTTGAAAGAGGGGAAGCTTATTTAACCTGCCTTCCTGCACTCTGTATGTGGGACTCTGATACTCAAGATGGATTGCTCTTTCGGATACTCTGTGTTCTTGTCACTCTAACCCACTTTCAAAAGGGGAGCCCAGTTCTTTCAATGGTGCAGAGTACTTTCCCAATACACTTCCACCTTGGCTTGCAGTCATAATAGCAGATAGTTAACTAGGGCGGAATTGCTAATGTCTCATTGTCCTGTGTTGTAGTCACCAGGGTGATTGGTTATGAGTTTCTCTGATGTCATAAATCTACAGCATGATGGCATCTGACGTGAGATCAAGCAAATGGATACATTTTTCATGGAATTGAAATAGGTAGCCTGCTAGACAGGACTTCCAGCTGAAGACAAAGATGTTAAAATGAAAGAAACTAGGACAATATTAGAGACTTATACATTTGTTTGGGATGTATGACGTTAGCACGCATACTATTACCATGCATACCTTTACAACGCGGTATTTACAACGAATACAGTTACAACGCATAGCGCTTTGAGGTGCTGGATAGTGCTAAGTATAATTTTATATTCCAACTCCAGTCCCCGTGGACACTAGGGAAGGTGTTGGATATAAAATTAAACGTATTCCCTATCCTAGAGCGCCCCCCAGCGCAATGCGTTGTAATGGTATGCGTGGTAATGCCTGCGTTGAAATGGTAGTGCGTGGTAAAAAATGCGTGCTAAACGTTGTATACCATTTGTTTGTAGTTGAAGGTGATAGTAATATTCTCGAGTTCTCTATTGGTTAACTGATAGGGATGTGCAACAACAAAGATGTTAGAATCTGTTGTTCATAGTTTTTAATATTACCACTAACTATAGCATAAGCCTTCCTACAAAAACTTATCAGGTCACTCCATAGTTATTGCTGTACCATAACCTAACAGAATTGCAGTGAGAAGGATCCCCTGTCACATGGCTAGCATTTACATCTTCTTATTTACATCCTAATATTGGTTCTAGCGTGGTGTAGAGAGTCATAGCAAATAAGGCTTTGGATTGAGAGAAGTATGCTAGGTTGAAAATAAAATTGAGGTTTGAATTTTTAAGTGAGCTGTGGATTTTCGCATTGTAACAGGCGCCATAGTACTAATTATTGGCACAGTATACAAATATATTTGTTGTGTTGCATTAATTTGGAAATGTTCAAGTTCTGTTAATGAACTAACAGTTGACTTTTCCATCTGCAGATTATACTGAATGACCAGCAGAGGGAGTGATGCCGGAAACCATTTCCCTGCATTGCTGAGACCCAAAAAAAAAAAAGTCGCCAGCCTTAGACTTCCTTGATCAATTTACATGGTAGGTGAAACTCTCATTTAATCGTTTTCCTTGTGTTTGAAAGAATTTCAGGGCGTCTGATGGCTCTCAGCACCTTTTAGTGGGGTCTTCTGCATAAATATTATTTGTCCAGACTGAAGCCATATGGATGACGCTATTGGCATAAATGATAGTTTATGAAAGACGTTGACTGTCTACAAGGCTGAAAATCCTACTTGAGATACTAGTGCAAGCAATTTATCATCACAGGAAATTAGTGTCTTTGAAGCTGGAATGAGTTGTCTTATGTTAGAGCGATTGACTTACTTTGAAAGACGGGAAGCTTATTTAACCTGCCTTCCTGCACTCTGTATGTGGGACTCTGATACTCAAGATGGATTGCTCTTTCGGATACTCTGTGTTCTTTTCACTCTAACCCACTTTCAAAAGGGGAGCCCAGTTCTTTCAATGGTGCAGAGTACTTTCCCAATACACTTCCACCTTGGCTTGCAGTCATAATAGCAGATAGTTAACTAGGGCGGAATTGCTAATGTCTCATTGTCCTGTGTTGTAGTCACCAGGGAGATTGGTTATGAGTTCCTCTGATGTCATAAAGCTACAGCATGATGGCATCTGACGTGAGATCAAGCAAAAGGATACATTTCTCATGGAATTGAAATAGGTAGCCTGCTAGACAGGACTTCCAGCTGAAGACAAAGATGTTAAAATGAAAGAAACTAGGGCAATATTAGAGACTTATACATTTGTTTGGGATGTATGACGTTAGCACGCATACTATTACCACTCATACCTTTACAACACGGTATTTACAATGAATACCGTTACAACGCATAGCGCTTTGAGGTGCTGGATAGTGGTAAGTGTAATTTTATATTCCAACTCCAGTCCCCGTGGACACTAGGGAAGGTGTTGTATATAAAATTAAACTTATTCCCTATCCTAGAGCGCCCCCCAGCGCAATGCGTTGTAATGGTATGCGTGGTAATGCCTGCGTTGTAATGGTAGTGCGTGGTAAAAAATGCGTGCTAAACGTTGTATACCATTTGTTTGTAGTTATAGGTGATAGTAATATTCTCGAGTTCGCTATTGGTTAACTGATAGGGATGTCCAACAACAAAGATGTTAGAATCTGTTGTTCATAGTTTTTAATATTACCACTAACTATAGCATAAGCCTTCCTACAAAAAGGTATCAGGTCACTCCATAGTTATTGCTGTACCATAACCTAACAGAATTGCAGTGAGAAGGATCCCCTGTCCCATGGCTAGCATTTACATCTTTTTATTTACATCCTAACATTATTTCTAGCTTGGTGTAGAGAGTCATAGCAAATAAGGCTTTGGATTGAGAGAAGTATGCTAGGTTGAAAATAAAATTGAGGTTTGAATTTTTAAGTGAGCTGTGGATTTTCGCATTGTAACAGGCGCCATAGTACTAATTATTGGCACAGTATACAAATATATTTGTTGTGTTGCATTAGTTTGGAAATGTTCAAGTTCTGTTAATGAACTAACAGTTGACTTTTCCATCTGCAGATTATACAGAATGACCAGCAGAGGGAGTGATGCCGGAAACCATTTCCCTGCATTGCTGAGACCCAAAAAAAAAAAAAGTCGCCAGCCTTCGACTTCCTTGATCAATTTACATGGTAGGTGAAACTCTCATTTAATCGTTTTCCTTGTGTTTGAAAGAATTTCAGGGCGTCTGATGGCTCTCAGCACCTTTTAGAGGGGTCTTCTGCATAAATATTATTTGTCCAGACTGAAGCCATATGGATGACGCTATTGGCATAAATGATAGTTTATGAAAGACGTTGACTGTCTACAAGGCTGAAAATCCTACTTGAGATACTAGTGCAAGCAATTTATCATCACAGGAAATTAGTGTCTTTGAAGCTGGAATGAGTTGTCTTATGTTAGAGCGATTGACTTACTTTGAAAGACGGGAAGCTTATTTAACCTGCCTTCCTGCACTCTGTATGTGGGACTCTGATACTCAAGATGGATTGCTCTTTCGGATACTCTGTGTTCTTTTCACTCTAACCCACTTTCAAAAGGGGAGCCCAGTTCTTTCAATGGTGCAGAGTACTTTCCCAATACACTTCCACCTTGGCTTGCAGTCATAATAGCAGATAGTTAACTAGGGCGGAATTGCTAATGTCTCATTGTCCTGTGTTGTAGTCACCAGGGTGATTGGTTATGAGTTCCTCTGATGTCATAAAGCTACAGCATGATGGCATCTGACGTGAGATCAAGCAAAAGGATACATTTCTCATGGAATTGAAATAGGTAGCCTGCTAGACAGGACTTCCAGCTGAAGACAAAGATGTTAAAATGAAAGAAACTAGGGCAATATTAGAGACTTATACATTTGTTTGGGATGTATGACGTTAGCACGCATACTATTACCACTCATACCTTTACAACACGGTATTTACAATGAATACCGTTACAACGCATAGCGCTTTGAGGTGCTGGATAGTGGTAAGTGTAATTTTATATTCCAACTCCAGTCCCCGTGGACACTAGGGAAGGTGTTGTATATAAAATTAAACTTATTCCCTATCCTAGAGCGCCCCCCAGCGCAATGCGTTGTAATGGTATGCG
This sequence comes from Lissotriton vulgaris, assembly GCF_964263255.1. NCBI lineage: Eukaryota > Metazoa > Chordata > Amphibia > Caudata > Salamandridae > Lissotriton > Lissotriton vulgaris. The sequence continues at coordinate 1,403,977 of NW_028245779.1, read as the reverse complement.
TGGTAATGCCTGCGTTGTAATGGTAGTGCGTGGTAAAAAATGCGTGCTAAACGTTGTATACCATTTGTTTGTAGTTATAGGTGATAGTAATATTCTCGAGTTCGCTATTGGTTAACTGATAGGGATGTCCAACAACAAAGATGTTAGAATCTGTTGTTCATAGTTTTTAATATTACCACTAACTATAGCATAAGCCTTCCTACAAAAAGGTATCAGGTCACTCCATAGTTATTGCTGTACCATAACCTAACAGAATTGCAGTGAGAAGGATCCCCTGTCCCATGGCTAGCATTTACATCTTTTTATTTACATCCTAACATTATTTCTAGCGTGGTGTAGAGAGTCATAGCAAATAAGGCTTTGGATTGAGAGAAGTATGCTAGGTTGAAAATAAAATTGAGGTTTGAATTTTTAAGTGAGCTGTGGATTTTCGCATTGTAACAGGCGCCATAGTACTAATTATTGGCACAGTATACAAATATATTTGTTGTGTTGCATTAGTTTGGAAATGTTCAAGTTCTGTTAATGAACTAACAGTTGACTTTTCCATCTGCAGATTATACAGAATGACCAGCAGAGGGAGTGATGCCGGAAACCATTTCCCTGCATTGCTGAGACCCAAAAAAAATAAAAGTCGCCAGCCTTCGACTTCCTTGATCAATTTACATGGTAGGTGAAACTCTCATTTAATCGTTTTCCTTGTGTTTGAAAGAATTTCAGGGCGTCTGATGGCTCTCAGCACCTTTTAGAGGGGTCTTCTGCATAAATATTATTTGTCCAGACTGAAGCCATATGGATGACGCTATTGGCATAAATGATAGTTTATGAAAGACGTTGACTGTCTACAAGGCTGAAAATCCTACTTGAGATACTAGTGCAAGCAATTTATCATCACAGGAAATTAGTGTCTTTGAAGCTGGAATGAGTTGTCTTATGTTAGAGCGATTGACTTACTTTGAAAGACGGGAAGCTTATTTAACCTGCCTTCCTGCACTCTGTATGTGGGACTCTGATACTCAAGATGGATTGCTCTTTCGGATACTCTGTGTTCTTTTCACTCTAACCCACTTTCAAAAGGGGAGCCCAGTTCTTTCAATGGTGCAGAGTACTTTCCCAATACACTTCCACCTTGGCTTGCAGTCATAATAGCAGATAGTTAACTAGGGCGGAATTGCTAATGTCTCATTGTCCTGTGTTGTAGTCACCAGGGCGATTGGTTATGAGTTCCTCTGATGTCATAAAGCTACAGCATGATGGCATCTGACGTGAGATCAAGCAAAAGGATACATTTTTCATGGAATTGAAATAGGTAGCCTGCTAGACAGGACTTCCAGCTGAAGACAAAGATGTTAAAATGAAAGAAACTAGGGCAATATTAGAGACTTATACATTTGTTTGGGATGTATGACGTTAGCACGCATACTATTACCACTCATACCTTTACAACACGGTATTTACAATGAATACCGTTACAACGCATAGCGCTTTGAGGTGCTGGATAGTGGTAAGTGTAATTTTATATTCCAACTCCAGTCCCCGTGGACACTAGGGAAGGTGTTGTATATAAAATTAAACTTATTCCCTATCCTAGAGCGCCCCCCAGCGCAATGCGTTGTAATGGTATGCGTGGTAATGCCTGCGTTGTAATGGTAGTGCGTGGTAAAAAATGCGTGCTAAACGTTGTATACCATTTGTTTGTAGTTATAGGTGATAGTAATATTCTCGAGTTCGCTATTGGTTAACTGATAGGGATGTCCAACAACAAAGATGTTAGAATCTGTTGTTCATAGTTTTTAATATTACCACTAACTATAGGATAAGCCTTCCTACAAAAAGGTATCAGGTCACTCCATAGTTATTGCTGTACCATAACCTAACAGAATTGCAGTGAGAAGGATCCCCTGTCCCATGGCTAGCATTTACATCTTTTTATTTACATCCTAACATTATTTCTAGCGTGGTGTAGAGAGTCATAGCAAATAAGGCTTTGGATTGAGAGAAGTATGCTAGGTTGAAAATAAAATTGAGGTTTGAATTTTTAAGTGAGCTGTGGATTTTCGCATTGTAACAGGCGCCATAGTACTAATTATTGGCACAGTATACAAATATATTTGTTGTGTTGCATTAGTTTGGAAATGTTCAAGTTCTGTTAATGAACTAACAGTTGACTTTTCCATCTGCAGATTATACAGAATGACCAGCAGAGGGAGTGATGCCGGAAACCATTTCCCTGCATTGCTGAGACCCAAAAAAAAAAAAAGTCGCCAGCCTTCGACTTCCTTGATCAATTTACATGGTAGGTGAAACTCTCATTTAATCGTTTTCCTTGTGTTTGAAAGAATTTCAGGGCGTCTGATGGCTCTCAGCACCTTTTAGAGGGGTCTTCTGCATAAATATTATTTGTCCAGACTGAAGCCATATGGATGACGCTATTGGCATAAATGATAGTTTATGAAAGACGTTGACTGTCTACAAGGCTGAAAATCCTACTTGAGATACTAGTGCAAGCAATTTATCATCACAGGAAATTAGTGTCTTTGAAGCTGGAATGAGTTGTCTTATGTTAGAGCGATTGACTTACTTTGAAAGACGGGAAGCTTATTTAACCTGCCTTCCTGCACTCTGTATGTGGGACTCTGATACTCAAGATGGATTGCTCTTTCGGATACTCTGTGTTCTTTTCACTCTAACCCACTTTCAAAAGGGGAGCCCAGTTCTTTCAATGGTGCAGAGTACTTTCCCAATACACTTCCACCTTGGCTTGCAGTCATAATAGCAGATAGTTAACTAGGGCGGAATTGCTAATGTCTCATTGTCCTGTGTTGTAGTCACCAGGGTGATTGGTTATGAGTTCCTCTGATGTCATAAAGCTACAGCATGATGGCATCTGACGTGAGATCAAGCAAAAGGATACATTTTTCATGGAATTGAAATAGGTAGCCTGCTAGACAGGACTTCCAGCTGAAGACAAAGATGTTAAAATGAAAGAAACTAGGGCAATATTAGAGACTTATACATTTGTTTGGGATGTATGACGTTAGCACGCATACTATTACCACTCATACCTTTACAACACGGTATTTACAATGAATACCGTTACAACGCATAGCGCTTTGAGGTGCTGGATAGTGGTAAGTGTAATTTTATATTCCAACTCCAGTCCCCGTGGACACTAGGGAAGGTGTTGTATATAAAATTAAACTTATTCCCTATCCTAGAGCGCCCCCCAGCGCAATGCGTTGTAATGGTATGCGTGGTAATGCCTGCGTTGTAATGGTAGTGCGTGGTAAAAAATGCGTGCTAAACGTTGTATACCATTTGTTTGTAGTTATAGGTGATAGTAATATTCTCGAGTTCGCTATTGGTTAACTGATAGGGATGTCCAACAACAAAGATGTTAGAATCTGTTGTTCATAGTTTTTAATATTACCACTAACTATAGCATAAGCCTTCCTACAAAAAGGTATCAGGTCACTCCATAGTTATTGCTGTACCATAACCTAACAGAATTGCAGTGAGAAGGATCCCCTGTCCCATGGCTAGCATTTACATCTTTTTATTTACATCCTAACATTATTTCTAGCGTGGTGTAGAGAGTCATAGCAAATAAGGCTTTGGATTGAGAGAAGTATGCTAGGTTGAAAATAAAATTGAGGTTTGAATTTTTAAGTGAGCTGTGGATTTTCGCATTGTAACAGGCGCCATAGTACTAATTATTGGCACAGTATACAAATATATTTGTTGTGTTGCATTAGTTTGGAAATGTTCAAGTTCTGTTAATGAACTAACAGTTGACTTTTCCATCTGCAGATTATACAGAATGACCAGCAGAGGGAGTGATGCCGGAAACCATTTCCCTGCATTGCTGAGACCCAAAAAAAATAAAAGTCGCCAGCCTTCGACTTCCTTGATCAATTTACATGGTAGGTGAAACTCTCATTTAATCGTTTTCCTTGTGTTTGAAAGAATTTCAGGGCGTCTGATGGCTCTCAGCACCTTTTAGAGGGGTCTTCTGCATAAATATTATTTGTCCAGACTGAAGCCATATGGATGACGCTATTGGCATAAATGATAGTTTATGAAAGACGTTGACTGTCTACAAGGCTGAAAATCCTACTTGAGATACTAGTGCAAGCAATTTATCATCACAGGAAATTAGTGTCTTTGAAGCTGGAATGAGTTGTCTTATGTTAGAGCGATTGACTTACTTTGAAAGACGGGAAGCTTATTTAACCTGCCTTCCTGCACTCTGTATGTGGGACTCTGATACTCAAGATGGATTGCTCTTTCGGATACTCTGTGTTCTTTTCACTCTAACCCACTTTCAAAAGGGGAGCCCAGTTCTTTCAATGGTGCAGAGTACTTTCCCAATACACTTCCACCTTGGCTTGCAGTCATAATAGCAGATAGTTAACTAGGGCGGAATTGCTAATGTCTCATTGTCCTGTGTTGTAGTCACCAGGGCGATTGGTTATGAGTTCCTCTGATGTCATAAAGCTACAGCATGATGGCATCTGACGTGAGATCAAGCAAAAGGATACATTTTTCATGGAATTGAAATAGGTAGCCTGCTAGACAGGACTTCCAGCTGAAGACAAAGATGTTAAAATGAAAGAAACTAGGGCAATATTAGAGACTTATACATTTGTTTGGGATGTATGACGTTAGCACGCATACTATTACCACTCATACCTTTACAACACGGTATTTACAATGAATACCGTTACAACGCATAGCGCTTTGAGGTGCTGGATAGTGGTAAGTGTAATTTTATATTCCAACTCCAGTCCCCGTGGACACTAGGGAAGGTGTTGTATATAAAATTAAACTTATTCCCTATCCTAGAGCGCCCCCCAGCGCAATGCGTTGTAATGGTATGCGTGGTAATGCCTGCGTTGTAATGGTAGTGCGTGGTAAAAAATGCGTGCTAAACGTTGTATACCATTTGTTTGTAGTTATAGGTGATAGTAATATTCTCGAGTTCGCTATTGGTTAACTGATAGGGATGTCCAACAACAAAGATGTTAGAATCTGTTGTTCATAGTTTTTAATATTACCACTAACTATAGCATAAGCCTTCCTACAAAAAGGTATCAGGTCACTCCATAGTTATTGCTGTACCATAACCTAACAGAATTGCAGTGAGAAGGATCCCCTGTCCCATGGCTAGCATTTACATCTTTTTATTTACATCCTAACATTATTTCTAGCGTGGTGTAGAGAGTCATAGCAAATAAGGCTTTGGATTGAGAGAAGTATGCTAGGTTGAAAATAAAATTGAGGTTTGAATTTTTAAGTGAGCTGTGGATTTTCGCATTGTAACAGGCGCCATAGTACTAATTATTGGCACAGTATACAAATATATTTGTTGTGTTGCATTAGTTTGGAAATGTTCAAGTTCTGTTAATGAACTAACAGTTGACTTTTCCATCTGCAGATTATACAGAATGACCAGCAGAGGGAGTGATGCCGGAAACCATTTCCCTGCATTGCTGAGACCCAAAAAAAAAAAAAGTCGCCAGCCTTCGACTTCCTTGATCAATTTACATGGTAGGTGAAACTCTCATTTAATCGTTTTCCTTGTGTTTGAAAGAATTTCAGGGCGTCTGATGGCTCTCAGCACCTTTTAGAGGGGTCTTCTGCATAAATATTATTTGTCCAGACTGAAGCCATATGGATGACGCTATTGGCATAAATGATAGTTTATGAAAGACGTTGACTGTCTACAAGGCTGAAAATCCTACTTGAGATACTAGTGCAAGCAATTTATCATCACAGGAAATTAGTGTCTTTGAAGCTGGAATGAGTTGTCTTATGTTAGAGCGATTGACTTACTTTGAAAGACGGGAAGCTTATTTAACCTGCCTTCCTGCACTCTGTATGTGGGACTCTGATACTCAAGATGGATTGCTCTTTCGGATACTCTGTGTTCTTTTCACTCTAACCCACTTTCAAAAGGGGAGCCCAGTTCTTTCAATGGTGCAGAGTACTTTCCCAATACACTTCCACCTTGGCTTGCAGTCATAATAGCAGATAGTTAACTAGGGCGGAATTGCTAATGTCTCATTGTCCTGTGTTGTAGTCACCAGGGTGATTGGTTATGAGTTCCTCTGATGTCATAAAGCTACAGCATGATGGCATCTGACGTGAGATCAAGCAAAAGGATACATTTTTCATGGAATTGAAATAGGTAGCCTGCTAGACAGGACTTCCAGCTGAAGACAAAGATGTTAAAATGAAAGAAACTAGGGCAATATTAGAGACTTATACATTTGTTTGGGATGTATGACGTTAGCACGCATACTATTACCACTCATACCTTTACAACACGGTATTTACAATGAATACCGTTACAACGCATAGCGCTTTGAGGTGCTGGATAGTGGTAAGTGTAATTTTATATTCCAACTCCAGTCCCCGTGGACACTAGGGAAGGTGTTGTATATAAAATTAAACTTATTCCCTATCCTAGAGCGCCCCCCAGCGCAATGCGTTGTAATGGTATGCGTGGTAATGCCTGCGTTGTAATGGTAGTGCGTGGTAAAAAATGCGTGCTAAACGTTGTATACCATTTGTTTGTAGTTATAGGTGATAGTAATATTCTCGAGTTCGCTATTGGTTAACTGATAGGGATGTCCAACAACAAAGATGTTAGAATCTGTTGTTCATAGTTTTTAATATTACCACTAACTATAGCATAAGCCTTCCTACAAAAAGGTATCAGGTCACTCCATAGTTATTGCTGTACCATAACCTAACAGAATTGCAGTGAGAAGGATCCCCTGTCCCATGGCTAGCATTTACATCTTTTTATTTACATCCTAACATTATTTCTAGCGTGGTGTAGAGAGTCATAGCAAATAAGGCTTTGGATTGAGAGAAGTATGCTAGGTTGAAAATAAAATTGAGGTTTGAATTTTTAAGTGAGCTGTGGATTTTCGCATTGTAACAGGCGCCATAGTACTAATTATTGGCACAGTATACAAATATATTTGTTGTGTTGCATTAGTTTGGAAATGTTCAAGTTCTGTTAATGAACTAACAGTTGACTTTTCCATCTGCAGATTATACAGAATGACCAGCAGAGGGAGTGATGCCGGAAACCATTTCCCTGCATTGCTGAGACCCAAAAAAAATAAAAGTCGCCAGCCTTCGACTTCCTTGATCAATTTACATGGTAGGTGAAACTCTCATTTAATCGTTTTCCTTGTGTTTGAAAGAATTTCAGGGCGTCTGATGGCTCTCAGCACCTTTTAGAGGGGTCTTCTGCATAAATATTATTTGTCCAGACTGAAGCCATATGGATGACGCTATTGGCATAAATGATAGTTTATGAAAGACGTTGACTGTCTACAAGGCTGAAAATCCTACTTGAGATACTAGTGCAAGCAATTTATCATCACAGGAAATTAGTGTCTTTGAAGCTGGAATGAGTTGTCTTATGTTAGAGCGATTGACTTACTTTGAAAGACGGGAAGCTTATTTAACCTGCCTTCCTGCACTCTGTATGTGGGACTCTGATACTCAAGATGGATTGCTCTTTCGGATACTCTGTGTTCTTTTCACTCTAACCCACTTTCAAAAGGGGAGCCCAGTTCTTTCAATGGTGCAGAGTACTTTCCCAATACACTTCCACCTTGGCTTGCAGTCATAATCGCAGATAGTTAACTAGGGCGGAATTGCTAATGTCTTATTGTCCTGTGTTGTAGTCACCAGGGTGATTGGTTATGAGTTCCTCTGATGTCATAAAGCTACAGCATGATGGCATCTGACGTGAGATCAAGCAAAAGGATACATTTTTCATGGAATTGAAATAGGTAGCCTGCTAGACAGGACTTCCAGCTGAAGACAAAGATGTTAAAATGAAAGAAACTAGGGCAATATTAGAGACTTATACATTTGTTTGGGATGTATGACGTTAGCACGCATACTATTACCACTCATACCTTTACAACACGGTATTTACAATGAATACCGTTACAACGCATAGCGCTTTGAGGTGCTGGATAGTGGTAAGTGTAATTTTATATTCCAACTCCAGTCCCCGTGGACACTAGGGAAGGTGTTGTATATAAAATTAAACTTATTCCCTATCCTAGAGCGCCCCCCAGCGCAATGCGTTGTAATGGTATGCGTGGTAATGCCTGCGTTGTAATGGTAGTGCGTGGTAAAAAATGCGTGCTAAACGTTGTATACCATTTGTTTGTAGTTATAGGTGATAGTAATATTCTCGAGTTCGCTATTGGTTAACTGATAGGGATGTCCAACAACAAAGATGTTAGAATCTGTTGTTCATAGTTTTTAATATTACCACTAACTATAGCATAAGCCTTCCTACAAAAAGGTATCAGGTCACTCCATAGTTATTGCTGTACCATAACCTAACAGAATTGCAGTGAGAAGGATCCCCTGTCCCATGGCTAGCATTTACATCTTTTTATTTACATCCTAACATTATTTCTAGCGTGGTGTAGAGAGTCATAGCAAATAAGGCTTTGGATTGAGAGAAGTATGCTAGGTTGAAAATAAAATTGAGGTTTGAATTTTTAAGTGAGCTGTGGATTTTCGCATTGTAACAGGCGCCATAGTACTAATTATTGGCACAGTATACAAATATATTTGTTGTGTTGCATTAGTTTGGAAATGTTCAAGTTCTGTTAATGAACTAACAGTTGACTTTTCCATCTGCAGATTATACAGAATGACCAGCAGAGGGAGTGATGCCGGAAACCATTTCCCTGCATTGCTGAGACCCAAAAAAAATAAAAGTCGCCAGCCTTCGACTTCCTTGATCAATTTACATGGTAGGTGAAACTCTCATTTAATCGTTTTCCTTGTGTTTGAAAGAATTTCAGGGCGTCTGATGGCTCTCAGCACCTTTTAGAGGGGTCTTCTGCATAAATATTATTTGTCCAGACTGAAGCCATATGGATGACGCTATTGGCATAAATGATAGTTTATGAAAGACGTTGACTGTCTACAAGGCTGAAAATCCTACTTGAGATACTAGTGCAAGCAATTTATCATCACAGGAAATTAGTGTCTTTGAAGCTGGAATGAGTTGTCTTATGTTAGAGCGATTGACTTACTTTGAAAGACGGGAAGCTTATTTAACCTGCCTTCCTGCACTCTGTATGTGGGACTCTGATACTCAAGATGGATTGCTCTTTCGGATACTCTGTGTTCTTTTCACTCTAACCCACTTTCAAAAGGGGAGCCCAGTTCTTTCAATGGTGCAGAGTACTTTCCCAATACACTTCCACCTTGGCTTGCAGTCATAATAGCAGATAGTTAACTAGGGCGGAATTGCTAATGTCTCATTGTCCTGTGTTGTAGTCACCAGGGCGATTGGTTATGAGTTCCTCTGATGTCATAAAGCTACAGCATGATGGCATCTGACGTGAGATCAAGCAAAAGGATACATTTTTCATGGAATTGAAATAGGTAGCCTGCTAGACAGGACTTCCAGCTGAAGACAAAGATGTTAAAATGAAAGAAACTAGGGCAATATTAGAGACTTATACATTTGTTTGGGATGTATGACGTTAGCACGCATACTATTACCACTCATACCTTTACAACACGGTATTTACAATGAATACCGTTACAACGCATAGCGCTTTGAGGTGCTGGATAGTGGTAAGTGTAATTTTATATTCCAACTCCAGTCCCCGTGGACACTAGGGAAGGTGTTGTATATAAAATTAAACTTATTCCCTATCCTAGAGCGCCCCCCAGCGCAATGCGTTGTAATGGTATGCGTGGTAATGCCTGCGTTGTAATGGTAGTGCGTGGTAAAAAATGCGTGCTAAACGTTGTATACCATTTGTTTGTAGTTATAGGTGATAGTAATATTCTCGAGTTCGCTATTGGTTAACTGATAGGGATGTCCAACAACAAAGATGTTAGAATCTGTTGTTCATAGTTTTTAATATTACCACTAACTATAGCATAAGCCTTCCTACAAAAAGGTATCAGGTCACTCCATAGTTATTGCTGTACCATAACCTAACAGAATTGCAGTGAGAAGGATCCCCTGTCCCATGGCTAGCATTTACATCTTTTTATTTACATCCTAACATTATTTCTAGCGTGGTGTAGAGAGTCATAGCAAATAAGGCTTTGGATTGAGAGAAGTATGCTAGGTTGAAAATAAAATTGAGGTTTGAATTTTTAAGTGAGCTGTGGATTTTCGCATTGTAACAGGCGCCATAGTACTAATTATTGGCACAGTATACAAATATATTTGTTGTGTTGCATTAGTTTGGAAATGTTCAAGTTCTGTTAATGAACTAACAGTTGACTTTTCCATCTGCAGATTATACAGAATGACCAGCAGAGGGAGTGATGCCGGAAACCATTTCCCTGCATTGCTGAGACCCAAAAAAAAAAAAAGTCGCCAGCCTTCGACTTCCTTGATCAATTTACATGGTAGGTGAAACTCTCATTTAATCGTTTTCCTTGTGTTTGAAAGAATTTCAGGGCGTCTGATGGCTCTCAGCACCTTTTAGAGGGGTCTTCTGCATAAATATTATTTGTCCAGACTGAAGCCATATGGATGACGCTATTGGCATAAATGATAGTTTATGAAAGACGTTGACTGTCTACAAGGCTGAAAATCCTACTTGAGATACTAGTGCAAGCAATTTATCATCACAGGAAATTAGTGTCTTTGAAGCTGGAATGAGTTGTCTTATGTTAGAGCGATTGACTTACTTTGAAAGACGGGAAGCTTATTTAACCTGCCTTCCTGCACTCTGTATGTGGGACTCTGATACTCAAGATGGATTGCTCTTTCGGATACTCTGTGTTCTTTTCACTCTAACCCACTTTCAAAAGGGGAGCCCAGTTCTTTCAATGGTGCAGAGTACTTTCCCAATACACTTCCACCTTGGCTTGCAGTCATAATAGCAGATAGTTAACTAGGGCGGAATTGCTAATGTCTCATTGTCCTGTGTTGTAGTCACCAGGGTGATTGGTTATGAGTTCCTCTGATGTCATAAAGCTACAGCATGATGGCATCTGACGTGAGATCAAGCAAAAGGATACATTTTTCATGGAATTGAAATAGGTAGCCTGCTAGACAGGACTTCCAGCTGAAGACAAAGATGTTAAAATGAAAGAAACTAGGGCAATATTAGAGACTTATACATTTGTTTGGGATGTATGACGTTAGCACGCATACTATTACCACTCATACCTTTACAACACGGTATTTACAATGAATACCGTTACAACGCATAGCGCTTTGAGGTGCTGGATAGTGGTAAGTGTAATTTTATATTCCAACTCCAGTCCCCGTGGACACTAGGGAAGGTGTTGTATATAAAATTAAACTTATTCCCTATCCTAGAGCGCCCCCCAGCGCAATGCGTTGTAATGGTATGCGTGGTAATGCCTGCGTTGTAATGGTAGTGCGTGGTAAAAAATGCGTGCTAAACGTTGTATACCATTTGTTTGTAGTTATAGGTGATAGTAATATTCTCGAGTTCGCTATTGGTTAACTGATAGGGATGTCCAACAACAAAGATGTTAGAATCTGTTGTTCATAGTTTTTAATATTACCACTAACTATAGCATAAGCCTTCCTACAAAAAGGTATCAGGTCACTCCATAGTTATTGCTGTACCATAACCTAACAGAATTGCAGTGAGAAGGATCCCCTGTCCCATGGCTAGCATTTACATCTTTTTATTTACATCCTAACATTATTTCTAGCGTGGTGTAGAGAGTCATAGCAAATAAGGCTTTGGATTGAGAGAAGTATGCTAGGTTGAAAATAAAATTGAGGTTTGAATTTTTAAGTGAGCTGTGGATTTTCGCATTGTAACAGGCGCCATAGTACTAATTATTGGCACAGTATACAAATATATTTGTTGTGTTGCATTAGTTTGGAAATGTTCAAGTTCTGTTAATGAACTAACAGTTGACTTTTCCATCTGCAGATTATACAGAATGACCAGCAGAGGGAGTGATGCCGGAAACCATTTCCCTGCATTGCTGAGACCCAAAAAAAATAAAAGTCGCCAGCCTTCGACTTCCTTGATCAATTTACATGGTAGGTGAAACTCTCATTTAATCGTTTTCCTTGTGTTTGAAAGAATTTCAGGGCGTCTGATGGCTCTCAGCACCTTTTAGAGGGGTCTTCTGCATAAATATTATTTGTCCAGACTGAAGCCATATGGATGACGCTATTGGCATAAATGATAGTTTATGAAAGGCGTTGACTGTCTACAAGGCTGAAAATCCTACTTGAGATACTAGTGCAAGCAATTTATCATCACAGGAAATTAGTGTCTTTGAAGCTGGAATGAGTTGTCTTATGTTAGAGCGATTGACTTACTTTGAAAGACGGGAAGCTTATTTAACCTGCCTTCCTGCACTCTGTATGTGGGACTCTGATACTCAAGATGGATTGCTCTTTCGGATACTCTGTGTTCTTTTCACTCTAACCCACTTTCAAAAGGGGAGCCCAGTTCTTTCAATGGTGCAGAGTACTTTCCCAATACACTTCCACCTTGGCTTGCAGTCATAATCGCAGATAGTTAACTAGGGCGGAATTGCTAATGTCTTATTGTCCTGTGTTGTAGTCACCAGGGTGATTGGTTATGAGTTCCTCTGATGTCATAAAGCTACAGCATGATGGCATCTGACGTGAGATCAAGCAAAAGGATACATTTTTCATGGAATTGAAATAGGTAGCCTGCTAGACAGGACTTCCAGCTGAAGACAAAGATGTTAAAATGAAAGAAACTAGGGCAATATTAGAGACTTATACATTTGTTTGGGATGTATGACGTTAGCACGCATACTATTACCACTCATACCTTTACAACACGGTATTTACAATGAATACCGTTACAACGCATAGCGCTTTGAGGTGCTGGATAGTGGTAAGTGTAATTTTATATTCCAACTCCAGTCCCCGTGGACACTAGGGAAGGTGTTGTATATAAAATTAAACTTATTCCCTATCCTAGAGCGCCCCCCAGCGCAATGCGTTGTAATGGTATGCGTGGTAATGCCTGCGTTGTAATGGTAGTGCGTGGTAAAAAATGCGTGCTAAACGTTGTATACCATTTGTTTGTAGTTATAGGTGATAGTAATATTCTCGAGTTCGCTATTGGTTAACTGATAGGGATGTCCAACAACAAAGATGTTAGAATCTGTTGTTCATAGTTTTTAATATTACCACTAACTATAGCATAAGCCTTCCTACAAAAAGGTATCAGGTCACTCCATAGTTATTGCTGTACCATAACCTAACAGAATTGCAGTGAGAAGGATCCCCTGTCCCATGGCTAGCATTTACATCTTTTTATTTACATCCTAACATTATTTCTAGCGTGGTGTAGAGAGTCATAGCAAATAAGGCTTTGGATTGAGAGAAGTATGCTAGGTTGAAAATAAAATTGAGGTTTGAATTTTTAAGTGAGCTGTGGATTTTCGCATTGTAACAGGCGCCATAGTACTAATTATTGGCACAGTATACAAATATATTTGTTGTGTTGCATTAGTTTGGAAATGTTCAAGTTCTGTTAATGAACTAACAGTTGACTTTTCCATCTGCAGATTATACAGAATGACCAGCAGAGGGAGTGATGCCGGAAACCATTTCCCTGCATTGCTGAGACCCAAAAAAAATAAAAGTCGCCAGCCTTCGACTTCCTTGATCAATTTACATGGTAGGTGAAACTCTCATTTAATCGTTTTCCTTGTGTTTGAAAGAATTTCAGGGCGTCTGATGGCTCTCAGCACCTTTTAGAGGGGTCTTCTGCATAAATATTATTTGTCCAGACTGAAGCCATATGGATGACGCTATTGGCATAAATGATAGTTTATGAAAGACGTTGACTGTCTACAAGGCTGAAAATCCTACTTGAGATACTAGTGCAAGCAATTTATCATCACAGGAAATTAGTGTCTTTGAAGCTGGAATGAGTTGTCTTATGTTAGAGCGATTGACTTACTTTGAAAGACGGGAAGCTTATTTAACCTGCCTTCCTGCACTCTGTATGTGGGACTCTGATACTCAAGATGGATTGCTCTTTCGGATACTCTGTGTTCTTTTCACTCTAACCCACTTTCAAAAGGGGAGCCCAGTTCTTTCAATGGTGCAGAGTACTTTCCCAATACACTTCCACCTTGGCTTGCAGTCATAATCGCAGATAGTTAACTAGGGCGGAATTGCTAATGTCTTATTGTCCTGTGTTGTAGTCACCAGGGTGATTGGTTATGAGTTCCTCTGATGTCATAAAGCTACAGCATGATGGCATCTGACGTGAGATCAAGCAAAAGGATACATTTTTCATGGAATTGAAATAGGTAGCCTGCTAGACAGGACTTCCAGCTGAAGACAAAGATGTTAAAATGAAAGAAACTAGGGCAATATTAGAGACTTATACATTTGTTTGGGATGTATGACGTTAGCACGCATACTATTACCACTCATACCTTTACAACACGGTATTTACAATGAATACCGTTACAACGCATAGCGCTTTGAGGTGCTGGATAGTGGTAAGTGTAATTTTATATTCCAACTCCAGTCCCCGTGGACACTAGGGAAGGTGTTGTATATAAAATTAAACTTATTCCCTATCCTAGAGCGCCCCCCAGCGCAATGCGTTGTAATGGTATGCGTGGTAATGCCTGCGTTGTAATGGTAGTGCGTGGTAAAAAATGCGTGCTAAACGTTGTATACCATTTGTTTGTAGTTATAGGTGATAGTAATATTCTCGAGTTCGCTATTGGTTAACTGATAGGGATGTCCAACAACAAAGATGTTAGAATCTGTTGTTCATAGTTTTTAATATTACCACTAACTATAGCATAAGCCTTCCTACAAAAAGGTATCAGGTCACTCCATAGTTATTGCTGTACCATAACCTAACAGAATTGCAGTGAGAAGGATCCCCTGTCCCATGGCTAGCATTTACATCTTTTTATTTACATCCTAACATTATTTCTAGCGTGGTGTAGAGAGTCATAGCAAATAAGGCTTTGGATTGAGAGAAGTATGCTAGGTTGAAAATAAAATTGAGGTTTGAATTTTTAAGTGAGCTGTGGATTTTCGCATTGTAACAGGCGCCATAGTACTAACTATTGGCACAGTATACAAATATATTTGTTGTGTTGCATTAGTTTGGAAATGTTCAAGTTCTGTTAATGAACTAACAGTTGACTTTTCCATCTGCAGATTATACAGAATGACCAGCAGAGGGAGTGATGCCGGAAACCATTTCCCTGCATTGCTGAGACCCAAAAAAAAAAAAAGTCGCCAGCCTTCGACTTCCTTGATCAATTTACATGGTAGGTGAAACTCTCATTTAATCGTTTTCCTTGTGTTTGAAAGAATTTCAGGGCGTCTGATGGCTCTCAGCACCTTTTAGAGGGGTCTTCTGCATAAATATTATTTGTCCAGACTGAAGCCATATGGATGACGCTATTGGCATAAATGATAGTTTATGAAAGACGTTGACTGTCTACAAGGCTGAAAATCCTACTTGAGATACTAGTGCAAGCAATTTATCATCACAGGAAATTAGTGTCTTTGAAGCTGGAATGAGTTGTCTTATGTTAGAGCGATTGACTTACTTTGAAAGACGGGAAGCTTATTTAACCTGCCTTCCTGCACTCTGTATGTGGGACTCTGATACTCAAGATGGATTGCTCTTTCGGATACTCTGTGTTCTTTTCACTCTAACCCACTTTCAAAAGGGGAGCCCAGTTCTTTCAATGGTGCAGAGTACTTTCCCAATACACTTCCACCTTGGCTTGCAGTCATAATAGCAGATAGTTAACTAGGGCGGAATTGCTAATGTCTCATTGTCCTGTGTTGTAGTCACCAGGGCGATTGGTTATGAGTTCCTCTGATGTCATAAAGCTACAGCATGATGGCATCTGACGTGAGATCAAGCAAAAGGATACATTTTTCATGGAATTGAAATAGGTAGCCTGCTAGACAGGACTTCCAGCTGAAGACAAAGATGTTAAAATGAAAGAAACTAGGGCAATATTAGAGACTTATACATTTGTTTGGGATGTATGACGTTAGCACGCATACTATTACCACTCATACCTTTACAACACGGTATTTACAATGAATACCGTTACAACGCATAGCGCTTTGAGGTGCTGGATAGTGGTAAGTGTAATTTTATATTCCAACTCCAGTCCCCGTGGACACTAGGGAAGGTGTTGTATATAAAATTAAACTTATTCCCTATCCTAGAGCGCCCCCCAGCGCAATGCGTTGTAATGGTATGCGTGGTAATGCCTGCGTTGTAATGGTAGTGCGTGGTAAAAAATGCGTGCTAAACGTTGTATACCATTTGTTTGTAGTTATAGGTGATAGTAATATTCTCGAGTTCGCTATTGGTTAACTGATAGGGATGTCCAACAACAAAGATGTTAGAATCTGTTGTTCATAGTTTTTAATATTACCACTAACTATAGCATAAGCCTTCCTACAAAAAGGTATCAGGTCACTCCATAGTTATTGCTGTACCATAACCTAACAGAATTGCAGTGAGAAGGATCCCCTGTCCCATGGCTAGCATTTACATCTTTTTATTTACATCCTAACATTATTTCTAGCGTGGTGTAGAGAGTCATAGCAAATAAGGCTTTGGATTGAGAGAAGTATGCTAGGTTGAAAATAAAATTGAGGTTTGAATTTTTAAGTGAGCTGTGGATTTTCGCATTGTAACAGGCGCCATAGTACTAATTATTGGCACAGTATACAAATATATTTGTTGTGTTGCATTAGTTTGGAAATGTTCAAGTTCTGTTAATGAACTAACAGTTGACTTTTCCATCTGCAGATTATACAGAATGACCAGCAGAGGGAGTGATGCCGGAAACCATTTCCCTGCATTGCTGAGACCCAAAAAAAAAAAAAGTCGCCAGCCTTCGACTTCCTTGATCAATTTACATGGTAGGTGAAACTCTCATTTAATCGTTTTCCTTGTGTTTGAAAGAATTTCAGGGCGTCTGATGGCTCTCAGCACCTTTTAGAGGGGTCTTCTGCATAAATATTATTTGTCCAGACTGAAGCCATATGGATGACGCTATTGGCATAAATGATAGTTTATGAAAGACGTTGACTGTCTACAAGGCTGAAAATCCTACTTGAGATACTAGTGCAAGCAATTTATCATCACAGGAAATTAGTGTCTTTGAAGCTGGAATGAGTTGTCTTATGTTAGAGCGATTGACTTACTTTGAAAGACGGGAAGCTTATTTAACCTGCCTTCCTGCACTCTGTATGTGGGACTCTGATACTCAAGATGGATTGCTCTTTCGGATACTCTGTGTTCTTTTCACTCTAACCCACTTTCAAAAGGGGAGCCCAGTTCTTTCAATGGTGCAGAGTACTTTCCCAATACACTTCCACCTTGGCTTGCAGTCATAATAGCAGATAGTTAACTAGGGCGGAATTGCTAATGTCTCATTGTCCTGTGTTGTAGTCACCAGGGCGATTGGTTATGAGTTCCTCTGATGTCATAAAGCTACAGCATGATGGCATCTGACGTGAGATCAAGCAAAAGGATACATTTTTCATGGAATTGAAATAGGTAGCCTGCTAGACAGGACTTCCAGCTGAAGACAAAGATGTTAAAATGAAAGAAACTAGGGCAATATTAGAGACTTATACATTTGTTTGGGATGTATGACGTTAGCACGCATACTATTACCACTCATACCTTTACAACACGGTATTTACAATGAATACCGTTACAACGCATAGCGCTTTGAGGTGCTGGATAGTGGTAAGTGTAATTTTATATTCCAACTCCAGTCCCCGTGGACACTAGGGAAGGTGTTGTATATAAAATTAAACTTATTCCCTATCCTAGAGCGCCCCCCAGCGCAATGCGTTGTAATGGTATGCGTGGTAATGCCTGCGTTGTAATGGTAGTGCGTGGTAAAAAATGCGTGCTAAACGTTGTATACCATTTGTTTGTAGTTATAGGTGATAGTAATATTCTCGAGTTCGCTATTGGTTAACTGATAGGGATGTCCAACAACAAAGATGTTAGAATCTGTTGTTCATAGTTTTTAATATTACCACTAACTATAGCATAAGCCTTCCTACAAAAAGGTATCAGGTCACTCCATAGTTATTGCTGTACCATAACCTAACAGAATTGCAGTGAGAAGGATCCCCTGTCCCATGGCTAGCATTTACATCTTTTTATTTACATCCTAACATTATTTCTAGCGTGGTGTAGAGAGTCATAGCAAATAAGGCTTTGGATTGAGAGAAGTATGCTAGGTTGAAAATAAAATTGAGGTTTGAATTTTTAAGTGAGCTGTGGATTTTCGCATTGTAACAGGCGCCATAGTACTAATTATTGGCACAGTATACAAATATATTTGTTGTGTTGCATTAGTTTGGAAATGTTCAAGTTCTGTTAATGAACTAACAGTTGACTTTTCCATCTGCAGATTATACAGAATGACCAGCAGAGGGAGTGATGCCGGAAACCATTTCCCTGCATTGCTGAGACCCAAAAAAAAAAAAAGTCGCCAGCCTTCGACTTCCTTGATCAATTTACATGGTAGGTGAAACTCTCATTTAATCGTTTTCCTTGTGTTTGAAAGAATTTCAGGGCGTCTGATGGCTCTCAGCACCTTTTAGAGGGGTCTTCTGCATAAATATTATTTGTCCAGACTGAAGCCATATGGATGACGCTATTGGCATAAATGATAGTTTATGAAAGACGTTGACTGTCTACAAGGCTGAAAATCCTACTTGAGATACTAGTGCAAGCAATTTATCATCACAGGAAATTAGTGTCTTTGAAGCTGGAATGAGTTGTCTTATGTTAGAGCGATTGACTTACTTTGAAAGACGGGAAGCTTATTTAACCTGCCTTCCTGCACTCTGTATGTGGGACTCTGATACTCAAGATGGATTGCTCTTTCGGATACTCTGTGTTCTTTTCACTCTAACCCACTTTCAAAAGGGGAGCCCAGTTCTTTCAATGGTGCAGAGTACTTTCCCAATACACTTCCACCTTGGCTTGCAGTCATAATAGCAGATAGTTAACTAGGGCGGAATTGCTAATGTCTCATTGTCCTGTGTTGTAGTCACCAGGGTGATTGGTTATGAGTTCCTCTGATGTCATAAAGCTACAGCATGATGGCATCTGACGTGAGATCAAGCAAAAGGATACATTTTTCATGGAATTGAAATAGGTAGCCTGCTAGACAGGACTTCCAGCTGAAGACAAAGATGTTAAAATGAAAGAAACTAGGGCAATATTAGAGACTTATACATTTGTTTGGGATGTATGACGTTAGCACGCATACTATTACCACTCATACCTTTACAACACGGTATTTACAATGAATACCGTTACAACGCATAGCGCTTTGAGGTGCTGGATAGTGGTAAGTGTAATTTTATATTCCAACTCCAGTCCCCGTGGACACTAGGGAAGGTGTTGTATATAAAATTAAACTTATTCCCTATCCTAGAGCGCCCCCCAGCGCAATGCGTTGTAATGGTATGCGTGGTAATGCCTGCGTTGTAATGGTAGTGCGTGGTAAAAAATGCGTGCTAAACGTTGTATACCATTTGTTTGTAGTTATAGGTGATAGTAATATTCTCGAGTTCGCTATTGGTTAACTGATAGGGATGTCCAACAACAAAGATGTTAGAATCTGTTGTTCATAGTTTTTAATATTACCACTAACTATAGCATAAGCCTTCCTACAAAAAGGTATCAGGTCACTCCATAGTTACTGCTGTACCAT
Organism: Lissotriton vulgaris; assembly: GCF_964263255.1. Lineage (NCBI taxonomy): Eukaryota > Metazoa > Chordata > Amphibia > Caudata > Salamandridae > Lissotriton > Lissotriton vulgaris. The sequence continues at coordinate 1,384,210 of NW_028245779.1, read as the reverse complement.
AACCTAACAGAATTGCAGTGAGAAGGATCCCCTGTCCCATGGCTAGCATTTACATCTTTTTATTTACATCCTAACATTATTTCTAGCGTGGTGTAGAGAGTCATAGCAAATAAGGCTTTGGATTGAGAGAAGTATGCTAGGTTGAAAATAAAATTGAGGTTTGAATTTTTAAGTGAGCTGTGGATTTTCGCATTGTAACAGGCGCCATAGTACTAATTATTGGCACAGTATACAAATATATTTGTTGTGTTGCATTAGTTTGGAAATGTTCAAGTTCTGTTAATGAACTAACAGTTCAGTTTCAGTTTCAACAACTTTTATTCGGTTATAAAATTCAATAACCATAAAAAGTACAATTTAAAAATTTACAGATACAGAAAAGTACAGAATCATAACGAGATTCAGATCATTATGGATGGGGAAAAATAGGAACACTTTTCGAATAATAAAAACATTCTATAGTTATAGCTTTATCACTTTAACTGGGGATGTTACGGCGTATGGTTATAACTGTTTTGAGAAAAGTCGCTGCGCATTTGGCTTCATGTGGCGTTTTTAAGGATTGTAGATAGGAGAGTGCTGGGTATGAGAGCCTTAGTCCACTGGATCGAAGAATCGGAATGATCCATGTCTTTCTTGCTAATTTATAATATTTACAAAATAGAACGACGTGGATCGTACTTTGCGTCGACAGTCCGTCACAGGGACACTTCGTCATATTAAGGGACCAGTTCTGCGTCTCCGGAAAAGACACCAGCCGAAAAAATAGATCAAAGCGTAATCTTGTGAGAAGATACTTTTCATAATTTGATAAATAAAATGTCAAATAGGGCTGTATGGTTTTTCCCTGCTGTTGGACACATATTTTTTCGTTGTGCGGTTTGATGATCTCCGCCTGGTTGCGGAGGTCTCTCAGATGGCCCAGGCACATTTGCTTTAGTTTTTTCCTGGAGATATCTTCGACTGAAGGAGGCTCGTCAAAGTACTGTTCGCACTCCATGTCTTTAAAGAAATTACATACGTAATTTAGCCACGGGATTTTTCGCCAATTTGTCAGGCCTAGACAATCAGTAATAAGGGAGCGGGTTAAATGGCATTCAGGGTTGCACCAGATCCGGTGCCACAGTAAGATTGGCTGGCACCGTATGGTGTCGACGATGTAGTCCATGCCAAGCTCCCGATGTGAGGCAAATATCGGGGAGCTTCGTGGGAGGGCTAAAATATATTTTATGAAGACATTTTCGGTAACCTGGAGCTGGTCGATGCGACCATAGCCCCAGATTCCAGCTCCATATGTCGCCACACTGTGGCATTTTGCATAATATATAGTTAAAAGTTCGGAAGGTGCCGGTTTCCCCATTTTCCTCGAAAAGGAAGTTAAAGCAGATGATGCTCGACGGAAATGTAGGTTTCTAGCTTCAATTGCCTTTTGCCAGTTCATTTCATCATCCACTAGAATACCCAGGTATGGATAAACCGAGGTTTTTTCAAGTCTGTTGCCATTGACCATTATGGGTTTGGTCGTTTTTGTCCTTGGGCCAATTGCCATCGTGAATGTCTTTTTGATATTAACTTTAAGATCAAGTGTGTCCATGAATGAAATATATTTGTCCAGTTGCAACTGAAGTTGATTTGGGGTACGCGCTAATATTACTGAATCGTCGGCGTATAAGAGGGTGGGTATTGGCCGGCGGTTTATCTGCGGGAGGTCCTGGCACCCTTCCAGCATTGCCTGCTCAAGCCCATTTGTGTATAGGTTGAACAGGAATGGGGCCAATACGCATCCCTGTCTTACTCCCTTCCTTATTTGAAAGGGTCGTGACAATTCTCCACTGGTACCAAATCGAACTCGACCCTCTGCCATAGAATAAAGTTCTCTTAGAAAAGTTAGTATGGGAGGGTCCACGCCAAGTTCTGCTAATAATTGCCAGAGCTTCGCATGCTGGACACAGTCAAATGCCGCGCTTAAATCGACATAAACAAGGAAAATATTTCCTCCTTTAGCGCGGGCATATTTTCCAGCCAGAAGGACAAGATTAAGGGCCTGCTCCACGGTTCCTAGCCCCTTCTGGAAGCCGTATTGCAGGTCGGTTATGATGTTGTTCTCCCGGGCCCAAGATTGCAATCGGTCCAGGAGTAGCCGACCTGCAATCTTTCCCATGGAATCCAGAAGGGAAATTGGACGATAGCATGCGGGATCATTGCGGTCGCCTTTTTTAAATATTGGCAATAGGATTGAAGTGGACCAAGATTGAAAGAGGCCAATTGAGGCTGCTGCTGACATTACCCGTAAGATTATTTTCGACCAGAAGTCCACGTCGTAAAGGAACAGGTCCATTGGCACCCCGTCGGGTCCTGGGGCCTTTCCGGGTTTTGAGGCCTTGATTGCTTTTATAATTTCACTGAGGGAAAAACGTATATTGATCGGATAAGTACCGCTTCGCTCCGCGGGGAAGTCATTGGTTGGTATACTTGATGGTGCATCGTGAAGGTTTCCGAAGATTTTGGAAAAATGGAGAACCCATTCGGCCTCCGTTATTGCTACATCAAGATGGTCATGATCGGTGCTGTTGGCCATAAGTGGGGATCTCACAACTTCCCAGAAAGCAGTGCTGTCTTTCCTTTGGGCACTATCATGTAAGCGCAGCCAAAGTTCTCGTTTCATCTGGTTTTTCCGTTCTTTTCGAGCAAAATTATAGTTTTTCCTCAGTTGAGAGATTTCGTCCACGTCTCTCGTGGGCTTGTGCAAGGCTTCTTTTAGGGCTGTGAGTGCCTTTCGACAGGTGGAATCAAACCATCTCTTGGTCGGGAGCTTGGTCTTGTTTTTTAGGTTAACAAATAGCTCGTCCCTTATTTTTTCTTGGATATTTTGGAAGCAACTGACGATCGTTTCTGGCGGTTCTTCAGGTGACATGCATTTGGATAGCCAGTGTTGGGTTTTTCCACAGATCCTCTGTGTCATCTCTGCAGGGTCAATTTTTGCCCATTTAATTGTGTACCCATTCAGTTTCTTCACGGACACTAGATGTTGTTCAAGAGTACTGGGCTTTGCGGAGTGTGCTCCTGCTTGCATCATGTTGATTGTCACACTGAGCGGGTAATGATCACTTATTGGATTAGTCCCAATTTTATAGTTTGTTAGTTGGCCTTTTAGTGAGTTTGATGCTATTATGAAATCGATAGTTGTGGCACAGCCACGCCCGTGAAAAGTGGGCAGATAGTCACACTGCGGATCAACTAATTCATTTACAAAATCCAAATCTAGAGAGAAGAGGATTTCGTTAAGTTTGTTCCCGCATAACGAATGTGCAAAGTGTGGAATAGGATTGCCAAGTTCGTTCTGGAGACCGCAATTACCATTTTTGTGGTTCGCGCACATAGAAGAATTAAAATCACCGCCCCATATATAATGGGTGGGAGTAGTTTTGTTGTCACGTTGTAAGGAGATTAAGAATGCAACTATCTCAACTAGATTAGACCAACATTCCAAGGAGGATAGATTATTATAGTAGTTTATGAGAATGAGTTTACTAACTGGATGTACTGCTGTCTGCATGTCCTGCGTTATTTGGATAATTTGGAAAGTGGTGGACTCCTTTAGCAGTTTCACTCTAAGTGGTAGGGTATTGGCGATATGGATTGCAAGTCCTCCTTTTGGTCTGCCCATGTTTCCGGGTACTGCTTGGGTGAAGATGGTTTTATAACCTATAAGGTGCAGTGGAGTTATGCACCAGGTTTCTTGCAGGCACAGTATATGATGTTGCTTTGCTGTGTCGAGCCATAAAGATGATGTTATTTTCGAGGTCAAACCTGCGATATTCCAATATGCAATTGGAACACCCTGTTTCGCAGTTGCCGTTATAGTGCTTGATGTAGTTGGCAGAGTGTTTACAGGCATAGTTTCTGGTGTTTCTCGTGGGATAGCCTGGTGGAATTCGGCTGGAGCCCTGGAGGCTGCTGGTGGCTGGTTGCACGGTCCAAGAACAATTTCGCCTTTTAGCAAAAAGTTTGCTTGAGGAGGTTTTATCAGAGCATTCCTGCTAGTGGTTTGTGTCTTCTGTAATGAATTGTCTTTATATTCAGAGGGGGGTACTGAGGGTATTGGATATTGTGCTGGGTTTGTTAATTGAGTTGGGGAGTGGGGTTTCGCATTGCTGGGACCCTCCCTGGGTGGTCAATCGACCATCTCCAGACAGTCGAAGCGATTTTGAGTCGGAAAGATCTGCCAGCCTTCATAATGCTGATAGGGTCTTTCTTGCCAATATTGCCTCGGCTGTTCTCTCGACCCAGTTCTACCGCTATGTTCATGGGTGTACTCCTGGTGATCCCATGGGTCTTGGTTCCATGGTTCCCTGGGAGTTTGGTGCCAAGACCAGGGCGGAGAGTTACGGAGCTGCCTCGCTGGGGGATAGAAGAAAGAGAGATGCCGGGCGTCAATCCCTCCCTTCTTTTCAAGAGATGGCCAGGAGCAGATGAAATCCACTGCGGAGGGATCTCTGCATGTAACTATGATGCAGTCTCCGCGGATTGTTTTCGTGGTTTTCCCTACCCAGGTTACCCTACGGGCTGAGGAGATTCCTCCCGAGATGTGGGACTCTAAGGGCCTGTTAATACTTAGCCACTGCATGACCTTGTTCTTTAATGACCATGCAGTTTCGGGAGTGTCATCAGTTTTCTCTGGTACACCTGTGAGAACTATAGTATAAGGGGTAGCTCCTGGGGGCAGATGGGCTGGGCGTCTTTTTGGTGGTGGTTTTTTCGTGATGTTCATTGGGGACGGCTGGGGGACTGCTGGGTTTAGTGGGAGGGGGGCTGGCTCTTTACCAGATTGGGCCTTATTTGTATTATTGTTCTTAGCCGCTGCTCCTGGTGTGTCTAAAGTAGCTAAGTCTGTGTTTTTCGATTGATGGTTTGGTGCAGCCGGGGTATTACTCCGTTGTGGTTTGGGCATTTGGGGTGTCGGGTTTTGGTTTACGGGTTTTTGATGTTGACTTTTTTGGGGTATAGTGATTGGATTTGGACAGTTGGCTGTTTTACTTGTTTGCGCTTGGGTTTGTATCTTTGGTAGCTGCGGTGGATTTCGCTTACCCTTTACGTCTATGCGCGTGTTAGTGTCCAGGAGTGTTGCGGAAATTATGTTCAGCTGTGCTTCTACGTTTCTAATACTAAGTTGGATGGGTTTTAAGTGCTGGTATAAGAGGTCTTTTATTGTCGTTAAAACTTGCGCCGTGACTTTGCACGTTTTGCAAGTTTTTTCGAGGGCCTCAATTGTGACTTTCGAAGGTGGTAAATTTGTTGCGGGGGGAGGCAGTACATTTACTTGGGTTGTGGGGTTTGCGTGATTTGAAACGTGGTCTAAACAAAGAGGAGTGACAACGGTATTGCTGGATGGAGTTCTATTTCTTTGTTTTGGGATAGCTCCTTCCCTTACTTCTTGGGGATAAAGGTTCATATTTTCGCTTGTTACCTCCTGGGTTTGTGAAATCACCAACTCTGGAGTTGCTTCCAGGTCGTCAGTATATTGCGAGGGGTCTGAGTCAGATTGTGTTACGGACAGATCCACTGTCGATGGCACGGTGTTTATATCCGGAACTGACAAAGACACGGGGAGGGAACAATTTTGTGAGTTTAGATATATTGGCGAAGTGGCGTTTGCTATAGCGCCTAGGGAGGAACGTTTTGCGTTTGCGTTCAAGAGGTCTAATGACACTCTTTTCTCCATCAGGGCGATACTCTTGTTTATTACCTCGTGGGTCCGTGTTATAAAAAGATCAATGGGACCCGTGATTTCAGCGACCTCTTGTGCGTGTTTAGATTTGGTCTTTGTGGAGCTCCTCGTTTTTGGTGGCATACTGGTGCCTATTTGCTGCAATGTCAGACTTGAAAGGGGGATAGCCCGGTCCGGTCTCTGCCGGTCACTAACGGGCAACAACGGGCCCGCCCTTGGCCCGGGCTTCGCCCCGGGCTTCGTCCCGCGCGCGTCCCGCGTTGCGCGTTGAGGGGCTTGTTTAAAGTTACTGAGAGTAGAAAGGAGGCGGGCACTGGGAGGGGGCGCGGCTCACGCGGGAAGAGGAAACAGCTGATGGAATTAGCGCTGTTCCTCGCAGTCCCGGGGCCGCGCCTCTCACCTCCTCTGCGGCCTCGCGTTGGCTTCCTCCTCCCTCTTGGCAGTGATGGCAAAGTTTTTCAAATGCTACTCCTGTAGCGCTGGTCTGGCAACAGCTAGGGCGTTAGAAACCTCAATGCGAGCGGCACCCGCGAAGCGGGGGCCGCGAGAGGTTATAGGCACCTGATGGGGGCGGGCACTGGGAGGGGGCGCGGCTCACGCGGGAAGAGGAAACAGCTGATGGAATTAGCGCTGTTCCTCGCAGTCCCGGGGCCGCGCCTCTCACCTCCTCTGCGGCCTCGCGTTGGCTTCCTCCTCCCTCTTGGCAGTGATGGCAAAGTTTTTCAAATGCTACTCCTGTAGCGCTGGTCTGGCAACAGCTAGGGCGTTAGAAACCTCAATGCGAGCGGCACCCGCGAAGCGGGGGCCGCGAGAGGTTATAGGCACCTGATGGGGGCGGGCACTGGGAGGGGGCGCGGCTCACGCGGGAAGAGGAAACAGCTGATGGAATTAGCGCTGTTCCTCGCAGTCCCGGGGCCGCGCCTCTCACCTCCTCTGCGGCCTCGCGTTGGCTTCCTCCTCCCTCTTGGCAGTGATGGCAAAGTTTTTCAAATGCTACTCCTGTAGCGCTGGTCTGGCAACAGCTAGGGCGTTAGAAACCTCAATGCGAGCGGCACCCGCGAAGCGGGGGCCGCGAGAGGTTATAGGCACCTGATGGGGGCGGGCACTGGGAGGGGGCGCGGCTCACGCGGGAAGAGGAAACAGCTGATGGAATTAGCGCTGTTCCTCGCAGTCCCGGGGCCGCGCCTCTCACCTCCTCTGCGGCCTCGCGTTGGCTTCCTCCTCCCTCTTGGCAGTGATGGCAAAGTTTTTCAAATGCTACTCCTGTAGCGCTGGTCTGGCAACAGCTAGGGCGTTAGAAACCTCAATGCGAGCGGCACCCGCGAAGCGGGGGCCGCGAGAGGTTATAGGCACCTGATGGGGGCGGGCACTGGGAGGGGGCGCGGCTCACGCGGGAAGAGGAAACAGCTGATGGAATTAGCGCTGTTCCTCGCAGTCCCGGGGCCGCGCCTCTCACCTCCTCTGCGGCCTCGCGTTGGCTTCCTCCTCCCTCTTGGCAGTGATGGCAAAGTTTTTCAAATGCTACTCCTGTAGCGCTGGTCTGGCAACAGCTAGGGCGTTAGAAACCTCAATGCGAGCGGCACCCGCGAAGCGGGGGCCGCGAGAGGTTATAGGCACCTGATGGGGGCGGGCACTGGGAGGGGGCGCGGCTCACGCGGGAAGAGGAAACAGCTGATGGAATTAGCGCTGTTCCTCGCAGTCCCGGGGCCGCGCCTCTCACCTCCTCTGCGGCCTCGCGTTGGCTTCCTCCTCCCTCTTGGCAGTGATGGCAAAGTTTTTCAAATGCTACTCCTGTAGCGCTGGTCTGGCAACAGCTAGGGCGTTAGAAACCTCAATGCGAGCGGCACCCGCGAAGCGGGGGCCGCGAGAGGTTATAGGCACCTGATGGGGGCGGGCACTGGGAGGGGGCGCGGCTCACGCGGGAAGAGGAAACAGCTGATGGAATTAGCGCTGTTCCTCGCAGTCCCGGGGCCGCGCCTCTCACCTCCTCTGCGGCCTCGCGTTGGCTTCCTCCTCCCTCTTGGCAGTGATGGCAAAGTTTTTCAAATGCTACTCCTGTAGCGCTGGTCTGGCAACAGCTAGGGCGTTAGAAACCTCAATGCGAGCGGCACCCGCGAAGCGGGGGCCGCGAGAGGTTATAGGCACCTGATGGGGGCGGGCACTGGGAGGGGGCGCGGCTCACGCGGGAAGAGGAAACAGCTGATGGAATTAGCGCTGTTCCTCGCAGTCCCGGGGCCGCGCCTCTCACCTCCTCTGCGGCCTCGCGTTGGCTTCCTCCTCCCTCTTGGCAGTGATGGCAAAGTTTTTCAAATGCTACTCCTGTAGCGCTGGTCTGGCAACAGCTAGGGCGTTAGAAACCTCAATGCGAGCGGCACCCGCGAAGCGGGGGCCGCGAGAGGTTATAGGCACCTGATGGGGGCGGGCACTGGGAGGGGGCGCGGCTCACGCGGGAAGAGGAAACAGCTGATGGAATTAGCGCTGTTCCTCGCAGTCCCGGGGCCGCGCCTCTCACCTCCTCTGCGGCCTCGCGTTGGCTTCCTCCTCCCTCTTGGCAGTGATGGCAAAGTTTTTCAAATGCTACTCCTGTAGCGCTGGTCTGGCAACAGCTAGGGCGTTAGAAACCTCAATGCGAGCGGCACCCGCGAAGCGGGGGCCGCGAGAGGTTATAGGCACCTGATGGGGGCGGGCACTGGGAGGGGGCGCGGCTCACGCGGGAAGAGGAAACAGCTGATGGAATTAGCGCTGTTCCTCGCAGTCCCGGGGCCGCGCCTCTCACCTCCTCTGCGGCCTCGCGTTGGCTTCCTCCTCCCTCTTGGCAGTGATGGCAAAGTTTTTCAAATGCTACTCCTGTAGCGCTGGTCTGGCAACAGCTAGGGCGTTAGAAACCTCAATGCGAGCGGCACCCGCGAAGCGGGGGCCGCGAGAGGTTATAGGCACCTGATGGGGGCGGGCACTGGGAGGGGGCGCGGCTCACGCGGGAAGAGGAAACAGCTGATGGAATTAGCGCTGTTCCTCGCAGTCCCGGGGCCGCGCCTCTCACCTCCTCTGCGGCCTCGCGTTGGCTTCCTCCTCCCTCTTGGCAGTGATGGCAAAGTTTTTCAAATGCTACTCCTGTAGCGCTGGTCTGGCAACAGCTAGGGCGTTAGAAACCTCAATGCGAGCGGCACCCGCGAAGCGGGGGCCGCGAGAGGTTATAGGCACCTGATGGGGGCGGGCACTGGGAGGGGGCGCGGCTCACGCGGGAAGAGGAAACAGCTGATGGAATTAGCGCTGTTCCTCGCAGTCCCGGGGCCGCGCCTCTCACCTCCTCTGCGGCCTCGCGTTGGCTTCCTCCTCCCTCTTGGCAGTGATGGCAAAGTTTTTCAAATGCTACTCCTGTAGCGCTGGTCTGGCAACAGCTAGGGCGTTAGAAACCTCAATGCGAGCGGCACCCGCGAAGCGGGGGCCGCGAGAGGTTATAGGCACCTGATGGGGGCGGGCACTGGGAGGGGGCGCGGCTCACGCGGGAAGAGGAAACAGCTGATGGAATTAGCGCTGTTCCTCGCAGTCCCGGGGCCGCGCCTCTCACCTCCTCTGCGGCCTCGCGTTGGCTTCCTCCTCCCTCTTGGCAGTGATGGCAAAGTTTTTCAAATGCTACTCCTGTAGCGCTGGTCTGGCAACAGCTAGGGCGTTAGAAACCTCAATGCGAGCGGCACCCGCGAAGCGGGGGCCGCGAGAGGTTATAGGCACCTGATGGGGGCGGGCACTGGGAGGGGGCGCGGCTCACGCGGGAAGAGGAAACAGCTGATGGAATTAGCGCTGTTCCTCGCAGTCCCGGGGCCGCGCCTCTCACCTCCTCTGCGGCCTCGCGTTGGCTTCCTCCTCCCTCTTGGCAGTGATGGCAAAGTTTTTCAAATGCTACTCCTGTAGCGCTGGTCTGGCAACAGCTAGGGCGTTAGAAACCTCAATGCGAACAGTTGACTTTTCCATCTGCAGATTATACAGAATGACCAGCAGAGGGAGTGATGCCGGAAACCATTTCCCTGCATTGCTGAGACCCAAAAAAAAAAAAAGTCGCCAGCCTTCGACTTCCTTGATCAATTTACATGGTAGGTGAAACTCTCATTTAATCGTTTTCCTTGTGTTTGAAAGAATTTCAGGGCGTCTGATGGCTCTCAGCACCTTTTAGAGGGGTCTTCTGCATAAATATTATTTGTCCAGACTGAAGCCATATGGATGACGCTATTGGCATAAATGATAGTTTATGAAAGACGTTGACTGTCTACAAGGCTGAAAATCCTACTTGAGATACTAGTGCAAGCAATTTATCATCACAGGAAATTAGTGTCTTTGAAGCTGGAATGAGTTGTCTTATGTTAGAGCGATTGACTTACTTTGAAAGACGGGAAGCTTATTTAACCTGCCTTCCTGCACTCTGTATGTGGGACTCTGATACTCAAGATGGATTGCTCTTTCGGATACTCTGTGTTCTTTTCACTCTAACCCACTTTCAAAAGGGGAGCCCAGTTCTTTCAATGGTGCAGAGTACTTTCCCAATACACTTCCACCTTGGCTTGCAGTCATAATAGCAGATAGTTAACTAGGGCGGAATTGCTAATGTCTCATTGTCCTGTGTTGTAGTCACCAGGGTGATTGGTTATGAGTTCCTCTGATGTCATAAAGCTACAGCATGATGGCATCTGACGTGAGATCAAGCAAAAGGATACATTTTTCATGGAATTGAAATAGGTAGCCTGCTAGACAGGACTTCCAGCTGAAGACAAAGATGTTAAAATGAAAGAAACTAGGGCAATATTAGAGACTTATACATTTGTTTGGGATGTATGACGTTAGCACGCATACTATTACCACTCATACCTTTACAACACGGTATTTACAATGAATACCGTTACAACGCATAGCGCTTTGAGGTGCTGGATAGTGGTAAGTGTAATTTTATATTCCAACTCCAGTCCCCGTGGACACTAGGGAAGGTGTTGTATATAAAATTAAACTTATTCCCTATCCTAGAGCGCCCCCCAGCGCAATGCGTTGTAATGGTATGCGTGGTAATGCCTGCGTTGTAATGGTAGTGCGTGGTAAAAAATGCGTGCTAAACGTTGTATACCATTTGTTTGTAGTTATAGGTGATAGTAATATTCTCGAGTTCGCTATTGGTTAACTGATAGGGATGTCCAACAACAAAGATGTTAGAATCTGTTGTTCATAGTTTTTAATATTACCACTAACTATAGCATAAGCCTTCCTACAAAAAGGTATCAGGTCACTCCATAGTTATTGCTGTACCATAACCTAACAGAATTGCAGTGAGAAGGATCCCCTGTCCCATGGCTAGCATTTACATCTTTTTATTTACATCCTAACATTATTTCTAGCGTGGTGTAGAGAGTCATAGCAAATAAGGCTTTGGATTGAGAGAAGTATGCTAGGTTGAAAATAAAATTGAGGTTTGAATTTTTAAGTGAGCTGTGGATTTTCGCATTGTAACAGGCGCCATAGTACTAATTATTGGCACAGTATACAAATATATTTGTTGTGTTGCATTAGTTTGGAAATGTTCAAGTTCTGTTAATGAACTAACAGTTGACTTTTCCATCTGCAGATTATACAGAATGACCAGCAGAGGGAGTGATGCCGGAAACCATTTCCCTGCATTGCTGAGACCCAAAAAAAAAAAAAGTCGCCAGCCTTCGACTTCCTTGATCAATTTACATGGTAGGTGAAACTCTCATTTAATCGTTTTCCTTGTGTTTGAAAGAATTTCAGGGCGTCTGATGGCTCTCAGCACCTTTTAGAGGGGTCTTCTGCATAAATATTATTTGTCCAGACTGAAGCCATATGGATGACGCTATTGGCATAAATGATAGTTTATGAAAGACGTTGACTGTCTACAAGGCTGAAAATCCTACTTGAGATACTAGTGCAAGCAATTTATCATCACAGGAAATTAGTGTCTTTGAAGCTGGAATGAGTTGTCTTATGTTAGAGCGATTGACTTACTTTGAAAGACGGGAAGCTTATTTAACCTGCCTTCCTGCACTCTGTATGTGGGACTCTGATACTCAAGATGGATTGCTCTTTCGGATACTCTGTGTTCTTTTCACTCTAACCCACTTTCAAAAGGGGAGCCCAGTTCTTTCAATGGTGCAGAGTACTTTCCCAATACACTTCCACCTTGGCTTGCAGTCATAATAGCAGATAGTTAACTAGGGCGGAATTGCTAATGTCTCATTGTCCTGTGTTGTAGTCACCAGGGCGATTGGTTATGAGTTCCTCTGATGTCATAAAGCTACAGCATGATGGCATCTGACGTGAGATCAAGCAAAAGGATACATTTTTCATGGAATTGAAATAGGTAGCCTGCTAGACAGGACTTCCAGCTGAAGACAAAGATGTTAAAATGAAAGAAACTAGGGCAATATTAGAGACTTATACATTTGTTTGGGATGTATGACGTTAGCACGCATACTATTACCACTCATACCTTTACAACACGGTATTTACAATGAATACCGTTACAACGCATAGCGCTTTGAGGTGCTGGATAGTGGTAAGTGTAATTTTATATTCCAACTCCAGTCCCCGTGGACACTAGGGAAGGTGTTGTATATAAAATTAAACTTATTCCCTATCCTAGAGCGCCCCCCAGCGCAATGCGTTGTAATGGTATGCGTGGTAATGCCTGCGTTGTAATGGTAGTGCGTGGTAAAAAATGCGTGCTAAACGTTGTATACCATTTGTTTGTAGTTATAGGTGATAGTAATATTCTCGAGTTCGCTATTGGTTAACTGATAGGGATGTCCAACAACAAAGATGTTAGAATCTGTTGTTCATAGTTTTTAATATTACCACTAACTATAGCATAAGCCTTCCTACAAAAAGGTATCAGGTCACTCCATAGTTATTGCTGTACCATAACCTAACAGAATTGCAGTGAGAAGGATCCCCTGTCCCATGGCTAGCATTTACATCTTTTTATTTACATCCTAACATTATTTCTAGCGTGGTGTAGAGAGTCATAGCAAATAAGGCTTTGGATTGAGAGAAGTATGCTAGGTTGAAAATAAAATTGAGGTTTGAATTTTTAAGTGAGCTGTGGATTTTCGCATTGTAACAGGCGCCATAGTACTAATTATTGGCACAGTATACAAATATATTTGTTGTGTTGCATTAGTTTGGAAATGTTCAAGTTCTGTTAATGAACTAACAGTTGACTTTTCCATCTGCAGATTATACAGAATGACCAGCAGAGGGAGTGATGCCGGAAACCATTTCCCTGCATTGCTGAGACCCAAAAAAAAAAAAAGTCGCCAGCCTTCGACTTCCTTGATCAATTTACATGGTAGGTGAAACTCTCATTTAATCGTTTTCCTTGTGTTTGAAAGAATTTCAGGGCGTCTGATGGCTCTCAGCACCTTTTAGAGGGGTCTTCTGCATAAATATTATTTGTCCAGACTGAAGCCATATGGATGACGCTATTGGCATAAATGATAGTTTATGAAAGACGTTGACTGTCTACAAGGCTGAAAATCCTACTTGAGATACTAGTGCAAGCAATTTATCATCACAGGAAATTAGTGTCTTTGAAGCTGGAATGAGTTGTCTTATGTTAGAGCGATTGACTTACTTTGAAAGACGGGAAGCTTATTTAACCTGCCTTCCTGCACTCTGTATGTGGGACTCTGATACTCAAGATGGATTGCTCTTTCGGATACTCTGTGTTCTTTTCACTCTAACCCACTTTCAAAAGGGGAGCCCAGTTCTTTCAATGGTGCAGAGTACTTTCCCAATACACTTCCACCTTGGCTTGCAGTCATAATAGCAGATAGTTAACTAGGGCGGAATTGCTAATGTCTCATTGTCCTGTGTTGTAGTCACCAGGGTGATTGGTTATGAGTTCCTCTGATGTCATAAAGCTACAGCATGATGGCATCTGACGTGAGATCAAGCAAAAGGATACATTTTTCATGGAATTGAAATAGGTAGCCTGCTAGACAGGACTTCCAGCTGAAGACAAAGATGTTAAAATGAAAGAAACTAGGGCAATATTAGAGACTTATACATTTGTTTGGGATGTATGACGTTAGCACGCATACTATTACCACTCATACCTTTACAACACGGTATTTACAATGAATACCGTTACAACGCATAGCGCTTTGAGGTGCTGGATAGTGGTAAGTGTAATTTTATATTCCAACTCCAGTCCCCGTGGACACTAGGGAAGGTGTTGTATATAAAATTAAACTTATTCCCTATCCTAGAGCGCCCCCCAGCGCAATGCGTTGTAATGGTATGCGTGGTAATGCCTGCGTTGTAATGGTAGTGCGTGGTAAAAAATGCGTGCTAAACGTTGTATACCATTTGTTTGTAGTTATAGGTGATAGTAATATTCTCGAGTTCGCTATTGGTTAACTGATAGGGATGTCCAACAACAAAGATGTTAGAATCTGTTGTTCATAGTTTTTAATATTACCACTAACTATAGCATAAGCCTTCCTACAAAAAGGTATCAGGTCACTCCATAGTTATTGCTGTACCATAACCTAACAGAATTGCAGTGAGAAGGATCCCCTGTCCCATGGCTAGCATTTACATCTTTTTATTTACATCCTAACATTATTTCTAGCGTGGTGTAGAGAGTCATAGCAAATAAGGCTTTGGATTGAGAGAAGTATGCTAGGTTGAAAATAAAATTGAGGTTTGAATTTTTAAGTGAGCTGTGGATTTTCGCATTGTAACAGGCGCCATAGTACTAATTATTGGCACAGTATACAAATATATTTGTTGTGTTGCATTAGTTTGGAAATGTTCAAGTTCTGTTAATGAACTAACAGTTGACTTTTCCATCTGCAGATTATACAGAATGACCAGCAGAGGGAGTGATGCCGGAAACCATTTCCCTGCATTGCTGAGACCCAAAAAAAATAAAAGTCGCCAGCCTTCGACTTCCTTGATCAATTTACATGGTAGGTGAAACTCTCATTTAATCGTTTTCCTTGTGTTTGAAAGAATTTCAGGGCGTCTGATGGCTCTCAGCACCTTTTAGAGGGGTCTTCTGCATAAATATTATTTGTCCAGACTGAAGCCATATGGATGACGCTATTGGCATAAATGATAGTTTATGAAAGACGTTGACTGTCTACAAGGCTGAAAATCCTACTTGAGATACTAGTGCAAGCAATTTATCATCACAGGAAATTAGTGTCTTTGAAGCTGGAATGAGTTGTCTTATGTTAGAGCGATTGACTTACTTTGAAAGACGGGAAGCTTATTTAACCTGCCTTCCTGCACTCTGTATGTGGGACTCTGATACTCAAGATGGATTGCTCTTTCGGATACTCTGTGTTCTTTTCACTCTAACCCACTTTCAAAAGGGGAGCCCAGTTCTTTCAATGGTGCAGAGTACTTTCCCAATACACTTCCACCTTGGCTTGCAGTCATAATCGCAGATAGTTAACTAGGGCGGAATTGCTAATGTCTTATTGTCCTGTGTTGTAGTCACCAGGGTGATTGGTTATGAGTTCCTCTGATGTCATAAAGCTACAGCATGATGGCATCTGACGTGAGATCAAGCAAAAGGATACATTTTTCATGGAATTGAAATAGGTAGCCTGCTAGACAGGACTTCCAGCTGAAGACAAAGATGTTAAAATGAAAGAAACTAGGGCAATATTAGAGACTTATACATTTGTTTGGGATGTATGACGTTAGCACGCATACTATTACCACTCATACCTTTACAACACGGTATTTACAATGAATACCGTTACAACGCATAGCGCTTTGAGGTGCTGGATAGTGGTAAGTGTAATTTTATATTCCAACTCCAGTCCCCGTGGACACTAGGGAAGGTGTTGTATATAAAATTAAACTTATTCCCTATCCTAGAGCGCCCCCCAGCGCAATGCGTTGTAATGGTATGCGTGGTAATGCCTGCGTTGTAATGGTAGTGCGTGGTAAAAAATGCGTGCTAAACGTTGTATACCATTTGTTTGTAGTTATAGGTGATAGTAATATTCTCGAGTTCGCTATTGGTTAACTGATAGGGATGTCCAACAACAAAGATGTTAGAATCTGTTGTTCATAGTTTTTAATATTACCACTAACTATAGCATAAGCCTTCCTACAAAAAGGTATCAGGTCACTCCATAGTTATTGCTGTACCATAACCTAACAGAATTGCAGTGAGAAGGATCCCCTGTCCCATGGCTAGCATTTACATCTTTTTATTTACATCCTAACATTATTTCTAGCGTGGTGTAGAGAGTCATAGCAAATAAGGCTTTGGATTGAGAGAAGTATGCTAGGTTGAAAATAAAATTGAGGTTTGAATTTTTAAGTGAGCTGTGGATTTTCGCATTGTAACAGGCGCCATAGTACTAACTATTGGCACAGTATACAAATATATTTGTTGTGTTGCATTAGTTTGGAAATGTTCAAGTTCTGTTAATGAACTAACAGTTGACTTTTCCATCTGCAGATTATACAGAATGACCAGCAGAGGGAGTGATGCCGGAAACCATTTCCCTGCATTGCTGAGACCCAAAAAAAAAAAAAGTCGCCAGCCTTCGACTTCCTTGATCAATTTACATGGTAGGTGAAACTCTCATTTAATCGTTTTCCTTGTGTTTGAAAGAATTTCAGGGCGTCTGATGGCTCTCAGCACCTTTTAGAGGGGTCTTCTGCATAAATATTATTTGTCCAGACTGAAGCCATATGGATGACGCTATTGGCATAAATGATAGTTTATGAAAGACGTTGACTGTCTACAAGGCTGAAAATCCTACTTGAGATACTAGTGCAAGCAATTTATCATCACAGGAAATTAGTGTCTTTGAATCTGGAATGAGTTGTCTTATGTTAGAGCGATTGACTTACTTTGAAAGACGGGAAGCTTATTTAACCTGCCTTCCTGCACTCTGTATGTGGGACTCTGATACTCAAGATGGATTGCTCTTTCGGATACTCTGTGTTCTTTTCACTCTAACCCACTTTCAAAAGGGGAGCCCAGTTCTTTCAATGGTGCAGAGTACTTTCCCAATACACTTCCACCTTGGCTTGCAGTCATAATAGCAGATAGTTAACTAGGGCGGAATTGCTAATGTCTCATTGTCCTGTGTTGTAGTCACCAGGGCGATTGGTTATGAGTTCCTCTGATGTCATAAAGCTACAGCATGATGGCATCTGACGTGAGATCAAGCAAAAGGATACATTTTTCATGGAATTGAAATAGGTAGCCTGCTAGACAGGACTTCCAGCTGAAGACAAAGATGTTAAAATGAAAGAAACTAGGGCAATATTAGAGACTTATACATTTGTTTGGGATGTATGACGTTAGCACGCATACTATTACCACTCATACCTTTACAACACGGTATTTACAATGAATACCGTTACAACGCATAGCGCTTTGAGGTGCTGGATAGTGGTAAGTGTAATTTTATATTCCAACTCCAGTCCCCGTGGACACTAGGGAAGGTGTTGTATATAAAATTAAACTTATTCCCTATCCTAGAGCGCCCCCCAGCGCAATGCGTTGTAATGGTATGCGTGGTAATGCCTGCGTTGTAATGGTAGTGCGTGGTAAAAAATGCGTGCTAAACGTTGTATACCATTTGTTTGTAGTTATAGGTGATAGTAATATTCTCGAGTTCGCTATTGGTTAACTGATAGGGATGTCCAACAACAAAGATGTTAGAATCTGTTGTTCATAGTTTTTAATATTACCACTAACTATAGCATAAGCCTTCCTACAAAAAGGTATCAGGTCACTCCATAGTTATTGCTGTACCATAACCTAACAGAATTGCAGTGAGAAGGATCCCCTGTCCCATGGCTAGCATTTACATCTTTTTATTTACATCCTAACATTATTTCTAGCGTGGTGTAGAGAGTCATAGCAAATAAGGCTTTGGATTGAGAGAAGTATGCTAGGTTGAAAATAAAATTGAGGTTTGAATTTTTAAGTGAGCTGTGGATTTTCGCATTGTAACAGGCGCCATAGTACTAATTATTGGCACAGTATACAAATATATTTGTTGTGTTGCATTAGTTTGGAAATGTTCAAGTTCTGTTAATGAACTAACAGTTGACTTTTCCATCTGCAGATTATACAGAATGACCAGCAGAGGGAGTGATGCCGGAAACCATTTCCCTGCATTGCTGAGACCCAAAAAAAAAAAAAGTCGCCAGCCTTCGACTTCCTTGATCAATTTACATGGTAGGTGAAACTCTCATTTAATCGTTTTCCTTGTGTTTGAAAGAATTTCAGGGCGTCTGATGGCTCTCAGCACCTTTTAGAGGGGTCTTCTGCATAAATATTATTTGTCCAGACTGAAGCCATATGGATGACGCTATTGGCATAAATGATAGTTTATGAAAGACGTTGACTGTCTACAAGGCTGAAAATCCTACTTGAGATACTAGTGCAAGCAATTTATCATCACAGGAAATTAGTGTCTTTGAAGCTGGAATGAGTTGTCTTATGTTAGAGCGATTGACTTACTTTGAAAGACGGGAAGCTTATTTAACCTGCCTTCCTGCACTCTGTATGTGGGACTCTGATACTCAAGATGGATTGCTCTTTCGGATACTCTGTGTTCTTTTCACTCTAACCCACTTTCAAAAGGGGAGCCCAGTTCTTTCAATGGTGCAGAGTACTTTCCCAATACACTTCCACCTTGGCTTGCAGTCATAATAGCAGATAGTTAACTAGGGCGGAATTGCTAATGTCTCATTGTCCTGTGTTGTAGTCACCAGGGTGATTGGTTATGAGTTCCTCTGATGTCATAAAGCTACAGCATGATGGCATCTGACGTGAGATCAAGCAAAAGGATACATTTTTCATGGAATTGAAATAGGTAGCCTGCTAGACAGGACTTCCAGCTGAAGACAAAGATGTTAAAATGAAAGAAACTAGGGCAATATTAGAGACTTATACATTTGTTTGGGATGTATGACGTTAGCACGCATACTATTACCACTCATACCTTTACAACACGGTATTTACAATGAATACCGTTACAACGCATAGCGCTTTGAGGTGCTGGATAGTGGTAAGTGTAATTTTATATTCCAACTCCAGTCCCCGTGGACACTAGGGAAGGTGTTGTATATAAAATTAAACTTATTCCCTATCCTAGAGCGCCCCCCAGCGCAATGCGTTGTAATGGTATGCGTGGTAATGCCTGCGTTGTAATGGTAGTGCGTGGTAAAAAATGCGTGCTAAACGTTGTATACCATTTGTTTGTAGTTATAGGTGATAGTAATATTCTCGAGTTCGCTATTGGTTAACTGATAGGGATGTCCAACAACAAAGATGTTAGAATCTGTTGTTCATAGTTTTTAATATTACCACTAACTATAGCATAAGCCTTCCTACAAAAAGGTATCAGGTCACTCCATAGTTATTGCTGTACCATAACCTAACAGAATTGCAGTGAGAAGGATCCCCTGTCCCATGGCTAGCATTTACATCTTTTTATTTACATCCTAACATTATTTCTAGCGTGGTGTAGAGAGTCATAGCAAATAAGGCTTTGGATTGAGAGAAGTATGCTAGGTTGAAAATAAAATTGAGGTTTGAATTTTTAAGTGAGCTGTGGATTTTCGCATTGTAACAGGCGCCATAGTACTAATTATTGGCACAGTATACAAATATATTTGTTGTGTTGCATTAGTTTGGAAATGTTCAAGTTCTGTTAATGAACTAACAGTTGACTTTTCCATCTGCAGATTATACAGAATGACCAGCAGAGGGAGTGATGCCGGAAACCATTTCCCTGCATTGCTGAGACCCAAAAAAAATAAAAGTCGCCAGCCTTCGACTTCCTTGATCAATTTACATGGTAGGTGAAACTCTCATTTAATCGTTTTCCTTGTGTTTGAAAGAATTTCAGGGCGTCTGATGGCTCTCAGCACCTTTTAGAGGGGTCTTCTGCATAAATATTATTTGTCCAGACTGAAGCCATATGGATGACGCTATTGGCATAAATGATAGTTTATGAAAGACGTTGACTGTCTACAAGGCTGAAAATCCTACTTGAGATACTAGTGCAAGCAATTTATCATCACAGGAAATTAGTGTCTTTGAAGCTGGAATGAGTTGTCTTATGTTAGAGCGATTGACTTACTTTGAAAGACGGGAAGCTTATTTAACCTGCCTTCCTGCACTCTGTATGTGGGACTCTGATACTCAAGATGGATTGCTCTTTCGGATACTCTGTGTTCTTTTCACTCTAACCCACTTTCAAAAGGGGAGCCCAGTTCTTTCAATGGTGCAGAGTACTTTCCCAATACACTTCCACCTTGGCTTGCAGTCATAATAGCAGATAGTTAACTAGGGCGGAATTGCTAATGTCTCATTGTCCTGTGTTGTAGTCACCAGGGTGATTGGTTATGAGTTCCTCTGATGTCATAAAGCTACAGCATGATGGCATCTGACGTGAGATCAAGCAAAAGGATACATTTTTCATGGAATTGAAATAGGTAGCCTGCTAGACAGGACTTCCAGCTGAAGACAAAGATGTTAAAATGAAAGAAACTAGGGCAATATTAGAGACTTATACATTTGTTTGGGATGTATGACGTTAGCACGCATACTATTACCACTCATACCTTTACAACACGGTATTTACAATGAATACCGTTACAACGCATAGCGCTTTGAGGTGCTGGATAGTGGTAAGTGTAATTTTATATTCCAACTCCAGTCCCCGTGGACACTAGGGAAGGTGTTGTATATAAAATTAAACTTATTCCCTATCCTAGAGCGCCCCCCAGCGCAATGCGTTTTAATGGTATGCGTGGTAATGCCTGCGTTGTAATGGTAGTGCGTGGTAAAAAATGCGTGCTAAACGTTGTATACCATTTGTTTGTAGTTATAGGTGATAGTAATATTCTCGAGTTCGCTATTGGTTAACTGATAGGGATGTCCAACAACAAAGATGTTAGAATCTGTTGTTCATAGTTTTTAATATTACCACTAACTATAGCATAAGCCTTCCTACAAAAAGGTATCAGGTCACTCCATAGTTATTGCTGTACCATAACCTAACAGAATTGCAGTGAGAAGGATCCCCTGTCCCATGGCTAGCATTTACATCTTTTTATTTACATCCTAACATTATTTCTAGCGTGGTGTAGAGAGTCATAGCAAATAAGGCTTTGGATTGAGAGAAGTATGCTAGGTTGAAAATAAAATTGAGGTTTGAATTTTTAAGTGAGCTGTGGATTTTCGCATTGTAACAGGCGCCATAGTACTAATTATTGGCACAGTATACAAATATATTTGTTGTGTTGCATTAGTTTGGAAATGTTCAAGTTCTGTTAATGAACTAACAGTTGACTTTTCCATCTGCAGATTATACAGAATGACCAGCAGAGGGAGTGATGCCGGAAACCATTTCCCTGCATTGCTGAGACCCAAAAAAAAAAAAAGTCGCCAGCCTTCGACTTCCTTGATCAATTTACATGGTAGGTGAAACTCTCATTTAATCGTTTTCCTTGTGTTTGAAAGAATTTCAGGGCGTCTGATGGCTCTCAGCACCTTTTAGAGGGGTCTTCTGCATAAATATTATTTGTCCAGACTGAAGCCATATGGATGACGCTATTGGCATAAATGATAGTTTATGAAAGACGTTGACTGTCTACAAGGCTGAAAATCCTACTTGAGATACTAGTGCAAGCAATTTATCATCACAGGAAATTAGTGTCTTTGAAGCTGGAATGAGTTGTCTTATGTTAGAGCGATTGACTTACTTTGAAAGACGGGAAGCTTATTTAACCTGCCTTCCTGCACTCTGTATGTGGGACTCTGATACTCAAGATGGATTGCTCTTTCGGATACTCTGTGTTCTTTTCACTCTAACCCACTTTCAAAAGGGGAGCCCAGTTCTTTCAATGGTGCAGAGTACTTTCCCAATACACTTCCACCTTGGCTTGCAGTCATAATAGCAGATAGTTAACTAGGGCGGAATTGCTAATGTCTCATTGTCCTGTGTTGTAGTCACCAGGGCGATTGGTTATGAGTTCCTCTGATGTCATAAAGCTACAGCATGATGGCATCTGACGTGAGATCAAGCAAAAGGATACATTTTTCATGGAATTGAAATAGGTAGCCTGCTAGACAGGACTTCCAGCTGAAGACAAAGATGTTAAAATGAAAGAAACTAGGGCAATATTAGAGACTTATACATTTGTTTGGGATGTATGACGTTAGCACGCATACTATTACCACTCATACCTTTACAACACGGTATTTACAATGAATACCGTTACAACGCATAGCGCTTTGAGGTGCTGGATAGTGGTAAGTGTAATTTTATATTCCAACTCCAGTCCCCGTGGACACTAGGGAAGGTGTTGTATATAAAATTAAACTTATTCCCTATCCTAGAGCGCCCCCCAGCGCAATGCGTTGTAATGGTATGCGTGGTAATGCCTGCGTTGTAATGGTAGTGCGTGGTAAAAAATGCGTGCTAAACGTTGTATACCATTTGTTTGTAGTTATAGGTGATAGTAATATTCTCGAGTTCGCTATTGGTTAACTGATAGGGATGTCCAACAACAAAGATGTTAGAATCTGTTGTTCATAGTTTTTAATATTACCACTAACTATAGCATAAGCCTTCCTACAAAAAGGTATCAGGTCACTCCATAGTTATTGCTGTACCATAACCTAACAGAATTGCAGTGAGAAGGATCCCCTGTCCCATGGCTAGCATTTACATCTTTTTATTTACATCCTAACATTATTTCTAGCGTGGTGTAGAGAGTCATAGCAAATAAGGCTTTGGATTGAGAGAAGTATGCTAGGTTGAAAATAAAATTGAGGTTTGAATTTTTAAGTGAGCTGTGGATTTTCGCATTGTAACAGGCGCCATAGTACTAATTATTGGCACAGTATACAAATATATTTGTTGTGTTGCATTAGTTTGGAAATGTTCAAGTTCTGTTAATGAACTAACAGTTGACTTTTCCATCTGCAGATTATACAGAATGACCAGCAGAGGGAGTGATGCCGGAAACCATTTCCCTGCATTGCTGAGACCCAAAAAAAAAAAAAGTCGCCAGCCTTCGACTTCCTTGATCAATTTACATGGTAGGTGAAACTCTCATTTAATCGTTTTCCTTGTGTTTGAAAGAATTTCAGGGCGTCTGATGGCTCTCAGCACCTTTTAGAGGGGTCTTCTGCATAAATATTATTTGTCCAGACTGAAGCCATATGGATGACGCTATTGGCATAAATGATAGTTTATGAAAGACGTTGACTGTCTACAAGGCTGAAAATCCTACTTGAGATACTAGTGCAAGCAATTTATCATCACAGGAAATTAGTGTCTTTGAAGCTGGAATGAGTTGTCTTATGTTAGAGCGATTGACTTACTTTGAAAGACGGGAAGCTTATTTAACCTGCCTTCCTGCACTCTGTATGTGGGACTCTGATACTCAAGATGGATTGCTCTTTCGGATACTCTGTGTTCTTTTCACTCTAACCCACTTTCAAAAGGGGAGCCCAGTTCTTTCAATGGTGCAGAGTACTTTCCCAATACACTTCCACCTTGGCTTGCAGTCATAATAGCAGATAGTTAACTAGGGCGGAATTGCTAATGTCTCATTGTCCTGTGTTGTAGTCACCAGGGTGATTGGTTATGAGTTCCTCTGATGTCATAAAGCTACAGCATGATGGCATCTGACGTGAGATCAAGCAAAAGGATACATTTTTCATGGAATTGAAATAGGTAGCCTGCTAGACAGGACTTCCAGCTGAAGACAAAGATGTTAAAATGAAAGAAACTAGGGCAATATTAGAGACTTATACATTTGTTTGGGATGTATGACGTTAGCACGCATACTATTACCACTCATACCTTTACAACACGGTATTTACAATGAATACCGTTACAACGCATAGCGCTTTGAGGTGCTGGATAGTGGTAAGTGTAATTTTATATTCCAACTCCAGTCCCCGTGGACACTAGGGAAGGTGTTGTATATAAAATTAAACTTATTCCCTATCCTAGAGCGCCCCCCAGCGCAATGCGTTGTAATGGTATGCGTGGTAATGCCTGCGTTGTAATGGTAGTGCGTGGTAAAAAATGCGTGCTAAACGTTGTATACCATTTGTTTGTAGTTATAGGTGATAGTAATATTCTCGAGTTCGCTATTGGTTAACTGATAGGGATGTCCAACAACAAAGATGTTAGAATCTGTTGTTCATAGTTTTTAATATTACCACTAACTATAGCATAAGCCTTCCTACAAAAAGGTATCAGGTCACTCCATAGTTATTGCTGTACCATAACCTAACAGAATTGCAGTGAGAAGGATCCCCTGTCCCATGGCTAGCATTTACATCTTTTTATTTACATCCTAACATTATTTCTAGCGTGGTGTAGAGAGTCATAGCAAATAAGGCTTTGGATTGAGAGAAGTATGCTAGGTTGAAAATAAAATTGAGGTTTGAATTTTTAAGTGAGCTGTGGATTTTCGCATTGTAACAGGCGCCATAGTACTAATTATTGGCACAGTATACAAATATATTTGTTGTGTTGCATTAGTTTGGAAATGTTCAAGTTCTGTTAATGAACTAACAGTTGACTTTTCCATCTGCAGATTATACAGAATGACCAGCAGAGGGAGTGATGCCGGAAACCATTTCCCTGCATTGCTGAGACCCAAAAAAAATAAAAGTCGCCAGCCTTCGACTTCCTTGATCAATTTACATGGTAGGTGAAACTCTCATTTAATCGTTTTCCTTGTGTTTGAAAGAATTTCAGGGCGTCTGATGGCTCTCAGCACCTTTTAGAGGGGTCTTCTGCATAAATATTATTTGTCCAGACTGAAGCCATATGGATGACGCTATTGGCATAAATGATAGTTTATGAAAGACGTTGACTGTCTACAAGGCTGAAAATCCTACTTGAGATACTAGTGCAAGCAATTTATCATCACAGGAAATTAGTGTCTTTGAAGCTGGAATGAGTTGTCTTATGTTAGAGCGATTGACTTACTTTGAAAGACGGGAAGCTTATTTAACCTGCCTTCCTGCACTCTGTATGTGGGACTCTGATACTCAAGATGGATTGCTCTTTCGGATACTCTGTGTTCTTTTCACTCTAACCCACTTTCAAAAGGGGAGCCCAGTTCTTTCAATGGTGCAGAGTACTTTCCCAATACACTTCCACCTTGGCTTGCAGTCATAATCGCAGATAGTTAACTAGGGCGGAATTGCTAATGTCTTATTGTCCTGTGTTGTAGTCACCAGGGTGATTGGTTATGAGTTCCTCTGATGTCATAAAGCTACAGCATGATGGCATCTGACGTGAGATCAAGCAAAAGGATACATTTTTCATGGAATTGAAATAGGTAGCCTGCTAGACAGGACTTCCAGCTGAAGACAAAGATGTTAAAATGAAAGAAACTAGGGCAATATTAGAGACTTATACATTTGTTTGGGATGTATGACGTTAGCACGCATACTATTACCACTCATACCTTTACAACACGGTATTTACAATGAATACCGTTACAACGCATAGCGCTTTGAGGTGCTGGATAGTGGTAAGTGTAATTTTATATTCCAACTCCAGTCCCCGTGGACACTAGGGAAGGTGTTGTATATAAAATTAAACTTATTCCCTATCCTAGAGCGCCCCCCAGCGCAATGCGTTGTAATGGTATGCGTGGTAATGCCTGCGTTGTAATGGTAGTGCGTGGTAAAAAATGCGTGCTAAACGTTGTATACCATTTGTTTGTAGTTATAGGTGATAGTAATATTCTCGAGTTCGCTATTGGTTAACTGATAGGGATGTCCAACAACAAAGATGTTAGAATCTGTTGTTCATAGTTTTTAATATTACCACTAACTATAGCATAAGCCTTCCTACAAAAAGGTATCAGGTCACTCCATAGTTATTGCTGTACCATAACCTAACAGAATTGCAGTGAGAAGGATCCCCTGTCCCATGGCTAGCATTTACATCTTTTTATTTACATCCTAACATTATTTCTAGCGTGGTGTAGAGAGTCATAGCAAATAAGGCTTTGGATTGAGAGAAGTATGCTAGGTTGAAAATAAAATTGAGGTTTGAATTTTTAAGTGAGCTGTGGATTTTCGCATTGTAACAGGCGCCATAGTACTAACTATTGGCACAGTATACAAATATATTTGTTGTGTTGCATTAGTTTGGAAATGTTCAAGTTCTGTTAATGAACTAACAGTTGACTTTTCCATCTGCAGATTATACAGAATGACCAGCAGAGGGAGTGATGCCGGAAACCATTTCCCTGCATTGCTGAGACCCAAAAAAAAAAAAAGTCGCCAGCCTTCGACTTCCTTGATCAATTTACATGGTAGGTGAAACTCTCATTTAATCGTTTTCCTTGTGTTTGAAAGAATTTCAGGGCGTCTGATGGCTCTCAGCACCTTTTAGAGGGGTCTTCTGCATAAATATTATTTGTCCAGACTGAAGCCATATGGATGACGCTATTGGCATAAATGATAGTTTATGAAAGACGTTGACTGTCTACAAGGCTGAAAATCCTACTTGAGATACTAGTGCAAGCAATTTATCATCACAGGAAATTAGTGTCTTTGAATCTGGAATGAGTTGTCTTATGTTAGAGCGATTGACTTACTTTGAAAGACGGGAAGCTTATTTAACCTGCCTTCCTGCACTCTGTATGTGGGACTCTGATACTCAAGATGGATTGCTCTTTCGGATACTCTGTGTTCTTTTCACTCTAACCCACTTTCAAAAGGGGAGCCCAGTTCTTTCAATGGTGCAGAGTACTTTCCCAATACACTTCCACCTTGGCTTGCAGTCATAATAGCAGATAGTTAACTAGGGCGGAATTGCTAATGTCTCATTGTCCTGTGTTGTAGTCACCAGGGCGATTGGTTATGAGTTCCTCTGATGTCATAAAGCTACAGCATGATGGCATCTGACGTGAGATCAAGCAAAAGGATACATTTTTCATGGAATTGAAATAGGTAGCCTGCTAGACAGGACTTCCAGCTGAAGACAAAGATGTTAAAATGAAAGAAACTAGGGCAATATTAGAGACTTATACATTTGTTTGGGATGTATGACGTTAGCACGCATACTATTACCACTCATACCTTTACAACACGGTATTTACAATGAATACCGTTACAACGCATAGCGCTTTGAGGTGCTGGATAGTGGTAAGTGTAATTTTATATTCCAACTCCAGTCCCCGTGGACACTAGGGAAGGTGTTGTATATAAAATTAAACTTATTCCCTATCCTAGAGCGCCCCCCAGCGCAATGCGTTGTAATGGTATGCGTGGTAATGCCTGCGTTGTAATGGTAGTGCGTGGTAAAAAATGCGTGCTAAACGTTGTATACCATTTGTTTGTAGTTATAGGTGATAGTAATATTCTCGAGTTCGCTATTGGTTAACTGATAGGGATGTCCAACAACAAAGATGTTAGAATCTGTTGTTCATAGTTTTTAATATTACCACTAACTATAGCATAAGCCTTCCTACAAAAAGGTATCAGGTCACTCCATAGTTATTGCTGTACCATAACCTAACAGAATTGCAGTGAGAAGGATCCCCTGTCCCATGGCTAGCATTTACATCTTTTTATTTACATCCTAACATTATTTCTAGCGTGGTGTAGAGAGTCATAGCAAATAAGGCTTTGGATTGAGAGAAGTATGCTAGGTTGAAAATAAAATTGAGGTTTGAATTTTTAAGTGAGCTGTGGATTTTCGCATTGTAACAGGCGCCATAGTACTAATTATTGGCACAGTATACAAATATATTTGTTGTGTTGCATTAGTTTGGAAATGTTCAAGTTCTGTTAATGAACTAACAGTTGACTTTTCCATCTGCAGATTATACAGAATGACCAGCAGAGGGAGTGATGCCGGAAACCATTTCCCTGCATTGCTGAGACCCAAAAAAAAAAAAAGTCGCCAGCCTTCGACTTCCTTGATCAATTTACATGGTAGGTGAAACTCTCATTTAATCGTTTTCCTTGTGTTTGAAAGAATTTCAGGGCGTCTGCTGGCTCTCAGCACCTTTTAGAGGGGTCTTCTGCATAAATATTATTTGTCCAGACTGAAGCCATATGGATGACGCTATTGGCATAAATGATAGTTTATGAAAGACGTTGACTGTCTACAAGGCTGAAAATCCTACTTGAGATACTAGTGCAAGCAATTTATCATCACAGGAAATTAGTGTCTTTGAAGCTGGAATGAGTTGTCTTATGTTAGAGCGATTGACTTACTTTGAAAGACGGGAAGCTTATTTAACCTGCCTTCCTGCACTCTGTATGTGGGACTCTGATACTCAAGATGGATTGCTCTTTCGGATACTCTGTGTTCTTTTCACTCTAACCCACTTTCAAAAGGGGAGCCCAGTTCTTTCAATGGTGCAGAGTACTTTCCCAATACACTTCCACCTTGGCTTGCAGTCATAATCGCAGATAGTTAACTAGGGCGGAATTGCTAATGTCTCATTGTCCTGTGTTGTAGTCACCAGGGTGATTGGTTATGAGTTCCTCTGATGTCATAAAGCTACAGCATGATGGCATCTGACGTGAGATCAAGCAAAAGGATACATTTTTCATGGAATTGAAATAGGTAGCCTGCTAGACAGGACTTCCAGCTGAAGACAAAGATGTTAAAATGAAAGAAACTAGGGCAATATTAGAGACTTATACATTTGTTTGGGATGTATGACGTTAGCACGCATACTATTACCACTCATACCTTTACAACACGGTATTTACAATGAATACCGTTACAACGCATAGCGCTTTGAGGTGCTGGATAGTGGTAAGTGTAATTTTATATTCCAACTCCAGTCCCCGTGGACACTAGGGAAGGTGTTGTATATAAAATTAAACTTATTCCCTATCCTAGAGCGCCCCCCAGCGCAATGCGTTGTAATGGTATGCGTGGTAATGCCTGCGTTGTAATGGTAGTGTGTGGTAAAAAATGCGTGCTAAACGTTGTATACCATTTGTTTGTAGTTATAGGTGATAGTAATATTCTCGAGTTCGCTATTGGTTAACTGATAGGGATGTCCAACAACAAAGATGTTAGAATCTGTTGTTCATAGTTTTTAATATTACCACTAACTATAGCATAAGCCTTCCTACAAAAAGGTATCAGGTCACTCCATAGTTATTGCTGTACCATAACCTAACAGAATTGCAGTGAGAAGGATCCCCTGTCCCATGGCTAGCATTTACATCTTTTTATTTACATCCTAACATTATTTCTAGCGTGGTGTAGAGAGTCATAGCAAATAAGGCTTTGGATTGAGAGAAGTATGCTAGGTTGAAAATAAAATTGAGGTTTGAATTTTTAAGTGAGCTGTGGATTTTCGCATTGTAACAGGCGCCATAGTACTAATTATTGGCACAGTATACAAATATATTTGTTGTGTTGCATTAGTTTGGAAATGTTCAAGTTCTGTTAATGAACTAACAGTTGACTTTTCCATCTGCAGATTATACAGAATGACCAGCAGAGGGAGTGATGCCGGAAACCATTTCCCTGCATTGCTGAGACCCAAAAAAAAAAAAGTCGCCAGCCTTCGACTTCCTTGATCAATTTACATGGTAGGTGAAACTCTCATTTAATCGTTTTCCTTGTGTTTGAAAGAATTTCAGGGCGTCTGATGGCTCTCAGCACCTTTTAGAGGGGTCTTCTGCATAAATATTATTTGTCCAGACTGAAGCCATATGGATGACGCTATTGGCATAAATGATAGTTTATGAAAGACGTTGACTGTCTACAAGGCTGAAAATCCTACTTGAGATACTAGTGCAAGCAATTTATCATCACAGGAAATTAGTGTCTTTGAAGCTGGAATGAGTTGTCTTATGTTAGAGCGATTGACTTACTTTGAAAGACGGGAAGCTTATTTAACCTGCCTTCCTGCACTCTGTATGTGGGACTCTGATACTCAAGATGGATTGCTCTTTCGGATACTCTATGTTCTTTTCACTCTAACCCACTTTCAAAAGGGGAGCCCAGTTCTTTCAATGGTGCAGAGTACTTTCCCAATACACTTCCACCTTGGCTTGCAGTCATAATAGCAGATAGTTAACTAGGGCGGAATTGCTAATGTCTCATTGTCCTGTGTTGTAGTCACCAGGGTGATTGGTTATGAGTTCCTCTGATGTCATAAAGCTACAGCATGATGGCATCTGACGTGAGATCAAGCAAAAGGATACATTTTTCATGGAATTGAAATAGGTAGCCTGCTAGACAGGACTTCCAGCTGAAGACAAAGATGTTAAAATGAAAGAAACTAGGGCAATATTAGAGACTTATACATTTGTTTGGGATGTATGACGTTAGCACGCATACTATTACCACTCATACCTTTACAACACGGTATTTACAATGAATACCGTTACAACGCATAGCGCTTTGAGGTGCTGGATAGTGGTAAGTGTAATTTTATATTCCAACTCCAGTCCCCGTGGACACTAGGGAAGGTGTTGTATATAAAATTAAACTTATTCCCTATCCTAGAGCGCCCCCCAGCGCAATGCGTTGTAATGGTATGCGTGGTAATGCCTGCGTTGTAATGGTAGTGCGTGGTAAAAAATGCGTGCTAAACGTTGTATACCATTTGTTTGTAGTTATAGGTGATAGTAATATTCTCGAGTTCGCTATTGGTTAACTGATAGGGATGTCCAACAACAAAGATGTTAGAATCTGTTGTTCATAGTTTTTAATATTACCACTAACTATAGCATAAGCCTTCCTACAAAAAGGTATCAGGTAACTCCATAGTTATTGCTGTACCATAACCTAACAGAATTGCAGTGAGAAGGATCCCCTGTCACATGGCTAGCATTTACATCTTCTTATTTACATCCTAATATTGGTTCTAGCGTGGTGTAGAGAGTCATAGCAAATAAGGCTTTGGATTGAGAGAAGTATGCTAGGTTGAAAATCAAATTGAGGTTTAAATTTTTAAGTGAGCTGTGGATTTTCGCATTGTAACAGGCGCCATAGTCCTAATTATTGGCACAGTATACAAATATATTTGTTGTGTTGCATTAGTTTGGAAATGTTCAAGTTCTGTTAATGAACTAACAGTTGACTTTTCCATCTGCAGATTATACTGAATGACCAGCGGAGGGAGTGATGCCGGAAACCATTTCCCTGCATTGCTGAGACCCAAAAAAAAAAAAGTCGCCAGCCTTCGACTTCCTTGATCAATTTACATGGTAGGTGAAACTCTCATTTAATCGTTTTCCTTGTGTTTGAAAGAATTTCAGGGCGTCTGATGGCTCTCAGCACCTTTTAGTGGGGTCTTCTGCATAAATATTATTTGTCCAGACTGAAGCCATATGGATGACGCTATTGGCATAAATGATAGTTTATGAAAGACGTTGACTGTCTACAAGGCTGAAAATCCTACTTGAGATACTAGTGCAAGCAATTTATCATCACAGGAAATTAGTGTCTTTGAAGCTGGAATGAGTTGTCTTATGTTAGAGCGATTGACTTACTTTGAAAGACGGGAAGCTTATTTAACCTGCCTTCCTGCACTCTGTATGTGGGACTCTGATACTCAAGATGGATTGCTCTTTCGGATACTCTGTGTTCTTTTCACTCTAACCCACTTTCAAAAGGGGAGCCCAGTTCTTTCAATGGTGCAGAGTACTTTCCCAATACACTTCCACCTTGTCTTGCAGTCATAATAGCAGATAGTTAACTAGGGCGGAATTGCTAATGTCTCATTGTCCTGTGTTGTAGTCACCAGGGAGATTGGTTATGAGTTCCTCTGATGTCATAAAGCTACAGCATGATGGCATCTGACGTGAGATCAAGCAAAAGGATACATTTCTCATGGAATTGAAATAGGTAGCCTGCTAGACAGGACTTCCAGCTGAAGACAAAGATGTTAAAATGAAAGAAACTAGGGCAATATTAGAGACTTATACATTTGTTTGGGATGTATGACGTTAGCACGCATACTATTACCACTCATACCTTTACAACACGGTATTTACAATGAATACCGTTACAACGCATAGCGCTTTGAGGTGCTGGATAGTGGTAAGTGTAATTTTATATTCCAACTCCAGTCCCCGTGGACACTAGGGAAGGTGTTGTATATAAAATTAAACTTATTCCCTATCCTAGAGCGCCCCCCAGCGCAATGCGTTGTAATGGTATGCGTGGTAATGCCTGCGTTGTAATGGTAGTGCGTGGTAAAAAATGCGTGCTAAACGTTGTATACCATTTGTTTGTAGTTATAGGTGATAGTAATATTCTCGAGTTCGCTATTGGTTAACTGATAGGGATGTCCAACAACAAAGATGTTAGAATCTGTTGTTCATAGTTTTTAATATTACCACTAACTATAGCATAAGCCTTCCTACAAAAAGGTATCAGGTCACTCCATAGTTATTGCTGTACCATAACCTAACAGAATTGCAGTGAGAAGGATCCCCTGTCCCATGGCTAGCATTTACATCTTTTTATTTACATCCTAACATTATTTCTAGCGTGGTGTAGAGAGTCATAGCAAATAAGGCTTTGGATTGAGAGAAGTATGCTAGGTTGAAAATAAAATTGAGGTTTGAATTTTTCAGTGAGCTGTGGATTTTCGCATTGTAACAGGCGCCATAGTACTAATTATTGGCACAGTATACACATATATTTGTTGTGTTGCATTAGTTTGGAAATGTTCAAGTTCTGTTAATGAACTAACAGTTGACTTTTCCATCTGCAGATTATACAGAATGACCAGCAGAGGGAGTGATGCCGGAAACCATTTCCCTGCATTGCTGAGACCCAAAAAAAAAAAAAGTCGCCAGCCTTCGACTTCCTTGATCAATTTACATGGTAGGTGAAACTCTCATTTAATCGTTTTCCTTGTGTTTGAAAGAATTTCAGGGCGTCTGATGGCTCTCAGCACCTTTTAGAGGGGTCTTCTGCATAAATATTATTTGTCCAGACTGAAGCCATATGGATGACGCTATTGGCATAAATGATAGTTTATGAAAGACGTTGACTGTCTACAAGGCTGAAAATCCTACTTGAGATACTAGTGCAAGCAATTTATCATCACAGGAAATTAGTGTCTTTGAAGCTGGAATGAGTTGTCTTATGTTAGAGCGATTGACTTACTTTGAAAGACGGGAAGCTTATTTAACCTGCCTTCCTGCACTCTGTATGTGGGACTCTGATACTCAAGATGGATTGCTCTTTCGGATACTCTGTGTTCTTTTCACTCTAACCCACTTTCAAAAGGGGAGCCCAGTTCTTTCAATGGTGCAGAGTACTTTCCCAATACACTTCCACCTTGGCTTGCAGTCATAATAGCAGATAGTTAACTAGGGCGGAATTGCTAATGTCTCATTGTCCTGTGTTGTAGTCACCAGGGTGATTGGTTATGAGTTCCTCTGATGTCATAAAGCTACAGCATGATGGCATCTGACGTGAGATCAAGCAAAAGGATACATTTTTCATGGAATTGAAATAGGTAGCCTGCTAGACAGGACTTCCAGCTGAAGACAAAGATGTTAAAATGAAAGAAACTAGGGCAATATTAGAGACTTATACATTTGTTTGGGATGTATGACGTTAGCACGCATACTATTACCACTCATACCTTTACAACACGGTATTTACAATGAATACCGTTACAACGCATAGCGCTTTGAGGTGCTGGATAGTGGTAAGTGTAATTTTATATTCCAACTCCAGTCCCCGTGGACACTAGGGAAGGTGTTGTATATAAAATTAAACTTATTCCCTATCCTAGAGCGCCCCCCAGCGCAATGCGTTGTAATGGTATGCGTGGTAATGCCTGCGTTGTAATGGTAGTGCGTGGTAAAAAATGCGTGCTAAACGTTGTATACCATTTGTTTGTAGTTATAGGTGATAGTAATATTCTCGAGTTCGCTATTGGTTAACTGATAGGGATGTCCAACAACAAAGATGTTAGAATCTGTTGTTCATAGTTTTTAATATTACCACTAACTATAGCATAAGCCTTCCTACAAAAAGGTATCAGGTCACTCCATAGTTATTGCTGTACCATAACCTAACAGAATTGCAGTGAGAAGGATCCCCTGTCCCATGGCTAGCATTTACATCTTTTTATTTACATCCTAACATTATTTCTAGCGTGGTGTAGAGAGTCATAGCAAATAAGGCTTTGGATTGAGAGAAGTATGCTAGGTTGAAAATAAAATTGAGGTTTGAATTTTTAAGTGAGCTGTGGATTTTCGCATTGTAACAGGCGCCATAGCACTGATTATTGGCACAGTATACACATATATTTGTTGTGTTGCATTAGTTTGGAAATGTTCAAGTTCTGTTAATGAACTAACAGTTGACTTTTCCATCTGCAGATTATACAGAATGACCAGCAGAGGGAGTGATGCCGGAAACCATTTCCCTGCATTGCTGAGACCCAAAAAAAAAAAAAGTCGCCAGCCTTCGACTTCCTTGATCAATTTACATGGTAGGTGAAACTCTCATTTGATCGTTTTCCTTGTGTTTGAAAGAATTTCAGGGCGTCTGATGGCTCTCAGCACCTTTTAGTGGGGTCTTCTGCATAAATATTATTTGTCCAGACTGAAGCCATATGGATGACGCTATTGGCATAAATGATAGTTTATGAAAGACGTTGACTGTCTACAAGGCTGAAAATCCTACTTGAGATACTAGTGCAAGCAATTTATCATCACAGGAAATTAGTGTCTTTGAAGCTGGAATGAGTTGTCTTATGTTAGAGCGATTGACTTACTTTGAAAGACGGGAAGCTTATTTAACCTGCCTTCCTGCACTCTGTATGTGGGACTCTGATACTCAAGATGGATTGCTCTTTCGGATACTCTGTGTTCTTGTCACTCTAACCCACTTTCAAAAGGGGAGCCCAGTTCTTTCAATGGTGCAGAGTACTTTCCCAATACACTTCCACCTTGGCTTGCAGTCATAATAGCAGATAGTTAACTAGGGCGGAATTGCTAATGTCTCATTGTCCTGTGTTGTAGTCACCAGGGTGATTGGTTATGAGTTCCTCTGATGTCATAAATCTACAGCATGATGGCATCTGACGTGAGATCAAGCAAATGGATACATTTTTCATGGAATTGAAATAGGTAGCCTGCTAGACAGGACTTCCAGCTGAAGACAAAGATGTTAAAATGAAAAACTAGGACAATATTAGAGACTTATACATTTGTTTGGGATGTATGACGTTAGCATGCATACTATTACCATGCATACCTTTACAACGCGGTATTTACAACGAATACAGTTACAACGCATAGCGCTTTGAGGTGCTGGATAGTGGTAAGTATAATTTTATATTCCAACTCCAGTCCCCGTGGACACTAGGGAAGGTGTTGGATATAAAATTAAACGTATTCCCTATCCTAGAGCGCCCCCCAGCGCAATGCGTTGTAATGGTATGCGTGGTAATGCCTGCGTTGTAATGGTAGTGCGTGGTAAAAAATGCGTGCTAAACGTTGTATACCATTTGTTTGTAGTTGAAGGTGATAGTAATATTCTCGAGTTCTCTATTGGTTAACTGATAGGGATGTGCAACAACAAAGATGTTAGAATCTGTTGTTCATAGTTTTTAATATTACCACTAACTATAGCATAAGCCTTCCTACAAAAACTTATCAGGTCACTCCATAGTTATTGCTGTACCATAACCTAACAGAATTGCAGTGAGAAGGATCCCCTGTCACATGGCTAGCATTTACATCTTCTTATTTACATCCTAATATTGGTTCTAGCGTGGTGTAGAGAGTCATAGCAAATAAGGCTTTGGATTGAGAGAAGTATGCTAGGTTGAAAATCAAATTGAGGTTTAAATTTTTAAGTGAGCTGTGGATTTTCGCATTGTAACAGGCGCCATAGTACTAATTATTGGCACAGTATACAAATATATTTGTTGTGTTGCATTAGTTTGGAAATGTTCAAGTTCTGTTAATGAACTAACAGTTGACTTTTCCATCTGCAGATTATACTGAATGACCAGCAGAGGGAGTGATGCCGGAAACCATTTCCCTGCATTGCTGAGACCCAAAAAAAAAAAAAGTCACCAGCCTTCGACTTCCTTGATCAATTTACATGGTAGGTGAAACTCTCATTTAATCGTTTTCCTTGTGTTTGAAAGAATTTCAGGGCGTCTGATGGCTCTCAGCACCTTTTAGAGGGGTCTTCTGCATAAATATTATTTGTCCAGACTGAAGCCATATGGATGACGCTATTGGCATAAATGATAGTTTATGAAAGACGTTGACTGTCTACAAGGCTGAAAATCCTACTTGAGATACTAGTGCAAGCAATTTATCATCACAGGAAATTAGTGTCTTTGAAGCTGGAATGAGTTGTCTTATGTTAGAGCGATTGACTTACTTTGAAAGACGGGAAGCTTATTTAACCTGCCTTCCTGCACTCTGTATGTGGGACTCTGATACTCAAGATGGATTGCTCTTTCGGATACTCTGTGTTCTTTTCACTCTAACCCACTTTCAAAAGGGGAGCCCAGTTCTTTCAATGGTGCAGAGTACTTTCCCAATACACTTCCACCTTGGCTTGCAGTCATAATAGCAGATAGTTAACTAGGGCGGAATTGCTAATGTCTCATTGTCCTGTGTTGTAATCACCAGGGTGATTGGTTATGAGTTCCTCTGATGTCATAAAGCTACAGCATGATGGCATCTGACGTGAGATCAAGCAAAAGGATACATTTTTCATGGAATTGAAATAGGTAGCCTGCTAGACAGGACTTCCAGCTGAAGACAAAGATGTTAAAATGAAAGAAACTAGGGCAATATTAGAGACTTATACATTTGTTTGGGATGTATGACGTTAGCACGCATACTATTACCACTCATACCTTTACAACACGGTATTTACAATGAATACCGTTACAACGCATAGCGCTTTGAGGTGCTGGATAGTGGTAAGTGTAATTTTATATTCCAACTCCAGTCCCCGTGGACACTAGGGAAGGTGTTGTATATAAAATTAAACTTATTCCCTATCCTAGAGCGCCCCCCAGCGCAATGCGTTGTAATGGTATGCGTGGTAATGCCTGCGTTGTAATGGTAGTGCGTGGTAAAAAATGCGTGCTAAACGTTGTATACCATTTGTTTGTAGTTATAGGTGATAGTAATATTCTCGAGTTCGCTATTGGTTAACTGATAGGGATGTCCAACAACAAAGATGTTAGAATCTGTTGTTCATAGTTTTTAATATTACCACTAACTATAGCATAAGCCTTCCTACAAAAAGGTATCAGGTCACTCCATAGTTATTGCTGTACCATAACCTAACAGAATTGCAGTGAGAAGGATCCCCTGTCCCATGGCTAGCATTTACATCTTTTTATTTACATCCTAACATTATTTCTAGCGTGGTGTAGAGAGTCATAGCAAATAAGGCTTTGGATTGAGAGAAGTATGCTAGGTTGAAAATAAAATTGAGGTTTGAATTTTTAAGTGAGCTGTGGATTTTCGCATTGTAACAGGCGCCATAGTACTAATTATTGGCACAGTATACAAATATATTTGTTGTGTTGCATTAGTTTGGAAATGTTCAAGTTCTGTTAATGAACTAACAGTTGACTTTTCCATCTGCAGATTATACAGAATGACCAGCAGAGGGAGTGATGCCGGAAACCATTTCCCTGCATTGCTGAGACCCAAAAAAAAAAAAGTCGCCAGCCTTCGACTTCCTTGATCAATTTACATGGTAGGTGAAACTCTCATTTAATCGTTTTCCTTGTGTTTGAAAGAATTTCAGGGCGTCTGATGGCTCTCAGCACCTTTTAGAGGGGTCTTCTGCATAAATATTATTTGTCCAGACTGAAGCCATATGGATGACGCTATTGGCATAAATGATAGTTTATGAAAGACGTTGACTGTCTACAAGGCTGAAAATCCTACTTGAGATACTAGTGCAAGCAATTTATCATCACAGGAAATTAGTGTCTTTGAAGCTGGAATGAGTTGTCTTATGTTAGAGCGATTGACTTACTTTGAAAGACGGGAAGCTTATTTAACCTGCCTTCCTGCACTCTGTATGTGGGACTCTGATACTCAAGATGGATTGCTCTTTCGGATACTCTGTGTTCTTTTCACTCTAACCCACTTTCAAAAGGGGAGCCCAGTTCTTTCAATGGTGCAGAGTACTTTCCCAATACACTTCCACCTTGGCTTGCAGTCATAATAGCAGATAGTTAACTAGGGCGGAATTGCTAATGTCTCATTGTCCTGTGTTGTAGTCACCAGGGTGATTGGTTATGAGTTCCTCTGATGTCATAAAGCTACAGCATGATGGCATCTGACGTGAGATCAAGCAAAAGGATACATTTTTCATGGAATTGAAATAGGTAGCCTGCTAGACAGGACTTCCAGCTGAAGACAAAGATGTTAAAATGAAAGAAACTAGGGCAATATTAGAGACTTATACATTTGTTTGGGATGTATGACGTTAGCACGCATACTATTACCACTCATACCTTTACAACACGGTATTTACAATGAATACCGTTACAACGCATAGCGCTTTGAGGTGCTGGATAGTGGTAAGTGTAATTTTATATTCCAACTCCAGTCCCCGTGGACACTAGGGAAGGTGTTGTATATAAAATTAAACTTATTCCCTATCCTAGAGCGCCCCCCAGCGCAATGCGTTGTAATGGTATGCGTGGTAATGCCTGCGTTGTAATGGTAGTGCGTGGTAAAAAATGCGTGCTAAACGTTGTATACCATTTGTTTGTAGTTATAGGTGATAGTAATATTCTCGAGTTCGCTATTGGTTAACTGATAGGGATGTCCAACAACAAAGATGTTAGAATCTGTTGTTCATAGTTTTTAATATTACCACTAACTATAGCATAAGCCTTCCTACAAAAAGGTATCAGGTCACTCCATAGTTATTGCTGTACCATAACCTAACAGAATTGCAGTGAGAAGGATCCCCTGTCCCATGGCTAGCATTTACATCTTTTTATTTACATCCTAACATTATTTCTAGCGTGGTGTAGAGAGTCATAGCAAATAAGGCTTTGGATTGAGAGAAGTATGCTAGGTTGAAAATAAAATTGAGGTTTGAATTTTTAAGTGAGCTGTGGATTTTCGCATTGTAACAGGCGCCATAGTACTAATTATTGGCACAGTATACAAATATATTTGTTGTGTTGCATTAGTTTGGAAATGTTCAAGTTCTGTTAATGAACTAACAGTTGACTTTTCCATCTGCAGATTATACAGAATGACCAGCAGAGGGAGTGATGCCGGAAACCATTTCCCTGCATTGCTGAGACCCAAAAAAAAAAAAAGTCGCCAGCCTTCGACTTCCTTGATCAATTTACATGGTAGGTGAAACTCTCATTTAATCGTTTTCCTTGTGTTTGAAAGAATTTCAGGGCGTCTGATGGCTCTCAGCACCTTTTAGAGGGGTCTTCTGCATAAATATTATTTGTCCAGACTGAAGCCATATGGATGACGCTATTGGCATAAATGATAGTTTATGAAAGACGTTGACTGTCTACAAGGCTGAAAATCCTACTTGAGATACTAGTGCAAGCAATTTATCATCACAGGAAATTAGTGTCTTTGAAGCTGGAATGAGTTGTCTTATGTTAGAGCGATTGACTTACTTTGAAAGACGGGAAGCTTATTTAACCTGCCTTCCTGCACTCTGTATGTGGGACTCTGATACTCAAGATGGATTGCTCTTTCGGATACTCTGTGTTCTTTTCACTCTAACCCACTTTCAAAAGGGGAGCCCAGTTCTTTCAATGGTGCAGAGTACTTTCCCAATACACTTCCACCTTGGCTTGCAGTCATAATAGCAGATAGTTAACTAGGGCGGAATTGCTAATGTCTCATTGTCCTGTGTTGTAGTCACCAGGGTGATTGGTTATGAGTTCCTCTGATGTCATAAAGCTACAGCATGATGGCATCTGACGTGAGATCAAGCAAAAGGATACATTTTTCATGGAATTGAAATAGGTAGCCTGCTAGACAGGACTTCCAGCTGAAGACAAAGATGTTAAAATGAAAGAAACTAGGGCAATATTAGAGACTTATACATTTGTTTGGGATGTATGACGTTAGCACGCATACTATTACCACTCATACCTTTACAACACGGTATTTACAATGAATACCGTTACAACGCATAGCGCTTTGAGGTGCTGGATAGTGGTAAGTGTAATTTTATATTCCAACTCCAGTCCCCGTGGACACTAGGGAAGGTGTTGTATATAAAATTAAACTTATTCCCTATCCTAGAGCGCCCCCCAGCGCAATGCGTTGTAATGGTATGCGTGGTAATGCCTGCGTTGTAATGGTAGTGCGTGGTAAAAAATGCGTGCTAAACGTTGTATACCATTTGTTTGTAGTTATAGGTGATAGTAATATTCTCGAGTTCTCTATTGGTTAACTGATAGGGATGTGCAACAACAAAGATGTTAGAATCTGTTGTTCATAGTTTTTAATATTACCACTAACTATAGCATAAGCCTTCCTACAAAAAGGTATCAGGTCACTCCATAGTTATTGCTGTACCATAACCTAACAGAATTGCAGTGAGAAGGATCCCCTGTCCCATGGCTAGCATTTACATCTTTTTATTTACATCCTAACATTATTTCTAGCGTGGTGTAGAGAGTCATAGCAAATAAGGCTTTGGATTGAGAGAAGTATGCTAGGTTGAAAATAAAATTGAGGTTTGAATTTTTAAGTGAGCTGTGGATTTTCGCATTGTAACAGGCGCCATAGTACTAATTATTGGCACAGTATACAAATATATTTGTTGTGTTGCATTAGTTTGGAAATGTTCAAGTTCTGTTAATGAACTAACAGTTGACTTTTCCATCTGCAGATTATACAGAATGACCAGCAGAGGGAGTGATGCCGGAAACCATTTCCCTGCATTGCTGAGACCCAAAAAAAAAAAAAGTCGCCAGCCTTCGACTTCCTTGATCAATTTACATGGTAGGTGAAACTCTCATTTAATCGTTTTCCTTGTGTTTGAAAGAATTTCAGGGCGTCTGATGGCTCTCAGCACCTTTTAGAGGGGTCTTCTGCATAAATATTATTTGTCCAGACTGAAGCCATATGGATGACGCTATTGGCATAAATGATAGTTTATGAAAGACGTTGACTGTCTACAAGGCTGAAAATCCTACTTGAGATACTAGTGCAAGCAATTTATCATCACAGGAAATTAGTGTCTTTGAAGCTGGAATGAGTTGTCTTATGTTAGAGCGATTGACTTACTTTGAAAGACGGGAAGCTTATTTAACCTGCCTTCCTGCACTCTGTATGTGGGACTCTGATACTCAAGATGGATTGCTCTTTCGGATACTCTGTGTTCTTTTCACTCTAACCCACTTTCAAAAGGGGAGCCCAGTTCTTTCAATGGTGCAGAGTACTTTCCCAATACACTTCCACCTTGGCTTGCAGTCATAATAGCAGATAGTTAACTAGGGCGGAATTGCTAATGTCTCATTGTCCTGTGTTGTAGTCACCAGGGTGATTGGTTATGAGTTCCTCTGATGTCATAAAGCTACAGCATGATGGCATCTGACGTGAGATCAAGCAAAAGGATACATTTTTCATGGAATTGAAATAGGTAGCCTGCTAGACAGGACTTCCAGCTGAAGACAAAGATGTTAAAATGAAAGAAACTAGGGCAATATTAGAGACTTATACATTTGTTTGGGATGTATGACGTTAGCACGCATACTATTACCACTCATACCTTTACAACACGGTATTTACAATGAATACCGTTACAACGCATAGCGCTTTGAGGTGCTGGATAGTGGTAAGTGTAATTTTATATTCCAACTCCAGTCCCCGTGGACACTAGGGAAGGTGTTGTATATAAAATTAAACTTATTCCCTATCCTAGAGCGCCCCCCAGCGCAATGCGTTGTAATGGTATGCGTGGTAATGCCTGCGTTGTAATGGTAGTGCGTGGTAAAAAATGCGTGCTAAACGTTGTATACCATTTGTTTGTAGTTATAGGTGATAGTAATATTCTCGAGTTCGCTATTGGTTAACTGATAGGGATGTCCAACAACAAAGATGTTAGAATCTGTTGTTCATAGTTTTTAATATTACCACTAACTATAGCATAAGCCTTCCTACAAAAAGGTATCAGGTCACTCCATAGTTATTGCTGTACCATAACCTAACAGAATTGCAGTGAGAAGGATCCCCTGTCCCATGGCTAGCATTTACATCTTTTTATTTACATCCTAACATTATTTCTAGCGTGGTGTAGAGAGTCATAGCAAA
The DNA here is from genome assembly GCF_964263255.1 of Lissotriton vulgaris. Classification (NCBI taxonomy): domain Eukaryota; kingdom Metazoa; phylum Chordata; class Amphibia; order Caudata; family Salamandridae; genus Lissotriton; species Lissotriton vulgaris. The sequence goes on along the minus strand of NW_028245779.1, from coordinate 1,342,175 downwards.
TAAGGCTTTGGATTGAGAGAAGTATGCTAGGTTGAAAATAAAATTGAGGTTTGAATTTTTAAGTGAGCTGTGGATTTTCGCATTGTAACAGGCGCCATAGCACTGATTATTGGCACAGTATACACATATATTTGTTGTGTTGCATTAGTTTGGAAATGTTCAAGTTCTGTTAATGAACTAACAGTTGACTTTTCCATCTGCAGATTATACAGAATGACCAGCAGAGGGAGTGATGCCGGAAACCATTTCCCTGCATTGCTGAGACCCAAAAAAAAAAAAAGTCGCCAGCCTTCGACTTCCTTGATCAATTTACATGGTAGGTGAAACTCTCATTTAATCGTTTTCCTTGTGTTTGAAAGAATTTCAGGGCGTCTGATGGCTCTCAGCACCTTTTAGTGGGGTCTTCTGCATAAATATTATTTGTCCAGACTGAAGCCATATGGATGACGCTATTGGCATAAATGATAGTTTATGAAAGACGTTGACTGTCTACAAGGCTGAAAATCCTACTTGAGATACTAGTGCAAGCAATTTATCATCACAGGAAATTAGTGTCTTTGAAGCTGGAATGAGTTGTCTTATGTTAGAGCGATTGACTTACTTTGAAAGACGGGAAGCTTATTTAACCTGCCTTCCTGCACTCTGTATGTGGGACTCTGATACTCAAGATGGATTGCTCTTTCGGATACTCTGTGTTCTTGTCACTCTAACCCACTTTCAAAAGGGGAGCCCAGTTCTTTCAATGGTGCAGAGTACTTTCCCAATACACTTCCACCTTGGCTTGCAGTCATAATAGCAGATAGTTAACTAGGGCGGAATTGCTAATGTCTCATTGTCCTGTGTTGTAGTCACCAGGGTGATTGGTTATGAGTTCCTCTGATGTCATAAAGCTACAGCATGATGGCATCTGACGTGAGATCAAGCAAAAGGATACATTTTTCATGGAATTGAAATAGGTAGCCTGCTAGACAGGACTTCCAGCTGAAGACAAAGATGTTAAAATGAAAGAAACTAGGGCAATATTAGAGACTTATACATTTGTTTGGGATGTATGACGTTAGCACGCATACTATTACCACTCATACCTTTACAACACGGTATTTACAATGAATACCGTTACAACGCATAGCGCTTTGAGGTGCTGGATAGTGGTAAGTGTAATTTTATATTCCAACTCCAGTCCCCGTGGACACTAGGGAAGGTGTTGTATATAAAATTAAACTTATTCCCTATCCTAGAGCGCCCCCCAGCGCAATGCGTTGTAATGGTATGCGTGGTAATGCCTGCGTTGTAATGGTAGTGCGTGGTAAAAAATGCGTGCTAAACGTTGTATACCATTTGTTTGTAGTTATAGGTGATAGTAATATTCTCGAGTTCGCTATTGGTTAACTGATAGGGATGTCCAACAACAAAGATGTTAGAATCTGTTGTTCATAGTTTTTAATATTACCACTAACTATAGCATAAGCCTTCCTACAAAAAGGTATCAGGTCACTCCATAGTTATTGCTGTACCATAACCTAACAGAATTGCAGTGAGAAGGATCCCCTGTCCCATGGCTAGCATTTACATCTTTTTATTTACATCCTAACATTATTTCTAGCGTGGTGTAGAGAGTCATAGCAAATAAGGCTTTGGATTGAGAGAAGTATGCTAGGTTGAAAATAAAATTGAGGTTTGAATTTTTAAGTGAGCTGTGGATTTTCGCATTGTAACAGGCGCCATAGCACTGATTATTGGCACAGTATACACATATATTTGTTGTGTTGCATTAGTTTGGAAATGTTCAAGTTCTGTTAATGAACTAACAGTTGACTTTTCCATCTGCAGATTATACAGAATGACCAGCAGAGGGAGTGATGCCGGAAACCATTTCCCTGCATTGCTGAGACCCAAAAAAAAAAAAAGTCGCCAGCCTTCGACTTCCTTGATCAATTTACATGGTAGGTGAAACTCTCATTTAATCGTTTTCCTTGTGTTTGAAAGAATTTCAGGGCGTCTGATGGCTCTCAGCACCTTTTAGTGGGGTCTTCTGCATAAATATTATTTGTCCAGACTGAAGCCATATGGATGACGCTATTGGCATAAATGATAGTTTATGAAAGACGTTGACTGTCTACAAGGCTGAAAATCCTACTTGAGATACTAGTGCAAGCAATTTATCATCACAGGAAATTAGTGTCTTTGAAGCTGGAATGAGTTGTCTTATGTTAGAGCGATTGACTTACTTTGAAAGACGGGAAGCTTATTTAACCTGCCTTCCTGCACTCTGTATGTGGGACTCTGATACTCAAGATGGATTGCTCTTTCGGATACTCTGTGTTCTTGTCACTCTAACCCACTTTCAAAAGGGGAGCCCAGTTCTTTCAATGGTGCAGAGTACTTTCCCAATACACTTCCACCTTGGCTTGCAGTCATAATAGCAGATAGTTAACTAGGGCGGAATTGCTAATGTCTCATTGTCCTGTGTTGTAGTCACCAGGGTGATTGGTTATGAGTTCCTCTGATGTCATAAATCTACAGCATGATGGCATCTGACGTGAGATCAAGCAAATGGATACATTTTTCATGGAATTGAAATAGGTAGCCTGCTAGACAGGACTTCCAGCTGAAGACAAAGATGTTAAAATGAAAAACTAGGACAATATTAGAGACTTATACATTTGTTTGGGATGTATGACGTTAGCATGCATACTATTACCATGCATACCTTTACAACGCGGTATTTACAACGAATACAGTTACAACGCATAGCGCTTTGAGGTGCTGGATAGTGGTAAGTATAATTTTATATTCCAACTCCAGTCCCCGTGGACACTAGGGAAGGTGTTGGATATAAAATTAAACGTATTCCCTATCCTAGAGCGCCCCCCAGCGCAATGCGTTGTAATGGTATGCGTGGTAATGCCTGCGTTGTAATGGTAGTGCGTGGTAAAAAATGCGTGCTAAACGTTGTATACCATTTGTTTGTAGTTGAAGGTGATAGTAATATTCTCGAGTTCTCTATTGGTTAACTGATAGGGATGTGCAACAACAAAGATGTTAGAATCTGTTGTTCATAGTTTTTAATATTACCACTAACTATAGCATAAGCCTTCCTACAAAAACTTATCAGGTCACTCCATAGTTATTGCTGTACCATAACCTAACAGAATTGCAGTGAGAAGGATCCCCTGTCACATGGCTTGCATTTACATCTTCTTATTTACATCCTAATATTGGTTCTAGCGTGGTGTAGAGAGTCATAGCAAATAAGGCTTTGGATTGAGAGAAGTATGCTAGGTTGAAAATCAAATTGAGGTTTAAATTTTTAAGTGAGCTGTGGATTTTCGCATTGTAACAGGCGCCATAGTACTAATTATTGGCACAGTATACAAATATATTTGTTGTGTTGCATTAGTTTGGAAATGTTCAAGTTCTGTTAATGAACTAACAGTTGACTTTTCCATCTGCAGATTATACTGAATGACCAGCAGAGGGAGTGATGCCGGAAACCATTTCCCTGCATTGCTGAGACCCAAAAAAAAAAAAAGTCGCCAGCCTTCGACTTCCTTGATCAATTTACATGGTAGGTGAAACTCTCATTTAATCGTTTTCCTTGTGTTTGAAAGAATTTCAGGGCGTCTGATGGCTCTCAGCACCTTTTAGAGGGGTCTTCTGCATAAATATTATTTGTCCAGACTGAAGCCATATGGATGACGCTATTGGCATAAATGATAGTTTATGAAAGACGTTGACTGTCTACAAGGCTGAAAATCCTACTTGAGATACTAGTGCAAGCAATTTATCATCACAGGAAATTAGTGTCTTTGAAGCTGGAATGAGTTGTCTTATGTTAGAGCGATTGACTTACTTTGAAAGACGGGAAGCTTATTTAACCTGCCTTCCTGCACTCTGTATGTGGGACTCTGATACTCAAGATGGATTGCTCTTTCGGATACTCTGTGTTCTTTTCACTCTAACCCACTTTCAAAAGGGGAACCCAGTTCTTTCAATGGTGCAGAGTACTTTCCCAATACACTTCCACCTTGGCTTGCAGTCATAATAGCAGATAGTTAACTAGGGCGGAATTGCTAATGTCTCATTGTCCTGTGTTGTAATCACCAGGGTGATTGGTTATGAGTTCCTCTGATGTCATAAAGCTACAGCATGATGGCATCTGACGTGAGATCAAGCAAAAGGATACATTTTTCATGGAATTGAAATAGGTAGCCTGCTAGACAGGACTTCCAGCTGAAGACAAAGATGTTAAAATGAAAGAAACTAGGGCAATATTAGAGACTTATACATTTGTTTGGGATGTATGACGTTAGCACGCATACTATTACCACTCATACCTTTACAACACGGTATTTACAATGAATACCGTTACAACGCATAGCGCTTTGAGGTGCTGGATAGTGGTAAGTGTAATTTTATATTCCAACTCCAGTCCCCGTGGACACTAGGGAAGGTGTTGTATATAAAATTAAACTTATTCCCTATCCTAGAGCGCCCCCCAGCGCAATGCGTTGTAATGGTATGCGTGGTAATGCCTGCGTTGTAATGGTAGTGCGTGGTAAAAAATGCGTGCTAAACGTTGTATACCATTTGTTTGTAGTTATAGGTGATAGTAATATTCTCGAGTTCGCTATTGGTTAACTGATAGGGATGTCCAACAACAAAGATGTTAGAATCTGTTGTTCATAGTTTTTAATATTACCACTAACTATAGCATAAGCCTTCCTACAAAAAGGTATCAGGTCACTCCATAGTTATTGCTGTACCATAACCTAACAGAATTGCAGTGAGAAGGATCCCCTGTCCCATGGCTAGCATTTACATCTTTTTATTTACATCCTAACATTATTTCTAGCGTGGTGTAGAGAGTCATAGCAAATAAGGCTTTGGATTGAGAGAAGTATGCTAGGTTGAAAATAAAATTGAGGTTTGAATTTTTAAGTGAGCTGTGGATTTTCGCATTGTAACAGGCGCCATAGTACTAATTATTGGCACAGTATACAAATATATTTGTTGTGTTGCATTAGTTTGGAAATGTTCAAGTTCTGTTAATGAACTAACAGTTGACTTTTCCATCTGCAGATTATACAGAATGACCAGCAGAGGGAGTGATGCCGGAAACCATTTCCCTGCATTGCTGAGACCCAAAAAAAAAAAAGTCGCCAGCCTTCGACTTCCTTGATCAATTTACATGGTAGGTGAAACTCTCATTTAATCGTTTTCCTTGTGTTTGAAAGAATTTCAGGGCGTCTGATGGCTCTCAGCACCTTTTAGAGGGGTCTTCTGCATAAATATTATTTGTCCAGACTGAAGCCATATGGATGACGCTATTGGCATAAATGATAGTTTATGAAAGACGTTGACTGTCTACAAGGCTGAAAATCCTACTTGAGATACTAGTGCAAGCAATTTATCATCACAGGAAATTAGTGTCTTTGAAGCTGGAATGAGTTGTCTTATGTTAGAGCGATTGACTTACTTTGAAAGACGGGAAGCTTATTTAACCTGCCTTCCTGCACTCTGTATGTGGGACTCTGATACTCAAGATGGATTGCTCTTTCGGATACTCTGTGTTCTTTTCACTCTAACCCACTTTCAAAAGGGGAGCCCAGTTCTTTCAATGGTGCAGAGTACTTTCCCAATACACTTCCACCTTGGCTTGCAGTCATAATAGCAGATAGTTAACTAGGGCGGAATTGCTAATGTCTCATTGTCCTGTGTTGTAGTCACCAGGGTGATTGGTTATGAGTTCCTCTGATGTCATAAAGCTACAGCATGATGGCATCTGACGTGAGATCAAGCAAAAGGATACATTTTTCATGGAATTGAAATAGGTAGCCTGCTAGACAGGACTTCCAGCTGAAGACAAAGATGTTAAAATGAAAGAAACTAGGGCAATATTAGAGACTTATACATTTGTTTGGGATGTATGACGTTAGCACGCATACTATTACCACTCATACCTTTACAACACGGTATTTACAATGAATACCGTTACAACGCATAGCGCTTTGAGGTGCTGGATAGTGGTAAGTGTAATTTTATATTCCAACTCCAGTCCCCGTGGACACTAGGGAAGGTGTTGTATATAAAATTAAACTTATTCCCTATCCTAGAGCGCCCCCCAGCGCAATGCGTTGTAATGGTATGCGTGGTAATGCCTGCGTTGTAATGGTAGTGCGTGGTAAAAAATGCGTGCTAAACGTTGTATACCATTTGTTTGTAGTTATAGGTGATAGTAATATTCTCGAGTTCGCTATTGGTTAACTGATAGGGATGTCCAACAACAAAGATGTTAGAATCTGTTGTTCATAGTTTTTAATATTACCACTAACTATAGCATAAGCCTTCCTACAAAAAGGTATCAGGTCACTCCATAGTTATTGCTGTACCATAACCTAACAGAATTGCAGTGAGAAGGATCCCCTGTCCCATGGCTAGCATTTACATCTTTTTATTTACATCCTAACATTATTTCTAGCGTGGTGTAGAGAGTCATAGCAAATAAGGCTTTGGATTGAGAGAAGTATGCTAGGTTGAAAATAAAATTGAGGTTTGAATTTTTAAGTGAGCTGTGGATTTTCGCATTGTAACAGGCGCCATAGTACTAATTATTGGCACAGTATACAAATATATTTGTTGTGTTGCATTAGTTTGGAAATGTTCAAGTTCTGTTAATGAACTAACAGTTGACTTTTCCATCTGCAGATTATACAGAATGACCAGCAGAGGGAGTGATGCCGGAAACCATTTCCCTGCATTGCTGAGACCCAAAAAAAAAAAAAGTCGCCAGCCTTCGACTTCCTTGATCAATTTACATGGTAGGTGAAACTCTCATTTAATCGTTTTCCTTGTGTTTGAAAGAATTTCAGGGCGTCTGATGGCTCTCAGCACCTTTTAGAGGGGTCTTCTGCATAAATATTATTTGTCCAGACTGAAGCCATATGGATGACGCTATTGGCATAAATGATAGTTTATGAAAGACGTTGACTGTCTACAAGGCTGAAAATCCTACTTGAGATACTAGTGCAAGCAATTTATCATCACAGGAAATTAGTGTCTTTGAAGCTGGAATGAGTTGTCTTATGTTAGAGCGATTGACTTACTTTGAAAGACGGGAAGCTTATTTAACCTGCCTTCCTGCACTCTGTATGTGGGACTCTGATACTCAAGATGGATTGCTCTTTCGGATACTCTGTGTTCTTTTCACTCTAACCCACTTTCAAAAGGGGAGCCCAGTTCTTTCAATGGTGCAGAGTACTTTCCCAATACACTTCCACCTTGGCTTGCAGTCATAATAGCAGATAGTTAACTAGGGCGGAATTGCTAATGTCTCATTGTCCTGTGTTGTAGTCACCAGGGTGATTGGTTATGAGTTCCTCTGATGTCATAAAGCTACAGCATGATGGCATCTGACGTGAGATCAAGCAAAAGGATACATTTTTCATGGAATTGAAATAGGTAGCCTGCTAGACAGGACTTCCAGCTGAAGACAAAGATGTTAAAATGAAAGAAACTAGGGCAATATTAGAGACTTATACATTTGTTTGGGATGTATGACGTTAGCACGCATACTATTACCACTCATACCTTTACAACACGGTATTTACAATGAATACCGTTACAACGCATAGCGCTTTGAGGTGCTGGATAGTGGTAAGTGTAATTTTATATTCCAACTCCAGTCCCCGTGGACACTAGGGAAGGTGTTGTATATAAAATTAAACTTATTCCCTATCCTAGAGCGCCCCCCAGCGCAATGCGTTGTAATGGTATGCGTGGTAATGCCTGCGTTGTAATGGTAGTGCGTGGTAAAAAATGCGTGCTAAACGTTGTATACCATTTGTTTGTAGTTATAGGTGATAGTAATATTCTCGAGTTCGCTATTGGTTAACTGATAGGGATGTCCAACAACAAAGATGTTAGAATCTGTTGTTCATAGTTTTTAATATTACCACTAACTATAGCATAAGCCTTCCTACAAAAAGGTATCAGGTCACTCCATAGTTATTGCTGTACCATAACCTAACAGAATTGCAGTGAGAAGGATCCCCTGTCCCATGGCTAGCATTTACATCTTTTTATTTACATCCTAACATTATTTCTAGCGTGGTGTAGAGAGTCATAGCAAATAAGGCTTTGGATTGAGAGAAGTATGCTAGGTTGAAAATAAAATTGAGGTTTGAATTTTTAAGTGAGCTGTGGATTTTCGCATTGTAACAGGCGCCATAGTACTAATTATTGGCACAGTATACAAATATATTTGTTGTGTTGCATTAGTTTGGAAATGTTCAAGTTCTGTTAATGAACTAACAGTTGACTTTTCCATCTGCAGATTATACAGAATGACCAGCAGAGGGAGTGATGCCGGAAACCATTTCCCTGCATTGCTGAGACCCAAAAAAAAAAAAGTCGCCAGCCTTCGACTTCCTTGATCAATTTACATGGTAGGTGAAACTCTCATTTAATCGTTTTCCTTGTGTTTGAAAGAATTTCAGGGCGTCTGATGGCTCTCAGCACCTTTTAGAGGGGTCTTCTGCATAAATATTATTTGTCCAGACTGAAGCCATATGGATGACGCTATTGGCATAAATGATAGTTTATGAAAGACGTTGACTGTCTACAAGGCTGAAAATCCTACTTGAGATACTAGTGCAAGCAATTTATCATCACAGGAAATTAGTGTCTTTGAAGCTGGAATGAGTTGTCTTATGTTAGAGCGATTGACTTACTTTGAAAGACGGGAAGCTTATTTAACCTGCCTTCCTGCACTCTGTATGTGGGACTCTGATACTCAAGATGGATTGCTCTTTCGGATACTCTGTGTTCTTTTCACTCTAACCCACTTTCAAAAGGGGAGCCCAGTTCTTTCAATGGTGCAGAGTACTTTCCCAATACACTTCCACCTTGGCTTGCAGTCATAATAGCAGATAGTTAACTAGGGCGGAATTGCTAATGTCTCATTGTCCTGTGTTGTAGTCACCAGGGTGATTGGTTATGAGTTCCTCTGATGTCATAAAGCTACAGCATGATGGCATCTGACGTGAGATCAAGCAAAAGGATACATTTTTCATGGAATTGAAATAGGTAGCCTGCTAGACAGGACTTCCAGCTGAAGACAAAGATGTTAAAATGAAAGAAACTAGGGCAATATTAGAGACTTATACATTTGTTTGGGATGTATGACGTTAGCACGCATACTATTACCACTCATACCTTTACAACACGGTATTTACAATGAATACCGTTACAACGCATAGCGCTTTGAGGTGCTGGATAGTGGTAAGTGTAATTTTATATTCCAACTCCAGTCCCCGTGGACACTAGGGAAGGTGTTGTATATAAAATTAAACTTATTCCCTATCCTAGAGCGCCCCCCAGCGCAATGCGTTGTAATGGTATGCGTGGTAATGCCTGCGTTGTAATGGTAGTGCGTGGTAAAAAATGCGTGCTAAACGTTGTATACCATTTGTTTGTAGTTATAGGTGATAGTAATATTCTCGAGTTCGCTATTGGTTAACTGATAGGGATGTCCAACAACAAAGATGTTAGAATCTGTTGTTCATAGTTTTTAATATTACCACTAACTATAGCATAAGCCTTCCTACAAAAAGGTATCAGGTCACTCCATAGTTATTGCTGTACCATAACCTAACAGAATTGCAGTGAGAAGGATCCCCTGTCCCATGGCTAGCATTTACATCTTTTTATTTACATCCTAACATTATTTCTAGCGTGGTGTAGAGAGTCATAGCAAATAAGGCTTTGGATTGAGAGAAGTATGCTAGGTTGAAAATAAAATTGAGGTTTGAATTTTTAAGTGAGCTGTGGATTTTCGCATTGTAACAGGCGCCATAGTACTAATTATTGGCACAGTATACAAATATATTTGTTGTGTTGCATTAGTTTGGAAATGTTCAAGTTCTGTTAATGAACTAACAGTTGACTTTTCCATCTGCAGATTATACAGAATGACCAGCAGAGGGAGTGATGCCGGAAACCATTTCCCTGCATTGCTGAGACCCAAAAAAAAAAAAGTCGCCAGCCTTCGACTTCCTTGATCAATTTACATGGTAGGTGAAACTCTCATTTAATCGTTTTCCTTGTGTTTGAAAGAATTTCAGGGCGTCTGATGGCTCTCAGCACCTTTTAGAGGGGTCTTCTGCATAAATATTATTTGTCCAGACTGAAGCCATATGGATGACGCTATTGGCATAAATGATAGTTTATGAAAGACGTTGACTGTCTACAAGGCTGAAAATCCTACTTGAGATACTAGTGCAAGCAATTTATCATCACAGGAAATTAGTGTCTTTGAAGCTGGAATGAGTTGTCTTATGTTAGAGCGATTGACTTACTTTGAAAGACGGGAAGCTTATTTAACCTGCCTTCCTGCACTCTGTATGTGGGACTCTGATACTCAAGATGGATTGCTCTTTCGGATACTCTGTGTTCTTTTCACTCTAACCCACTTTCAAAAGGGGAGCCCAGTTCTTTCAATGGTGCAGAGTACTTTCCCAATACACTTCCACCTTGGCTTGCAGTCATAATAGCAGATAGTTAACTAGGGCGGAATTGCTAATGTCTCATTGTCCTGTGTTGTAGTCACCAGGGTGATTGGTTATGAGTTCCTCTGATGTCATAAAGCTACAGCATGATGGCATCTGACGTGAGATCAAGCAAAAGGATACATTTTTCATGGAATTGAAATAGGTAGCCTGCTAGACAGGACTTCCAGCTGAAGACAAAGATGTTAAAATGAAAGAAACTAGGGCAATATTAGAGACTTATACATTTGTTTGGGATGTATGACGTTAGCACGCATACTATTACCACTCATACCTTTACAACACGGTATTTACAATGAATACCGTTACAACGCATAGCGCTTTGAGGTGCTGGATAGTGGTAAGTGTAATTTTATATTCCAACTCCAGTCCCCGTGGACACTAGGGAAGGTGTTGTATATAAAATTAAACTTATTCCCTATCCTAGAGCGCCCCCCAGCGCAATGCGTTGTAATGGTATGCGTGGTAATGCCTGCGTTGTAATGGTAGTGCGTGGTAAAAAATGCGTGCTAAACGTTGTATACCATTTGTTTGTAGTTATAGGTGATAGTAATATTCTCGAGTTCGCTATTGGTTAACTGATAGGGATGTCCAACAACAAAGATGTTAGAATCTGTTGTTCATAGTTTTTAATATTACCACTAACTATAGCATAAGCCTTCCTACAAAAAGGTATCAGGTCACTCCATAGTTATTGCTGTACCATAACCTAACAGAATTGCAGTGAGAAGGATCCCCTGTCCCATGGCTAGCATTTACATCTTTTTATTTACATCCTAACATTATTTCTAGCGTGGTGTAGAGAGTCATAGCAAATAAGGCTTTGGATTGAGAGAAGTATGCTAGGTTGAAAATAAAATTGAGGTTTGAATTTTTAAGTGAGCTGTGGATTTTCGCATTGTAACAGGCGCCATAGTACTAATTATTGGCACAGTATACAAATATATTTGTTGTGTTGCATTAGTTTGGAAATGTTCAAGTTCTGTTAATGAACTAACAGTTGACTTTTCCATCTGCAGATTATACAGAATGACCAGCAGAGGGAGTGATGCCGGAAACCATTTCCCTGCATTGCTGAGACCCAAAAAAAAAAAAAGTCGCCAGCCTTCGACTTCCTTGATCAATTTACATGGTAGGTGAAACTCTCATTTAATCGTTTTCCTTGTGTTTGAAAGAATTTCAGGGCGTCTGATGGCTCTCAGCACCTTTTAGAGGGGTCTTCTGCATAAATATTATTTGTCCAGACTGAAGCCATATGGATGACGCTATTGGCATAAATGATAGTTTATGAAAGACGTTGACTGTCTACAAGGCTGAAAATCCTACTTGAGATACTAGTGCAAGCAATTTATCATCACAGGAAATTAGTGTCTTTGAAGCTGGAATGAGTTGTCTTATGTTAGAGCGATTGACTTACTTTGAAAGACGGGAAGCTTATTTAACCTGCCTTCCTGCACTCTGTATGTGGGACTCTGATACTCAAGATGGATTGCTCTTTCGGATACTCTGTGTTCTTTTCACTCTAACCCACTTTCAAAAGGGGAGCCCAGTTCTTTCAATGGTGCAGAGTACTTTCCCAATACACTTCCACCTTGGCTTGCAGTCATAATAGCAGATAGTTAACTAGGGCGGAATTGCTAATGTCTCATTGTCCTGTGTTGTAGTCACCAGGGTGATTGGTTATGAGTTCCTCTGATGTCATAAAGCTACAGCATGATGGCATCTGACGTGAGATCAAGCAAAAGGATACATTTTTCATGGAATTGAAATAGGTAGCCTGCTAGACAGGACTTCCAGCTGAAGACAAAGATGTTAAAATGAAAGAAACTAGGGCAATATTAGAGACTTATACATTTGTTTGGGATGTATGACGTTAGCACGCATACTATTACCACTCATACCTTTACAACACGGTATTTACAATGAATACCGTTACAACGCATAGCGCTTTGAGGTGCTGGATAGTGGTAAGTGTAATTTTATATTCCAACTCCAGTCCCCGTGGACACTAGGGAAGGTGTTGTATATAAAATTAAACTTATTCCCTATCCTAGAGCGCCCCCCAGCGCAATGCGTTGTAATGGTATGCGTGGTAATGCCTGCGTTGTAATGGTAGTGCGTGGTAAAAAATGCGTGCTAAACGTTGTATACCATTTGTTTGTAGTTATAGGTGATAGTAATATTCTCGAGTTCTCTATTGGTTAACTGATAGGGATGTGCAACAACAAAGATGTTAGAATCTGTTGTTCATAGTTTTTAATATTACCACTAACTATAGCATAAGCCTTCCTACAAAAAGGTATCAGGTCACTCCATAGTTATTGCTGTACCATAACCTAACAGAATTGCAGTGAGAAGGATCCCCTGTCCCATGGCTAGCATTTACATCTTTTTATTTACATCCTAACATTATTTCTAGCGTGGTGTAGAGAGTCATAGCAAATAAGGCTTTGGATTGAGAGAAGTATGCTAGGTTGAAAATAAAATTGAGGTTTGAATTTTTAAGTGAGCTGTGGATTTTCGCATTGTAACAGGCGCCATAGTACTAATTATTGGCACAGTATACAAATATATTTGTTGTGTTGCATTAGTTTGGAAATGTTCAAGTTCTGTTAATGAACTAACAGTTGACTTTTCCATCTGCAGATTATACAGAATGACCAGCAGAGGGAGTGATGCCGGAAACCATTTCCCTGCATTGCTGAGACCCAAAAAAAAAAAAAGTCGCCAGCCTTCGACTTCCTTGATCAATTTACATGGTAGGTGAAACTCTCATTTAATCGTTTTCCTTGTGTTTGAAAGAATTTCAGGGCGTCTGATGGCTCTCAGCACCTTTTAGAGGGGTCTTCTGCATAAATATTATTTGTCCAGACTGAAGCCATATGGATGACGCTATTGGCATAAATGATAGTTTATGAAAGACGTTGACTGTCTACAAGGCTGAAAATCCTACTTGAGATACTAGTGCAAGCAATTTATCATCACAGGAAATTAGTGTCTTTGAAGCTGGAATGAGTTGTCTTATGTTAGAGCGATTGACTTACTTTGAAAGACGGGAAGCTTATTTAACCTGCCTTCCTGCACTCTGTATGTGGGACTCTGATACTCAAGATGGATTGCTCTTTCGGATACTCTGTGTTCTTTTCACTCTAACCCACTTTCAAAAGGGGAGCCCAGTTCTTTCAATGGTGCAGAGTACTTTCCCAATACACTTCCACCTTGGCTTGCAGTCATAATAGCAGATAGTTAACTAGGGCGGAATTGCTAATGTCTCATTGTCCTGTGTTGTAGTCACCAGGGTGATTGGTTATGAGTTCCTCTGATGTCATAAAGCTACAGCATGATGGCATCTGACGTGAGATCAAGCAAAAGGATACATTTTTCATGGAATTGAAATAGGTAGCCTGCTAGACAGGACTTCCAGCTGAAGACAAAGATGTTAAAATGAAAGAAACTAGGGCAATATTAGAGACTTATACATTTGTTTGGGATGTATGACGTTAGCACGCATACTATTACCACTCATACCTTTACAACACGGTATTTACAATGAATACCGTTACAACGCATAGCGCTTTGAGGTGCTGGATAGTGGTAAGTGTAATTTTATATTCCAACTCCAGTCCCCGTGGACACTAGGGAAGGTGTTGTATATAAAATTAAACTTATTCCCTATCCTAGAGCGCCCCCCAGCGCAATGCGTTGTAATGGTATGCGTGGTAATGCCTGCGTTGTAATGGTAGTGCGTGGTAAAAAATGCGTGCTAAACGTTGTATACCATTTGTTTGTAGTTATAGGTGATAGTAATATTCTCGAGTTCTCTATTGGTTAACTGATAGGGATGTGCAACAACAAAGATGTTAGAATCTGTTGTTCATAGTTTTTAATATTACCACTAACTATAGCATAAGCCTTCCTACAAAAAGGTATCAGGTCACTCCATAGTTATTGCTGTACCATAACCTAACAGAATTGCAGTGAGAAGGATCCCCTGTCCCATGGCTAGCATTTACATCTTTTTATTTACATCCTAACATTATTTCTAGCGTGGTGTAGAGAGTCATAGCAAATAAGGCTTTGGATTGAGAGAAGTATGCTAGGTTGAAAATAAAATTGAGGTTTGAATTTTTAAGTGAGCTGTGGATTTTCGCATTGTAACAGGCGCCATAGTACTAATTATTGGCACAGTATACAAATATATTTGTTGTGTTGCATTAGTTTGGAAATGTTCAAGTTCTGTTAATGAACTAACAGTTGACTTTTCCATCTGCAGATTATACAGAATGACCAGCAGAGGGAGTGATGCCGGAAACCATTTCCCTGCATTGCTGAGACCCAAAAAAAAAAAAAGTCGCCAGCCTTCGACTTCCTTGATCAATTTACATGGTAGGTGAAACTCTCATTTAATCGTTTTCCTTGTGTTTGAAAGAATTTCAGGGCGTCTGATGGCTCTCAGCACCTTTTAGAGGGGTCTTCTGCATAAATATTATTTGTCCAGACTGAAGCCATATGGATGACGCTATTGGCATAAATGATAGTTTATGAAAGACGTTGACTGTCTACAAGGCTGAAAATCCTACTTGAGATACTAGTGCAAGCAATTTATCATCACAGGAAATTAGTGTCTTTGAAGCTGGAATGAGTTGTCTTATGTTAGAGCGATTGACTTACTTTGAAAGACGGGAAGCTTATTTAACCTGCCTTCCTGCACTCTGTATGTGGGACTCTGATACTCAAGATGGATTGCTCTTTCGGATACTCTGTGTTCTTTTCACTCTAACCCACTTTCAAAAGGGGAGCCCAGTTCTTTCAATGGTGCAGAGTACTTTCCCAATACACTTCCACCTTGGCTTGCAGTCATAATAGCAGATAGTTAACTAGGGCGGAATTGCTAATGTCTCATTGTCCTGTGTTGTAGTCACCAGGGTGATTGGTTATGAGTTCCTCTGATGTCATAAAGCTACAGCATGATGGCATCTGACGTGAGATCAAGCAAAAGGATACATTTTTCATGGAATTGAAATAGGTAGCCTGCTAGACAGGACTTCCAGCTGAAGACAAAGATGTTAAAATGAAAGAAACTAGGGCAATATTAGAGACTTATACATTTGTTTGGGATGTATGACGTTAGCACGCATACTATTACCACTCATACCTTTACAACACGGTATTTACAATGAATACCGTTACAACGCATAGCGCTTTGAGGTGCTGGATAGTGGTAAGTGTAATTTTATATTCCAACTCCAGTCCCCGTGGACACTAGGGAAGGTGTTGTATATAAAATTAAACTTATTCCCTATCCTAGAGCGCCCCCCAGCGCAATGCGTTGTAATGGTATGCGTGGTAATGCCTGCGTTGTAATGGTAGTGCGTGGTAAAAAATGCGTGCTAAACGTTGTATACCATTTGTTTGTAGTTATAGGTGATAGTAATATTCTCGAGTTCGCTATTGGTTAACTGATAGGGATGTCCAACAACAAAGATGTTAGAATCTGTTGTTCATAGTTTTTAATATTACCACTAACTATAGCATAAGCCTTCCTACAAAAAGGTATCAGGTCACTCCATAGTTATTGCTGTACCATAACCTAACAGAATTGCAGTGAGAAGGATCCCCTGTCCCATGGCTAGCATTTACATCTTTTTATTTACATCCTAACATTATTTCTAGCGTGGTGTAGAGAGTCATAGCAAATAAGGCTTTGGATTGAGAGAAGTATGCTAGGTTGAAAATAAAATTGAGGTTTGAATTTTTAAGTGAGCTGTGGATTTTCGCATTGTAACAGGCGCCATAGTACTAATTATTGGCACAGTATACAAATATATTTGTTGTGTTGCATTAGTTTGGAAATGTTCAAGTTCTGTTAATGAACTAACAGTTGACTTTTCCATCTGCAGATTATACAGAATGACCAGCAGAGGGAGTGATGCCGGAAACCATTTCCCTGCATTGCTGAGACCCAAAAAAAAAAAAGTCGCCAGCCTTCGACTTCCTTGATCAATTTACATGGTAGGTGAAACTCTCATTTAATCGTTTTCCTTGTGTTTGAAAGAATTTCAGGGCGTCTGATGGCTCTCAGCACCTTTTAGAGGGGTCTTCTGCATAAATATTATTTGTCCAGACTGAAGCCATATGGATGACGCTATTGGCATAAATGATAGTTTATGAAAGACGTTGACTGTCTACAAGGCTGAAAATCCTACTTGAGATACTAGTGCAAGCAATTTATCATCACAGGAAATTAGTGTCTTTGAAGCTGGAATGAGTTGTCTTATGTTAGAGCGATTGACTTACTTTGAAAGACGGGAAGCTTATTTAACCTGCCTTCCTGCACTCTGTATGTGGGACTCTGATACTCAAGATGGATTGCTCTTTCGGATACTCTGTGTTCTTTTCACTCTAACCCACTTTCAAAAGGGGAGCCCAGTTCTTTCAATGGTGCAGAGTACTTTCCCAATACACTTCCACCTTGGCTTGCAGTCATAATAGCAGATAGTTAACTAGGGCGGAATTGCTAATGTCTCATTGTCCTGTGTTGTAGTCACCAGGGTGATTGGTTATGAGTTCCTCTGATGTCATAAAGCTACAGCATGATGGCATCTGACGTGAGATCAAGCAAAAGGATACATTTTTCATGGAATTGAAATAGGTAGCCTGCTAGACAGGACTTCCAGCTGAAGACAAAGATGTTAAAATGAAAGAAACTAGGGCAATATTAGAGACTTATACATTTGTTTGGGATGTATGACGTTAGCACGCATACTATTACCACTCATACCTTTACAACACGGTATTTACAATGAATACCGTTACAACGCATAGCGCTTTGAGGTGCTGGATAGTGGTAAGTGTAATTTTATATTCCAACTCCAGTCCCCGTGGACACTAGGGAAGGTGTTGTATATAAAATTAAACTTATTCCCTATCCTAGAGCGCCCCCCAGCGCAATGCGTTGTAATGGTATGCGTGGTAATGCCTGCGTTGTAATGGTAGTGCGTGGTAAAAAATGCGTGCTAAACGTTGTATACCATTTGTTTGTAGTTATAGGTGATAGTAATATTCTCGAGTTCGCTATTGGTTAACTGATAGGGATGTCCAACAACAAAGATGTTAGAATCTGTTGTTCATAGTTTTTAATATTACCACTAACTATAGCATAAGCCTTCCTACAAAAAGGTATCAGGTCACTCCATAGTTATTGCTGTACCATAACCTAACAGAATTGCAGTGAGAAGGATCCCCTGTCCCATGGCTAGCATTTACATCTTTTTATTTACATCCTAACATTATTTCTAGCGTGGTGTAGAGAGTCATAGCAAATAAGGCTTTGGATTGAGAGAAGTATGCTAGGTTGAAAATAAAATTGAGGTTTGAATTTTTAAGTGAGCTGTGGATTTTCGCATTGTAACAGGCGCCATAGTACTAATTATTGGCACAGTATACAAATATATTTGTTGTGTTGCATTAGTTTGGAAATGTTCAAGTTCTGTTAATGAACTAACAGTTGACTTTTCCATCTGCAGATTATACAGAATGACCAGCAGAGGGAGTGATGCCGGAAACCATTTCCCTGCATTGCTGAGACCCAAAAAAAAAAAAAGTCGCCAGCCTTCGACTTCCTTGATCAATTTACATGGTAGGTGAAACTCTCATTTAATCGTTTTCCTTGTGTTTGAAAGAATTTCAGGGCGTCTGATGGCTCTCAGCACCTTTTAGAGGGGTCTTCTGCATAAATATTATTTGTCCAGACTGAAGCCATATGGATGACGCTATTGGCATAAATGATAGTTTATGAAAGACGTTGACTGTCTACAAGGCTGAAAATCCTACTTGAGATACTAGTGCAAGCAATTTATCATCACAGGAAATTAGTGTCTTTGAAGCTGGAATGAGTTGTCTTATGTTAGAGCGATTGACTTACTTTGAAAGACGGGAAGCTTATTTAACCTGCCTTCCTGCACTCTGTATGTGGGACTCTGATACTCAAGATGGATTGCTCTTTCGGATACTCTGTGTTCTTTTCACTCTAACCCACTTTCAAAAGGGGAGCCCAGTTCTTTCAATGGTGCAGAGTACTTTCCCAATACACTTCCACCTTGGCTTGCAGTCATAATAGCAGATAGTTAACTAGGGCGGAATTGCTAATGTCTCATTGTCCTGTGTTGTAGTCACCAGGGTGATTGGTTATGAGTTCCTCTGATGTCATAAAGCTACAGCATGATGGCATCTGACGTGAGATCAAGCAAAAGGATACATTTTTCATGGAATTGAAATAGGTAGCCTGCTAGACAGGACTTCCAGCTGAAGACAAAGATGTTAAAATGAAAGAAACTAGGGCAATATTAGAGACTTATACATTTGTTTGGGATGTATGACGTTAGCACGCATACTATTACCACTCATACCTTTACAACACGGTATTTACAATGAATACCGTTACAACGCATAGCGCTTTGAGGTGCTGGATAGTGGTAAGTGTAATTTTATATTCCAACTCCAGTCCCCGTGGACACTAGGGAAGGTGTTGTATATAAAATTAAACTTATTCCCTATCCTAGAGCGCCCCCCAGCGCAATGCGTTGTAATGGTATGCGTGGTAATGCCTGCGTTGTAATGGTAGTGCGTGGTAAAAAATGCGTGCTAAACGTTGTATACCATTTGTTTGTAGTTATAGGTGATAGTAATATTCTCGAGTTCGCTATTGGTTAACTGATAGGGATGTCCAACAACAAAGATGTTAGAATCTGTTGTTCATAGTTTTTAATATTACCACTAACTATAGCATAAGCCTTCCTACAAAAAGGTATCAGGTCACTCCATAGTTATTGCTGTACCATAACCTAACAGAATTGCAGTGAGAAGGATCCCCTGTCCCATGGCTAGCATTTACATCTTTTTATTTACATCCTAACATTATTTCTAGCGTGGTGTAGAGAGTCATAGCAAATAAGGCTTTGGATTGAGAGAAGTATGCTAGGTTGAAAATAAAATTGAGGTTTGAATTTTTAAGTGAGCTGTGGATTTTCGCATTGTAACAGGCGCCATAGTACTAATTATTGGCACAGTATACAAATATATTTGTTGTGTTGCATTAGTTTGGAAATGTTCAAGTTCTGTTAATGAACTAACAGTTGACTTTTCCATCTGCAGATTATACAGAATGACCAGCAGAGGGAGTGATGCCGGAAACCATTTCCCTGCATTGCTGAGACCCAAAAAAAAAAAAAGTCGCCAGCCTTCGACTTCCTTGATCAATTTACATGGTAGGTGAAACTCTCATTTAATCGTTTTCCTTGTGTTTGAAAGAATTTCAGGGCGTCTGATGGCTCTCAGCACCTTTTAGAGGGGTCTTCTGCATAAATATTATTTGTCCAGACTGAAGCCATATGGATGACGCTATTGGCATAAATGATAGTTTATGAAAGACGTTGACTGTCTACAAGGCTGAAAATCCTACTTGAGATACTAGTGCAAGCAATTTATCATCACAGGAAATTAGTGTCTTTGAAGCTGGAATGAGTTGTCTTATGTTAGAGCGATTGACTTACTTTGAAAGACGGGAAGCTTATTTAACCTGCCTTCCTGCACTCTGTATGTGGGACTCTGATACTCAAGATGGATTGCTCTTTCGGATACTCTGTGTTCTTTTCACTCTAACCCACTTTCAAAAGGGGAGCCCAGTTCTTTCAATGGTGCAGAGTACTTTCCCAATACACTTCCACCTTGGCTTGCAGTCATAATAGCAGATAGTTAACTAGGGCGGAATTGCTAATGTCTCATTGTCCTGTGTTGTAGTCACCAGGGTGATTGGTTATGAGTTCCTCTGATGTCATAAAGCTACAGCATGATGGCATCTGACGTGAGATCAAGCAAAAGGATACATTTTTCATGGAATTGAAATAGGTAGCCTGCTAGACAGGACTTCCAGCTGAAGACAAAGATGTTAAAATGAAAGAAACTAGGGCAATATTAGAGACTTATACATTTGTTTGGGATGTATGACGTTAGCACGCATACTATTACCACTCATACCTTTACAACACGGTATTTACAATGAATACCGTTACAACGCATAGCGCTTTGAGGTGCTGGATAGTGGTAAGTGTAATTTTATATTCCAACTCCAGTCCCCGTGGACACTAGGGAAGGTGTTGTATATAAAATTAAACTTATTCCCTATCCTAGAGCGCCCCCCAGCGCAATGCGTTGTAATGGTATGCGTGGTAATGCCTGCGTTGTAATGGTAGTGCGTGGTAAAAAATGCGTGCTAAACGTTGTATACCATTTGTTTGTAGTTGAAGGTGATAGTAATATTCTCGAGTTCTCTATTGGTTAACTGATAGGGATGTGCAACAACAAAGATGTTAGAATCTGTTGTTCATAGTTTTTAATATTACCACTAACTATAGCATAAGCCTTCCTACAAAAACTTATCAGGTCACTCCATAGTTATTGCTGTACCATAACCTAACAGAATTGCAGTGAGAAGGATCCCCTGTCACATGGCTAGCATTTACATCTTCTTATTTACATCCTAATATTGGTTCTAGCGTGGTGTAGAGAGTCATAGCAAATAAGGCTTTGGATTGAGAGAAGTATGCTAGGTTGAAAATCAAATTGAGGTTTAAATTTTTAAGTGAGCTGTGGATTTTCGCATTGTAACAGGCGCCATAGTACTAATTATTGGCACAGTATACAAATATATTTGTTGTGTTGCATTAGTTTGGAAATGTTCAAGTTCTGTTAATGAACTAACAGTTGACTTTTCCATCTGCAGATTATACTGAATGACCAGCAGAGGGAGTGATGCCGGAAACCATTTCCCTGCATTGCTGAGACCCAAAAAAAAAAAAAGTCGCCAGCCTTCGACTTCCTTGATCAATTTACATGGTAGGTGAAACTCTCATTTAATCGTTTTCCTTGTGTTTGAAAGAATTTCAGGGCGTCTGATGGCTCTCAGCACCTTTTAGAGGGGTCTTCTGCATAAATATTATTTGTCCAGACTGAAGCCATATGGATGACGCTATTGGCATAAATGATAGTTTATGAAAGACGTTGACTGTCTACAAGGCTGAAAATCCTACTTGAGATACTAGTGCAAGCAATTTATCATCACAGGAAATTAGTGTCTTTGAAGCTGGAATGAGTTGTCTTATGTTAGAGCGATTGACTTACTTTGAAAGACGGGAAGCTTATTTAACCTGCCTTCCTGCACTCTGTATGTGGGACTCTGATACTCAAGATGGATTGCTCTTTCGGATACTCTGTGTTCTTTTCACTCTAACCCACTTTCAAAAGGGGAGCCCAGTTCTTTCAATGGTGCAGAGTACTTTCCCAATACACTTCCACCTTGGCTTGCAGTCATAATAGCAGATAGTTAACTAGGGCGGAATTGCTAATGTCTCATTGTCCTGTGTTGTAATCACCAGGGTGATTGGTTATGAGTTCCTCTGATGTCATAAAGCTACAGCATGATGGCATCTGACGTGAGATCAAGCAAAAGGATACATTTTTCATGGAATTGAAATAGGTAGCCTGCTAGACAGGACTTCCAGCTGAAGACAAAGATGTTAAAATGAAAGAAACTAGGGCAATATTAGAGACTTATACATTTGTTTGGGATGTATGACGTTAGCACGCATACTATTACCACTCATACCTTTACAACACGGTATTTACAATGAATACCGTTACAACGCATAGCGCTTTGAGGTGCTGGATAGTGGTAAGTGTAATTTTATATTCCAACTCCAGTCCCCGTGGACACTAGGGAAGGTGTTGTATATAAAATTAAACTTATTCCCTATCCTAGAGCGCCCCCCAGCGCAATGCGTTGTAATGGTATGCGTGGTAATGCCTGCGTTGTAATGGTAGTGCGTGGTAAAAAATGCGTGCTAAACGTTGTATACCATTTGTTTGTAGTTATAGGTGATAGTAATATTCTCGAGTTCGCTATTGGTTAACTGATAGGGATGTCCAACAACAAAGATGTTAGAATCTGTTGTTCATAGTTTTTAATATTACCACTAACTATAGCATAAGCCTTCCTACAAAAAGGTATCAGGTCACTCCATAGTTATTGCTGTACCATAACCTAACAGAATTGCAGTGAGAAGGATCCCCTGTCCCATGGCTAGCATTTACATCTTTTTATTTACATCCTAACATTATTTCTAGCGTGGTGTAGAGAGTCATAGCAAATAAGGCTTTGGATTGAGAGAAGTATGCTAGGTTGAAAATAAAATTGAGGTTTGAATTTTTAAGTGAGCTGTGGATTTTCGCATTGTAACAGGCGCCATAGTACTAATTATTGGCACAGTATACAAATATATTTGTTGTGTTGCATTAGTTTGGAAATGTTCAAGTTCTGTTAATGAACTAACAGTTGACTTTTCCATCTGCAGATTATACAGAATGACCAGCAGAGGGAGTGATGCCGGAAACCATTTCCCTGCATTGCTGAGACCCAAAAAAAAAAAAAGTCGCCAGCCTTCGACTTCCTTGATCAATTTACATGGTAGGTGAAACTCTCATTTAATCGTTTTCCTTGTGTTTGAAAGAATTTCAGGGCGTCTGATGGCTCTCGGCACCTTTTAGTGGGGTCTTCTGCATAAATATTATTTGTCCAGACTGAAGCCATATGGATGACGCTATTGGCATAAATGATAGTTTATGAAAGACGTTGACTGTCTACAAGGCTGAAAATCCTACTTGAGATACTAGTGCAAGCAATTTATCATCACAGGAAATTAGTGTCTTTGAAGCTGGAATGAGTTATCTTATGTTAGAGCGATTGACTTACTTTGAAAGACGGGAAGCTTATTTAACCTGCCTTCCTGCACTCTGTATGTGGGACTCTGATACTCAAGATGGATTGCTCTTTCGGATACTCTGTGTTCTTGTCACTCTAACCCACTTTCAAAAGGGGAGCCCAGTTCTTTCAATGGTGCAGAGTACTTTCCCAATACACTTCCACCTTGGCTTGCAGTCATAATAGCAGATAGTTAACTAGGGCGGAATTGCTAATGTCTCATTGTCCTGTGTTGTAGTCACCAGGGTGATTGCTTATGAGTTCCTCTGATGTCATAAAGCTACAGCATGATGGCATCTGACGTGAGATCAAGCAAATGGATACATTTTTCATGGAATTGAAATAGGTAGCCTGCTAGACAGGACTTCCAGCTGAAGACAAAGATGTTAAAATGAAAAACTAGGACAATATTAGAGACTTATACATTTGTTTGGGATGTATGACGTTAGCATGCATACTATTACCATGCATACCTTTACAACGCGGTATTTACAACGAATACAGTTACAACGCATAGCGCTTTGAGGTGCTGGATAGTGGTAAGTATAATTTTATATTCCAACTCCAGTCCCCGTGGACACTAGGGAAGGTGTTGGATATAAAATTAAACGTATTCCCTATCCTAGAGCGCCCCCCAGCGCAATGCGTTGTAATGGTATGCGTGGTAATGCCTGCGTTGTAATGGTAGTGCGTGGTAAAAAATGCGTGCTAAACGTTGTATACCATTTGTTTGTAGTTGAAGGTGATAGTAATATTCTCGAGTTCTCTATTGGTTAACTGATAGGGATGTGCAACAACAAAGATGTTAGAATCTGTTGTTCATAGTTTTTAATATTACCACTAACTATAGCATAAGCCTTCCTACAAAAACTTATCAGGTCACTCCATAGTTATTGCTGTACCATAACCTAACAGAATTGCAGTGAGAAGGATCCCCTGTCACATGGCTAGCATTTACATCTTCTTATTTACATCCTAATATTGGTTCTAGCGTGGTGTAGAGAGTCATAGCAAATAAGGCTTTGGATTGAGAGAAGTATGCTAGGTTGAAAATCAAATTGAGGTTTAAATTTTTAAGTGAGCTGTGGATTTTCGCATTGTAACAGGCGCCATAGTACTAATTATTGGCACAGTATACAAATATATTTGTTGTGTTGCATTAGTTTGGAAATGTTCAAGTTCTGTTAATGAACTAACAGTTGACTTTTCCATCTGCAGATTATACTGAATGACCAGCAGAGGGAGTGATGCCGGAAACCATTTCCCTGCATTGCTGAGACCCAAAAAAAAAAAAAGTCGCCAGCCTTCGACTTCCTTGATCAATTTACATGGTAGGTGAAACTCTCATTTAATCGTTTTCCTTGTGTTTGAAAGAATTTCAGGGCGTCTGATGGCTCTCAGCACCTTTTAGAGGGGTCTTCTGCATAAATATTATTTGTCCAGACTGAAGCCATATGGATGACGCTATTGGCATAAATGATAGTTTATGAAAGACGTTGACTGTCTACAAGGCTGAAAATCCTACTTGAGATACTAGTGCAAGCAATTTATCATCACAGGAAATTAGTGTCTTTGAAGCTGGAATGAGTTGTCTTATGTTAGAGCGATTGACTTACTTTGAAAGACGGGAAGCTTATTTAACCTGCCTTCCTGCACTCTGTATGTGGGACTCTGATACTCAAGATGGATTGCTCTTTCGGATACTCTGTGTTCTTTTCACTCTAACCCACTTTCAAAAGGGGAGCCCAGTTCTTTCAATGGTGCAGAGTACTTTCCCAATACACTTCCACCTTGGCTTGCAGTCATAATAGCAGATAGTTAACTAGGGCGGAATTGCTAATGTCTCATTGTCCTGTGTTGTAATCACCAGGGTGATTGGTTATGAGTTCCTCTGATGTCATAAAGCTACAGCATGATGGCATCTGACGTGAGATCAAGCAAAAGGATACATTTTTCATGGAATTGAAATAGGTAGCCTGCTAGACAGGACTTCCAGCTGAAGACAAAGATGTTAAAATGAAAGAAACTAGGGCAATATTAGAGACTTATACATTTGTTTGGGATGTATGACGTTAGCACGCATACTATTACCACTCATACCTTTACAACACGGTATTTACAATGAATACCGTTACAACGCATAGCGCTTTGAGGTGCTGGATAGTGGTAAGTGTAATTTTATATTCCAACTCCAGTCCCCGTGGACACTAGGGAAGGTGTTGTATATAAAATTAAACTTATTCCCTATCCTAGAGCGCCCCCCAGCGCAATGCGTTGTAATGGTATGCGTGGTAATGCCTGCGTTGTAATGGTAGTGCGTGGTAAAAAATGCGTGCTAAACGTTGTATACCATTTGTTTGTAGTTATAGGTGATAGTAATATTCTCGAGTTCGCTATTGGTTAACTGATAGGGATGTCCAACAACAAAGATGTTAGAATCTGTTGTTCATAGTTTTTAATATTACCACTAACTATAGCATAAGCCTTCCTACAAAAAGGTATCAGGTCACTCCATAGTTATTGCTGTACCATAACCTAACAGAATTGCAGTGAGAAGGATCCCCTGTCCCATGGCTAGCATTTACATCTTTTTATTTACATCCTAACATTATTTCTAGCGTGGTGTAGAGAGTCATAGCAAATAAGGCTTTGGATTGAGAGAAGTATGCTAGGTTGAAAATAAAATTGAGGTTTGAATTTTTAAGTGAGCTGTGGATTTTCGCATTGTAACAGGCGCCATAGTACTAATTATTGGCACAGTATACAAATATATTTGTTGTGTTGCATTAGTTTGGAAATGTTCAAGTTCTGTTAATGAACTAACAGTTGACTTTTCCATCTGCAGATTATACAGAATGACCAGCAGAGGGAGTGATGCCGGAAACCATTTCCCTGCATTGCTGAGACCCAAAAAAAAAAAAAGTCGCCAGCCTTCGACTTCCTTGATCAATTTACATGGTAGGTGAAACTCTCATTTAATCGTTTTCCTTGTGTTTGAAAGAATTTCAGGGCGTCTGATGGCTCTCGGCACCTTTTAGTGGGGTCTTCTGCATAAATATTATTTGTCCAGACTGAAGCCATATGGATGACGCTATTGGCATAAATGATAGTTTATGAAAGACGTTGACTGTCTACAAGGCTGAAAATCCTACTTGAGATACTAGTGCAAGCAATTTATCATCACAGGAAATTAGTGTCTTTGAAGCTGGAATGAGTTATCTTATGTTAGAGCGATTGACTTACTTTGAAAGACGGGAAGCTTATTTAACCTGCCTTCCTGCACTCTGTATGTGGGACTCTGATACTCAAGATGGATTGCTCTTTCGGATACTCTGTGTTCTTGTCACTCTAACCCACTTTCAAAAGGGGAGCCCAGTTCTTTCAATGGTGCAGAGTACTTTCCCAATACACTTCCACCTTGGCTTGCAGTCATAATAGCAGATAGTTAACTAGGGCGGAATTGCTAATGTCTCATTGTCCTGTGTTGTAGTCACCAGGGTGATTGCTTATGAGTTCCTCTGATGTCATAAAGCTACAGCATGATGGCATCTGACGTGAGATCAAGCAAATGGATACATTTTTCATGGAATTGAAATAGGTAGCCTGCTAGACAGGACTTCCAGCTGAAGACAAAGATGTTAAAATGAAAAACTAGGACAATATTAGAGACTTATACATTTGTTTGGGATGTATGACGTTAGCATGCATACTATTACCATGCATACCTTTACAACGCGGTATTTACAACGAATACAGTTACAACGCATAGCGCTTTGAGGTGCTGGATAGTGGTAAGTATAATTTTATATTCCAACTCCAGTCCCCGTGGACACTAGGGAAGGTGTTGGATATAAAATTAAACGTATTCCCTATCCTAGAGCGCCCCCCAGCGCAATGCGTTGTAATGGTATGCGTGGTAATGCCTGCGTTGTAATGGTAGTGCGTGGTAAAAAATGCGTGCTAAACGTTGTATACCATTTGTTTGTAGTTGAAGGTGATAGTAATATTCTCGAGTTCTCTATTGGTTAACTGATAGGGATGTGCAACAACAAAGATGTTAGAATCTGTTGTTCATAGTTTTTAATATTACCACTAACTATAGCATAAGCCTTCCTACAAAAACTTATCAGGTCACTCCATAGTTATTGCTGTACCATAACCTAACAGAATTGCAGTGAGAAGGATCCCCTGTCACATGGCTAGCATTTACATCTTCTTATTTACATCCTAATATTGGTTCTAGCGTGGTGTAGAGAGTCATAGCAAATAAGGCTTTGGATTGAGAGAAGTATGCTAGGTTGAAAATCAAATTGAGGTTTAAATTTTTAAGTGAGCTGTGGATTTTCGCATTGTAACAGGCGCCATAGTACTAATTATTGGCACAGTATACAAATATATTTGTTGTGTTGCATTAGTTTGGAAATGTTCAAGTTCTGTTAATGAACTAACAGTTGACTTTTCCATCTGCAGATTATACTGAATGACCAGCAGAGGGAGTGATGCCGGAAACCATTTCCCTGCATTGCTGAGACCCAAAAAAAAAAAAAGTCGCCAGCCTTCGACTTCCTTGATCAATTTACATGGTAGGTGAAACTCTCATTTAATCGTTTTCCTTGTGTTTGAAAGAATTTCAGGGCGTCTGATGGCTCTCAGCACCTTTTAGAGGGGTCTTCTGCATAAATATTATTTGTCCAGACTGAAGCCATATGGATGACGCTATTGGCATAAATGATAGTTTATGAAAGACGTTGACTGTCTACAAGGCTGAAAATCCTACTTGAGATACTAGTGCAAGCAATTTATCATCACAGGAAATTAGTGTCTTTGAAGCTGGAATGAGTTGTCTTATGTTAGAGCGATTGACTTACTTTGAAAGACGGGAAGCTTATTTAACCTGCCTTCCTGCACTCTGTATGTGGGACTCTGATACTCAAGATGGATTGCTCTTTCGGATACTCTGTGTTCTTTTCACTCTAACCCACTTTCAAAAGGGGAGCCCAGTTCTTTCAATGGTGCAGAGTACTTTCCCAATACACTTCCACCTTGGCTTGCAGTCATAATAGCAGATAGTTAACTAGGGCGGAATTGCTAATGTCTCATTGTCCTGTGTTGTAATCACCAGGGTGATTGGTTATGAGTTCCTCTGATGTCATAAAGCTACAGCATGATGGCATCTGACGTGAGATCAAGCAAAAGGATACATTTTTCATGGAATTGAAATAGGTAGCCTGCTAGACAGGACTTCCAGCTGAAGACAAAGATGTTAAAATGAAAGAAACTAGGGCAATATTAGAGACTTATACATTTGTTTGGGATGTATGACGTTAGCACGCATACTATTACCACTCATACCTTTACAACACGGTATTTACAATGAATACCGTTACAACGCATAGCGCTTTGAGGTGCTGGATAGTGGTAAGTGTAATTTTATATTCCAACTCCAGTCCCCGTGGACACTAGGGAAGGTGTTGTATATAAAATTAAACTTATTCCCTATCCTAGAGCGCCCCCCAGCGCAATGCGTTGTAATGGTATGCGTGGTAATGCCTGCGTTGTAATGGTAGTGCGTGGTAAAAAATGCGTGCTAAACGTTGTATACCATTTGTTTGTAGTTATAGGTGATAGTAATATTCTCGAGTTCGCTATTGGTTAACTGATAGGGATGTCCAACAACAAAGATGTTAGAATCTGTTGTTCATAGTTTTTAATATTACCACTAACTATAGCATAAGCCTTCCTACAAAAAGGTATCAGGTCACTCCATAGTTATTGCTGTACCATAACCTAACAGAATTGCAGTGAGAAGGATCCCCTGTCCCATGGCTAGCATTTACATCTTTTTATTTACATCCTAACATTATTTCTAGCGTGGTGTAGAGAGTCATAGCAAATAAGGCTTTGGATTGAGAGAAGTATGCTAGGTTGAAAATAAAATTGAGGTTTGAATTTTTAAGTGAGCTGTGGATTTTCGCATTGTAACAGGCGCCATAGTACTAATTATTGGCACAGTATACAAATATATTTGTTGTGTTGCATTAGTTTGGAAATGTTCAAGTTCTGTTAATGAACTAACAGTTGACTTTTCCATCTGCAGATTATACAGAATGACCAGCAGAGGGAGTGATGCCGGAAACCATTTCCCTGCATTGCTGAGACCCAAAAAAAAAAAAAGTCGCCAGCCTTCGACTTCCTTGATCAATTTACATGGTAGGTGAAACTCTCATTTAATCGTTTTCCTTGTGTTTGAAAGAATTTCAGGGCGTCTGATGGCTCTCGGCACCTTTTAGTGGGGTCTTCTGCATAAATATTATTTGTCCAGACTGAAGCCATATGGATGACGCTATTGGCATAAATGATAGTTTATGAAAGACGTTGACTGTCTACAAGGCTGAAAATCCTACTTGAGATACTAGTGCAAGCAATTTATCATCACAGGAAATTAGTGTCTTTGAAGCTGGAATGAGTTATCTTATGTTAGAGCGATTGACTTACTTTGAAAGACGGGAAGCTTATTTAACCTGCCTTCCTGCACTCTGTATGTGGGACTCTGATACTCAAGATGGATTGCTCTTTCGGATACTCTGTGTTCTTGTCACTCTAACCCACTTTCAAAAGGGGAGCCCAGTTCTTTCAATGGTGCAGAGTACTTTCCCAATACACTTCCACCTTGGCTTGCAGTCATAATAGCAGATAGTTAACTAGGGCGGAATTGCTAATGTCTCATTGTCCTGTGTTGTAGTCACCAGGGTGATTGCTTATGAGTTCCTCTGATGTCATAAAGCTACAGCATGATGGCATCTGACGTGAGATCAAGCAAATGGATACATTTTTCATGGAATTGAAATAGGTAGCCTGCTAGACAGGACTTCCAGCTGAAGACAAAGATGTTAAAATGAAAAACTAGGACAATATTAGAGACTTATACATTTGTTTGGGATGTATGACGTTAGCATGCATACTATTACCATGCATACCTTTACAACGCGGTATTTACAACGAATACAGTTACAACGCATAGCGCTTTGAGGTGCTGGATAGTGGTAAGTATAATTTTATATTCCAACTCCAGTCCCCGTGGACACTAGGGAAGGTGTTGGATATAAAATTAAACGTATTCCCTATCCTAGAGCGCCCCCCAGCGCAATGCGTTGTAATGGTATGCGTGGTAATGCCTGCGTTGTAATGGTAGTGCGTGGTAAAAAATGCGTGCTAAACGTTGTATACCATTTGTTTGTAGTTGAAGGTGATAGTAATATTCTCGAGTTCTCTATTGGTTAACTGATAGGGATGTGCAACAACAAAGATGTTAGAATCTGTTGTTCATAGTTTTTAATATTACCACTAACTATAGCATAAGCCTTCCTACAAAAACTTATCAGGTCACTCCATAGTTATTGCTGTACCATAAC
Source organism: Lissotriton vulgaris (assembly GCF_964263255.1). NCBI lineage: Eukaryota > Metazoa > Chordata > Amphibia > Caudata > Salamandridae > Lissotriton > Lissotriton vulgaris. The sequence goes on along the minus strand of NW_028245779.1, from coordinate 1,311,381 downwards.
CTAACAGAATTGCAGTGAGAAGGATCCCCTGTCACATGGCTAGCATTTACATCTTCTTATTTACATCCTAATATTGGTTCTAGCGTGGTGTAGAGAGTCATAGCAAATAAGGCTTTGGATTGAGAGAAGTATGCTAGGTTGAAAATCAAATTGAGGTTTAAATTTTTAAGTGAGCTGTGGATTTTCGCATTGTAACAGGCGCCATAGTACTAATTATTGGCACAGTATACAAATATATTTGTTGTGTTGCATTAGTTTGGAAATGTTCAAGTTCTGTTAATGAACTAACAGTTGACTTTTCCATCTGCAGATTATACTGAATGACCAGCAGAGGGAGTGATGCCGGAAACCATTTCCCTGCATTGCTGAGACCCAAAAAAAAAAAAAGTCGCCAGCCTTCGACTTCCTTGATCAATTTACATGGTAGGTGAAACTCTCATTTAATCGTTTTCCTTGTGTTTGAAAGAATTTCAGGGCGTCTGATGGCTCTCAGCACCTTTTAGAGGGGTCTTCTGCATAAATATTATTTGTCCAGACTGAAGCCATATGGATGACGCTATTGGCATAAATGATAGTTTATGAAAGACGTTGACTGTCTACAAGGCTGAAAATCCTACTTGAGATACTAGTGCAAGCAATTTATCATCACAGGAAATTAGTGTCTTTGAAGCTGGAATGAGTTGTCTTATGTTAGAGCGATTGACTTACTTTGAAAGACGGGAAGCTTATTTAACCTGCCTTCCTGCACTCTGTATGTGGGACTCTGATACTCAAGATGGATTGCTCTTTCGGATACTCTGTGTTCTTTTCACTCTAACCCACTTTCAAAAGGGGAGCCCAGTTCTTTCAATGGTGCAGAGTACTTTCCCAATACACTTCCACCTTGGCTTGCAGTCATAATAGCAGATAGTTAACTAGGGCGGAATTGCTAATGTCTCATTGTCCTGTGTTGTAATCACCAGGGTGATTGGTTATGAGTTCCTCTGATGTCATAAAGCTACAGCATGATGGCATCTGACGTGAGATCAAGCAAAAGGATACATTTTTCATGGAATTGAAATAGGTAGCCTGCTAGACAGGACTTCCAGCTGAAGACAAAGATGTTAAAATGAAAGAAACTAGGGCAATATTAGAGACTTATACATTTGTTTGGGATGTATGACGTTAGCACGCATACTATTACCACTCATACCTTTACAACACGGTATTTACAATGAATACCGTTACAACGCATAGCGCTTTGAGGTGCTGGATAGTGGTAAGTGTAATTTTATATTCCAACTCCAGTCCCCGTGGACACTAGGGAAGGTGTTGTATATAAAATTAAACTTATTCCCTATCCTAGAGCGCCCCCCAGCGCAATGCGATGTAATGGTATGCGTGGTAATGCCTGCGTTGTAATGGTAGTGCGTGGTAAAAAATGCGTGCTAAACGTTGTATACCATTTGTTTGTAGTTATAGGTGATAGTAATATTCTCGAGTTCGCTATTGGTTAACTGATAGGGATGTCCAACAACAAAGATGTTAGAATCTGTTGTTCATAGTTTTTAATATTACCACTAACTATAGCATAAGCCTTCCTACAAAAAGGTATCAGGTCACTCCATAGTTATTGCTGTACCATAACCTAACAGAATTGCAGTGAGAAGGATCCCCTGTCCCATGGCTAGCATTTACATCTTTTTATTTACATCCTAACATTATTTCTAGCGTGGTGTAGAGAGTCATAGCAAATAAGGCTTTGGATTGAGAGAAGTATGCTAGGTTGAAAATAAAATTGAGGTTTGAATTTTTAAGTGAGCTGTGGATTTTCGCATTGTAACAGGCGCCATAGTACTAATTATTGGCACAGTATACAAATATATTTGTTGTGTTGCATTAGTTTGGAAATGTTCAAGTTCTGTTAATGAACTAACAGTTGACTTTTCCATCTGCAGATTATACAGAATGACCAGCAGAGGGAGTGATGCCGGAAACCATTTCCCTGCATTGCTGAGACCCAAAAAAAAAAAAGTCGCCAGCCTTCGACTTCCTTGATCAATTTACATGGTAGGTGAAACTCTCATTTAATCGTTTTCCTTGTGTTTGAAAGAATTTCAGGGCGTCTGATGGCTCTCAGCACCTTTTAGAGGGGTCTTCTGCATAAATATTATTTGTCCAGACTGAAGCCATATGGATGACGCTATTGGCATAAATGATAGTTTATGAAAGACGTTGACTGTCTACAAGGCTGAAAATCCTACTTGAGATACTAGTGCAAGCAATTTATCATCACAGGAAATTAGTGTCTTTGAAGCTGGAATGAGTTGTCTTATGTTAGAGCGATTGACTTACTTTGAAAGACGGGAAGCTTATTTAACCTGCCTTCCTGCACTCTGTATGTGGGACTCTGATACTCAAGATGGATTGCTCTTTCGGATACTCTGTGTTCTTTTCACTCTAACCCACTTTCAAAAGGGGAGCCCAGTTCTTTCAATGGTGCAGAGTACTTTCCCAATACACTTCCACCTTGGCTTGCAGTCATAATAGCAGATAGTTAACTAGGGCGGAATTGCTAATGTCTCATTGTCCTGTGTTGTAGTCACCAGGGTGATTGGTTATGAGTTCCTCTGATGTCATAAAGCTACAGCATGATGGCATCTGACGTGAGATCAAGCAAAAGGATAAATTTTTCATGGAATTGAAATAGGTAGCCTGCTAGACAGGACTTCCAGCTGAAGACAAAGATGTTAAAATGAAAGAAACTAGGGCAATATTAGAGACTTATACATTTGTTTGGGATGTATGACGTTAGCACGCATACTATTACCACTCATACCTTTACAACACGGTATTTACAATGAATACCGTTACAACTCATAGCGCTTTGAGGTGCTGGATAGTGGTAAGTGTAATTTTATATTCCAACTCCAGTCCCCGTGGACACTAGGGAAGGTGTTGTATATAAAATTAAACTTATTCCCTATCCTAGAGCGCCCCCCAGCGCAATGCGTTGTAATGGTATGCGTGGTAATGCCTGCGTTGTAATGGTAGTGCGTGGTAAAAAATGCGTGCTAAACGTTGTATACCATTTGTTTGTAGTTATAGGTGATAGTAATATTCTCGAGTTCGCTATTGGTTAACTGATAGGGATGTCCAACAACAAAGATGTTAGAATCTGTTGTTCATAGTTTTTAATATTACCACTAACTATAGCATAAGCCTTCCTACAAAAAGGTATCAGGTCACTCCATAGTTATTGCTGTACCATAACCTAACAGAATTGCAGTGAGAAGGATCCCCTGTCCCATGGCTAGCATTTACATCTTTTTATTTACATCCTAACATTATTTCTAGCGTGGTGTAGAGAGTCATAGCAAATAAGGCTTTGGATTGAGAGAAGTATGCTAGGTTGAAAATAAAATTGAGGTTTGAATTTTTAAGTGAGCTGTGGATTTTCGCATTGTAACAGGCGCCATAGTACTAATTATTGGCACAGTATACAAATATATTTGTTGTGTTGCATTAGTTTGGAAATGTTCAAGTTCTGTTAATGAACTAACAGTTGACTTTTCCATCTGCAGATTATACAGAATGACCAGCAGAGGGAGTGATGCCGGAAACCATTTCCCTGCATTGCTGAGACCCAAAAAAAAAAAAAGTCGCCAGCCTTCGACTTCCTTGATCAATTTACATGGTAGGTGAAACTCTCATTTAATCGTTTTCCTTGTGTTTGAAAGAATTTCAGGGCGTCTGATGGCTCTCAGCACCTTTTAGAGGGGTCTTCTGCATAAATATTATTTGTCCAGACTGAAGCCATATGGATGACGCTATTGGCATAAATGATAGTTTATGAAAGACGTTGACTGTCTACAAGGCTGAAAATCCTACTTGAGATACTAGTGCAAGCAATTTATCATCACAGGAAATTAGTGTCTTTGAAGCTGGAATGAGTTGTCTTATGTTAGAGCGATTGACTTACTTTGAAAGACAGGAAGCTTATTTAACCTGCCTTCCTGCACTCTGTATGTGGGACTCTGATACTCAAGATGGATTGCTCTTTCGGATACTCTGTGTTCTTTTCACTCTAACCCACTTTCAAAAGGGGAGCCCAGTTCTTTCAATGGTGCAGAGTACTTTCCCAATACACTTCCACCTTGGCTTGCAGTCATAATAGCAGATAGTTAACTAGGGCGGAATTGCTAATGTCTCATTGTCCTGTGTTGTAGTCACCAGGGTGATTGGTTATGAGTTCCTCTGATGTCATAAAGCTACAGCATGATGGCATCTGACGTGAGATCAAGCAAAAGGATACATTTTTCATGGAATTGAAATAGGTAGCCTGCTAGACAGGACTTCCAGCTGAAGACAAAGATGTTAAAATGAAAGAAACTAGGGCAATATTAGAGACTTATACATTTGTTTGGGATGTATGACGTTAGCACGCATACTATTACCACTCATACCTTTACAACACGGTATTTACAATGAATACCGTTACAACGCATAGCGCTTTGAGGTGCTGGATAGTGGTAAGTGTAATTTTATATTCCAACTCCAGTCCCCGTGGACACTAGGGAAGGTGTTGTATATAAAATTAAACTTATTCCCTATCCTAGAGCGCCCCCCAGCGCAATGCGTTGTAATGGTATGCGTGGTAATGCCTGCGTTGTAATGGTAGTGCGTGGTAAAAAATGCGTGCTAAACGTTGTATACCATTTGTTTGTAGTTATAGGTGATAGTAATATTCTCGAGTTCTCTATTGGTTAACTGATAGGGATGTGCAACAACAAAGATGTTAGAATCTGTTGTTCATAGTTTTTAATATTACCACTAACTATAGCATAAGCCTTCCTACAAAAAGGTATCAGGTCACTCCATAGTTATTGCTGTACCATAACCTAACAGAATTGCAGTGAGAAGGATCCCCTGTCCCATGGCTAGCATTTACATCTTTTTATTTACATCCTAACATTATTTCTAGCGTGGTGTAGAGAGTCATAGCAAATAAGGCTTTGGATTGAGAGAAGTATGCTAGGTTGAAAATAAAATTGAGGTTTGAATTTTTAAGTGAGCTGTGGATTTTCACATTGTAACAGGCGCCATAGTACTAATTATTGGCACAGTATACAAATATATTTGTTGTGTTGCATTAGTTTGGAAATGTTCAAGTTCTCTTAATGAACTAACAGTTGACTTTTCCATCTGCAGATTATACAGAATGACCAGCAGAGGGAGTGATGCCGGAAACCATTTCCCTGCATTGCTGAGACCCAAAAAAAAAAAAAGTCGCCAGCCTTCGACTTCCTTGATCAATTTACATGGTAGGTGAAACTCTCATTTAATCGTTTTCCTTGTGTTTGAAAGAATTTCAGGGCGTCTGATGGCTCTCAGCACCTTTTAGAGGGGTCTTCTGCATAAATATTATTTGTCCAGACTGAAGCCATATGGATGACGCTATTGGCATAAATGATAGTTTATGAAAGACGTTGACTGTCTACAAGGCTGAAAATCCTACTTGAGATACTAGTGCAAGCAATTTATCATCACAGGAAATTAGTGTCTTTGAAGCTGGAATGAGTTGTCTTATGTTAGAGCGATTGACTTACTTTGAAAGACGGGAAGCTTATTTAACCTGCCTTCCTGCACTCTGTATGTGGGACTCTGATACTCAAGATGGATTGCTCTTTCGGATACTCTGTGTTCTTTTCACTCTAACCCACTTTCAAAAGGGGAGCCCAGTTCTTTCAATGGTGCAGAGTACTTTCCCAATACACTTCCACCTTGGCTTGCAGTCATAATAGCAGATAGTTAACTAGGGCGGAATTGCTAATGTCTCATTGTCCTGTGTTGTAGTCACCAGGGTGATTGGTTATGAGTTCCTCTGATGTCATAAAGCTACAGCATGATGGCATCTGACGTGAGATCAAGCAAAAGGATACATTTTTCATGGAATTGAAATAGGTAGCCTGCTAGACAGGACTTCCAGCTGAAGACAAAGATGTTAAAATGAAAGAAACTAGGGCAATATTAGAGACTTATACATTTGTTTGGGATGTATGACGTTAGCACGCATACTATTACCACTCATACCTTTACAACACGGTATTTACAATGAATACCGTTACAACGCATAGCGCTTTGAGGTGCTGGATAGTGGTAAGTGTAATTTTATATTCCAACTCCAGTCCCCGTGGACACTAGGGAAGGTGTTGTATATAAAATTAAACTTATTCCCTATCCTAGAGCGCCCCCCAGCGCAATGCGTTGTAATGGTATGCGTGGTAATGCCTGCGTTGTAATGGTAGTGCGTGGTAAAAAATGCGTGCTAAACGTTGTATACCATTTGTTTGTAGTTATAGGTGATAGTAATATTCTCGAGTTCGCTATTGGTTAACTGATAGGGATGTCCAACAACAAAGATGTTAGAATCTGTTGTTCATAGTTTTTAATATTACCACTAACTATAGCATAAGCCTTCCTACAAAAAGGTATCAGGTCACTCCATAGTTATTGCTGTACCATAACCTAACAGAATTGCAGTGAGAAGGATCCCCTGTCCCATGGCTAGCATTTACATCTTTTTATTTACATCCTAACATTATTTCTAGCGTGGTGTAGAGAGTCATAGCAAATAAGGCTTTGGATTGAGAGAAGTATGCTAGGTTGAAAATAAAATTGAGGTTTGAATTTTTAAGTGAGCTGTGGATTTTCGCATTGTAACAGGCGCCATAGCACTGATTATTGGCACAGTATACACATATATTTGTTGTGTTGCATTAGTTTGGAAATGTTCAAGTTCTGTTAATGAACTAACAGTTGACTTTTCCATCTGCAGATTATACAGAATGACCAGCAGAGGGAGTGATGCCGGAAACCATTTCCCTGCATTGCTGAGACCCAAAAAAAAAAAAAGTCGCCAGCCTTCGACTTCCTTGATCAATTTACATGGTAGGTGAAACTCTCATTTAATCGTTTTCCTTGTGTTTGAAAGAATTTCAGGGCGTCTGATGGCTCTCAGCACCTTTTAGTGGGGTCTTCTGCATAAATATTATTTGTCCAGACTGAAGCCATATGGATGACGCTATTGGCATAAATGATAGTTTATGAAAGACGTTGACTGTCTACAAGGCTGAAAATCCTACTTGAGATACTAGTGCAAGCAATTTATCATCACAGGAAATTAGTGTCTTTGAAGCTGGAATGAGTTGTCTTATGTTAGAGCGATTGACTTACTTTGAAAGACGGGAAGCTTATTTAACCTGCCTTCCTGCACTCTGTATGTGGGACTCTGATACTCAAGATGGATTGCTCTTTCGGATACTCTGTGTTCTTGTCACTCTAACCCACTTTCAAAAGGGGAGCCCAGTTCTTTCAATGGTGCAGAGTACTTTCCCAATACACTTCCACCTTGGCTTGCAGTCATAATAGCAGATAGTTAACTAGGGCGGAATTGCTAATGTCTCATTGTCCTGTGTTGTAGTCACCAGGGTGATTGGTTATGAGTTCCTCTGATGTCATAAATCTACAGCATGATGGCATCTGACGTGAGATCAAGCAAATGGATACATTTTTCATGGAATTGAAATAGGTAGCCTGCTAGACAGGACTTCCAGCTGAAGACAAAGATGTTAAAATGAAAAACTAGGACAATATTAGAGACTTATACATTTGTTTGGGATGTATGACGTTAGCATGCATACTATTACCATGCATACCTTTACAACGCGGTATTTACAACGAATACAGTTACAACGCATAGCGCTTTGAGGTGCTGGATAGTGGTAAGTATAATTTTATATTCCAACTCCAGTCCCCGTGGACACTAGGGAAGGTGTTGGATATAAAATTAAACGTATTCCCTATCCTAGAGCGCCCCCCAGCGCAATGCGTTGTAATGGTATGCGTGGTAATGCCTGCGTTGTAATGGTAGTGCGTGGTAAAAAATGCGTGCTAAACGTTGTATACCATTTGTTTGTAGTTGAAGGTGATAGTAATATTCTCGAGTTCTCTATTGGTTAACTGATAGGGATGTGCAACAACAAAGATGTTAGAATCTGTTGTTCATAGTTTTTAATATTACCACTAACTATAGCATAAGCCTTCCTACAAAAACTTATCAGGTCACTCCATAGTTATTGCTGTACCATAACCTAACAGAATTGCAGTGAGAAGGATCCCCTGTCACATGGCTAGCATTTACATCTTCTTATTTACATCCTAATATTGGTTCTAGCGTGGTGTAGAGAGTCATAGCAAATAAGGCTTTGGATTGAGAGAAGTATGCTAGGTTGAAAATCAAATTGAGGTTTAAATTTTTAAGTGAGCTGTGGATTTTCGCATTGTAACAGGCGCCATAGTACTAATTATTGGCACAGTATACAAATATATTTGTTGTGTTGCATTAGTTTGGAAATGTTCAAGTTCTGTTAATGAACTAACAGTTGACTTTTCCATCTGCAGATTATACTGAATGACCAGCAGAGGGAGTGATGCCGGAAACCATTTCCCTGCATTGCTGAGACCCAAAAAAAAAAAAAGTCGCCAGCCTTCGACTTCCTTGATCAATTTACATGGTAGGTGAAACTCTCATTTAATCGTTTTCCTTGTGTTTGAAAGAATTTCAGGGCGTCTGATGGCTCTCAGCACCTTTTAGAGGGGTCTTCTGCATAAATATTATTTGTCCAGACTGAAGCCATATGGATGACGCTATTGGCATAAATGATAGTTTATGAAAGACGTTGACTGTCTACAAGGCTGAAAATCCTACTTGAGATACTAGTGCAAGCAATTTATCATCACAGGAAATTAGTGTCTTTGAAGCTGGAATGAGTTGTCTTATGTTAGAGCGATTGACTTACTTTGAAAGACGGGAAGCTTATTTAACCTGCCTTCCTGCACTCTGTATGTGGGACTCTGATACTCAAGATGGATTGCTCTTTCGGATACTCTGTGTTCTTTTCACTCTAACCCACTTTCAAAAGGGGAGCCCAGTTCTTTCAATGGTGCAGAGTACTTTCCCAATACACTTCCACCTTGGCTTGCAGTCATAATAGCAGATAGTTAACTAGGGCGGAATTGCTAATGTCTCATTGTCCTGTGTTGTAATCACCAGGGTGATTGGTTATGAGTTCCTCTGATGTCATAAAGCTACAGCATGATGGCATCTGACGTGAGATCAAGCAAAAGGATACATTTTTCATGGAATTGAAATAGGTAGCCTGCTAGACAGGACTTCCAGCTGAAGACAAAGATGTTAAAATGAAAGAAACTAGGGCAATATTAGAGACTTATACATTTGTTTGGGATGTATGACGTTAGCACGCATACTATTACCACTCATACCTTTACAACACGGTATTTACAATGAATACCGTTACAACGCATAGCGCTTTGAGGTGCTGGATAGTGGTAAGTGTAATTTTATATTCCAACTCCAGTCCCCGTGGACACTAGGGAAGGTGTTGTATATAAAATTAAACTTATTCCCTATCCTAGAGCGCCCCCCAGCGCAATGCGTTGTAATGGTATGCGTGGTAATGCCTGCGTTGTAATGGTAGTGCGTGGTAAAAAATGCGTGCTAAACGTTGTATACCATTTGTTTGTAGTTATAGGTGATAGTAATATTCTCGAGTTCGCTATTGGTTAACTGATAGGGATGTCCAACAACAAAGATGTTAGAATCTGTTGTTCATAGTTTTTAATATTACCACTAACTATAGCATAAGCCTTCCTACAAAAAGGTATCAGGTCACTCCATAGTTATTGCTGTACCATAACCTAACAGAATTGCAGTGAGAAGGATCCCCTGTCACATGGCTAGCATTTACATCTTCTTATTTACATCCTAATATTGGTTCTAGCGTGGTGTAGAGAGTCATAGCAAATAAGGCTTTGGATTGAGAGAAGTATGCTAGGTTGAAAATCAAATTGAGGTTTAAATTTTTAAGTGAGCTGTGGATTTTCGCATTGTAACAGGCGCCATAGTACTAATTATTGGCACAGTATACAAATATATTTGTTGTGTTGCATTAGTTTGGAAATGTTCAAGTTCTGTTAATGAACTAACAGTTGACTTTTCCATCTGCAGATTATACTGAATGACCAGCAGAGGGAGTGATGCCGGAAACCATTTCCCTGCATTGCTGAGACCCAAAAAAAAAAAAAGTCGCCAGCCTTCGACTTCCTTGATCAATTTACATGGTAGGTGAAACTCTCATTTAATCGTTTTCCTTGTGTTTGAAAGAATTTCAGGGCGTCTGATGGCTCTCAGCACCTTTTAGAGGGGTCTTCTGCATAAATATTATTTGTCCAGACTGAAGCCATATGGATGACGCTATTGGCATAAATGATAGTTTATGAAAGACGTTGACTGTCTACAAGGCTGAAAATCCTACTTGAGATACTAGTGCAAGCAATTTATCATCACAGGAAATTAGTGTCTTTGAAGCTGGAATGAGTTGTCTTATGTTAGAGCGATTGACTTACTTTGAAAGACGGGAAGCTTATTTAACCTGCCTTCCTGCACTCTGTATGTGGGACTCTGATACTCAAGATGGATTGCTCTTTCGGATACTCTGTGTTCTTTTCACTCTAACCCACTTTCAAAAGGGGAGCCCAGTTCTTTCAATGGTGCAGAGTACTTTCCCAATACACTTCCACCTTGGCTTGCAGTCATAATAGCAGATAGTTAACTAGGGCGGAATTGCTAATGTCTCATTGTCCTGTGTTGTAATCACCAGGGTGATTGGTTATGAGTTCCTCTGATGTCATAAAGCTACAGCATGATGGCATCTGACGTGAGATCAAGCAAAAGGATACATTTTTCATGGAATTGAAATAGGTAGCCTGCTAGACAGGACTTCCAGCTGAAGACAAAGATGTTAAAATGAAAGAAACTAGGGCAATATTAGAGACTTATACATTTGTTTGGGATGTATGACGTTAGCACGCATACTATTACCACTCATACCTTTACAACACGGTATTTACAATGAATACCGTTACAACGCATAGCGCTTTGAGGTGCTGGATAGTGGTAAGTGTAATTTTATATTCCAACTCCAGTCCCCGTGGACACTAGGGAAGGTGTTGTATATAAAATTAAACTTATTCCCTATCCTAGAGCGCCCCCCAGCGCAATGCGTTGTAATGGTATGCGTGGTAATGCCTGCGTTGTAATGGTAGTGCGTGGTAAAAAATGCGTGCTAAACGTTGTATACCATTTGTTTGTAGTTATAGGTGATAGTAATATTCTCGAGTTCGCTATTGGTTAACTGATAGGGATGTCCAACAACAAAGATGTTAGAATCTGTTGTTCATAGTTTTTAATATTACCACTAACTATAGCATAAGCCTTCCTACAAAAAGGTATCAGGTCACTCCATAGTTATTGCTGTACCATAACCTAACAGAATTGCAGTGAGAAGGATCCCCTGTCCCATGGCTAGCATTTACATCTTTTTATTTACATCCTAACATTATTTCTAGCGTGGTGTAGAGAGTCATAGCAAATAAGGCTTTGGATTGAGAGAAGTATGCTAGGTTGAAAATAAAATTGAGGTTTGAATTTTTAAGTGAGCTGTGGATTTTCGCATTGTAACAGGCGCCATAGTACTAATTATTGGCACAGTATACAAATATATTTGTTGTGTTGCATTAGTTTGGAAATGTTCAAGTTCTGTTAATGAACTAACAGTTGACTTTTCCATCTGCAGATTATACAGAATGACCAGCAGAGGGAGTGATGCCGGAAACCATTTCCCTGCATTGCTGAGACCCAAAAAAAAAAAAGTCGCCAGCCTTCGACTTCCTTGATCAATTTACATGGTAGGTGAAACTCTCATTTAATCGTTTTCCTTGTGTTTGAAAGAATTTCAGGGCGTCTGATGGCTCTCAGCACCTTTTAGAGGGGTCTTCTGCATAAATATTATTTGTCCAGACTGAAGCCATATGGATGACGCTATTGGCATAAATGATAGTTTATGAAAGACGTTGACTGTCTACAAGGCTGAAAATCCTACTTGAGATACTAGTGCAAGCAATTTATCATCACAGGAAATTAGTGTCTTTGAAGCTGGAATGAGTTGTCTTATGTTAGAGCGATTGACTTACTTTGAAAGACGGGAAGCTTATTTAACCTGCCTTCCTGCACTCTGTATGTGGGACTCTGATACTCAAGATGGATTGCTCTTTCGGATACTCTGTGTTCTTTTCACTCTAACCCACTTTCAAAAGGGGAGCCCAGTTCTTTCAATGGTGCAGAGTACTTTCCCAATACACTTCCACCTTGGCTTGCAGTCATAATAGCAGATAGTTAACTAGGGCGGAATTGCTAATGTCTCATTGTCCTGTGTTGTAGTCACCAGGGTGATTGGTTATGAGTTCCTCTGATGTCATAAAGCTACAGCATGATGGCATCTGACGTGAGATCAAGCAAAAGGATACATTTTTCATGGAATTGAAATAGGTAGCCTGCTAGACAGGACTTCCAGCTGAAGACAAAGATGTTAAAATGAAAGAAACTAGGGCAATATTAGAGACTTATACATTTGTTTGGGATGTATGACGTTAGCACGCATACTATTACCACTCATACCTTTACAACACGGTATTTACAATGAATACCGTTACAACGCATAGCGCTTTGAGGTGCTGGATAGTGGTAAGTGTAATTTTATATTCCAACTCCAGTCCCCGTGGACACTAGGGAAGGTGTTGTATATAAAATTAAACTTATTCCCTATCCTAGAGCGCCCCCCAGCGCAATGCGTTGTAATGGTATGCGTGGTAATGCCTGCGTTGTAATGGTAGTGCGTGGTAAAAAATGCGTGCTAAACGTTGTATACCATTTGTTTGTAGTTATAGGTGATAGTAATATTCTCGAGTTCGCTATTGGTTAACTGATAGGGATGTCCAACAACAAAGATGTTAGAATCTGTTGTTCATAGTTTTTAATATTACCACTAACTATAGCATAAGCCTTCCTACAAAAAGGTATCAGGTCACTCCATAGTTATTGCTGTACCATAACCTAACAGAATTGCAGTGAGAAGGATCCCCTGTCCCATGGCTAGCATTTACATCTTTTTATTTACATCCTAACATTATTTCTAGCGTGGTGTAGAGAGTCATAGCAAATAAGTCTTTGGATTGAGAGAAGTATGCTAGGTTGAAAATAAAATTGAGGTTTGAATTTTTAAGTGAGCTGTGGATTTTCGCATTGTAACAGGCGCCATAGCACTGATTATTGGCACAGTATACACATATATTTGTTGTGTTGCATTAGTTTGGAAATGTTCAAGTTCTGTTAATGAACTAACAGTTGACTTTTCCATCTGCAGATTATACAGAATGACCAGCAGAGGGAGTGATGCCGGAAACCATTTCCCTGCATTGCTGAGACCCAAAAAAAAAAAAAGTCGCCAGCCTTCGACTTCCTTGATCAATTTACATGGTAGGTGAAACTCTCATTTAATCGTTTTCCTTGTGTTTGAAAGAATTTCAGGGCGTCTGATGGCTCTCAGCACCTTTTAGTGGGGTCTTCTGCATAAATATTATTTGTCCAGACTGAAGCCATATGGATGACGCTATTGGCATAAATGATAGTTTATGAAAGACGTTGACTGTCTACAAGGCTGAAAATCCTACTTGAGATACTAGTGCAAGCAATTTATCATCACAGGAAATTAGTGTCTTTGAAGCTGGAATGAGTTGTCTTATGTTAGAGCGATTGACTTACTTTGAAAGACGGGAAGCTTATTTAACCTGCCTTCCTGCACTCTGTATGTGGGACTCTGATACTCAAGATGGATTGCTCTTTCGGATACTCTGTGTTCTTGTCACTCTAACCCACTTTCAAAAGGGGAGCCCAGTTCTTTCAATGGTGCAGAGTACTTTCCCAATACACTTCCACCTTGGCTTGCAGTCATAATAGCAGATAGTTAACTAGGGCGGAATTGCTAATGTCTCATTGTCCTGTGTTGTAGTCACCAGGGTGATTGGTTATGAGTTCCTCTGATGTCATAAATCTACAGCATGATGGCATCTGACGTGAGATCAAGCAAATGGATACATTTTTCATGGAATTGAAATAGGTAGCCTGCTAGACAGGACTTCCAGCTGAAGACAAAGATGTTAAAATGAAAAACTAGGACAATATTAGAGACTTATACATTTGTTTGGGATGTATGACGTTAGCATGCATACTATTACCATGCATACCTTTACAACGCGGTATTTACAATGAATACCGTTACAACGCATAGCGCTTTGAGGTGCTGGATAGTGGTAAGTGTAATTTTATATTCCAACTCCAGTCCCCGTGGACACTAGGGAAGGTGTTGTATATAAAATTAAACTTATTCCCTATCCTAGAGCGCCCCCCAGCGCAATGCGTTGTAATGGTATGCGTGGTAATGCCTGCGTTGTAATGGTAGTGCGTGGTAAAAAATGCGTGCTAAACGTTGTATACCATTTGTTTGTAGTTATAGGTGATAGTAATATTCTCGAGTTCTCTATTGGTTAACTGATAGGGATGTGCAACAACAAAGATGTTAGAATCTGTTGTTCATAGTTTTTAATATTACCACTAACTATAGCATAAGCCTTCCTACAAAAACTTATCAGGTCACTCCATAGTTATTGCTGTACCATAACCTAACAGAATTGCAGTGAGAAGGATCCCCTGTCACATGGCTAGCATTTACATCTTCTTATTTACATCCTAATATTGGTTCTAGCGTGGTGTAGAGAGTCATAGCAAATAAGGCTTTGGATTGAGAGAAGTATGCTAGGTTGAAAATCAAATTGAGGTTTAAATTTTTAAGTGAGCTGTGGATTTTCGCATTGTAACAGGCGCCATAGTACTAATTATTGGCACAGTATACAAATATATTTGTTGTGTTGCATTAGTTTGGAAATGTTCAAGTTCTGTTAATGAACTAACAGTTGACTTTTCCATCTGCAGATTATACTGAATGACCAGCAGAGGGAGTGATGCCGGAAACCATTTCCCTGCATTGCTGAGACCCAAAAAAAAAAAAAGTCGCCAGCCTTCGACTTCCTTGATCAATTTACATGGTAGGTGAAACTCTCATTTAATCGTTTTCCTTGTGTTTGAAAGAATTTCAGGGCGTCTGATGGCTCTCAGCACCTTTTAGAGGGGTCTTCTGCATAAATATTATTTGTCCAGACTGAAGCCATATGGATGACGCTATTGGCATAAATGATAGTTTATGAAAGACGTTGACTGTCTACAAGGCTGAAAATCCTACTTGAGATACTAGTGCAAGCAATTTATCATCACAGGAAATTAGTGTCTTTGAAGCTGGAATGAGTTGTCTTATGTTAGAGCGATTGACTTACTTTGAAAGACGGGAAGCTTATTTAACCTGCCTTCCTGCACTCTGTATGTGGGACTCTGATACTCAAGATGGATTGCTCTTTCGGATACTCTGTGTTCTTTTCACTCTAACCCACTTTCAAAAGGGGAGCCCAGTTCTTTCAATGGTGCAGAGTACTTTCCCAATACACTTCCACCTTGGCTTGCAGTCATAATAGCAGATAGTTAACTAGGGCGGAATTGCTAATGTCTCATTGTCCTGTGTTGTAATCACCAGGGTGATTGGTTATGAGTTCCTCTGATGTCATAAAGCTACAGCATGATGGCATCTGACGTGAGATCAAGCAAAAGGATACATTTTTCATGGAATTGAAATAGGTAGCCTGCTAGACAGGACTTCCAGCTGAAGACAAAGATGTTAAAATGAAAGAAACTAGGGCAATATTAGAGACTTATACATTTGTTTGGGATGTATGACGTTAGCACGCATACTATTACCACTCATACCTTTACAACACGGTATTTACAATGAATACCGTTACAACGCATAGCGCTTTGAGGTGCTGGATAGTGGTAAGTGTAATTTTATATTCCAACTCCAGTCCCCGTGGACACTAGGGAAGGTGTTGTATATAAAATTAAACTTATTCCCTATCCTAGAGCGCCCCCCAGCGCAATGCGTTGTAATGGTATGCGTGGTAATGCCTGCGTTGTAATGGTAGTGCGTGGTAAAAAATGCGTGCTAAACGTTGTATACCATTTGTTTGTAGTTATAGGTGATAGTAATATTCTCGAGTTCGCTATTGGTTAACTGATAGGGATGTCCAACAACAAAGATGTTAGAATCTGTTGTTCATAGTTTTTAATATTACCACTAACTATAGCATAAGCCTTCCTACAAAAAGGTATCAGGTCACTCCATAGTTATTGCTGTACCATAACCTAACAGAATTGCAGTGAGAAGGATCCCCTGTCCCATGGCTAGCATTTACATCTTTTTATTTACATCCTAACATTATTTCTAGCGTGGTGTAGAGAGTCATAGCAAATAAGGCTTTGGATTGAGAGAAGTATGCTAGGTTGAAAATAAAATTGAGGTTTGAATTTTTAAGTGAGCTGTGGATTTTCGCATTGTAACAGGCGCCATAGTACTAATTATTGGCACAGTATACAAATATATTTGTTGTGTTGCATTAGATTGGAAATGTTCAAGTTCTGTTAATGAACTAACAGTTGACTTTTCCATCTGCAGATTATACAGAATGACCAGCAGAGGGAGTGATGCCGGAAACCATTTCCCTGCATTGCTGAGACCCAAAAAAAAAAAAAGTCGCCAGCCTTCGACTTCCTTGATCAATTTACATGGTAGGTGAAACTCTCATTTAATCGTTTTCCTTGTGTTTGAAAGAATTTCAGGGCGTCTGATGGCTCTCGGCACCTTTTAGTGGGGTCTTCTGCATAAATATTATTTGTCCAGACTGAAGCCATATGGATGACGCTATTGGCATAAATGATAGTTTATGAAAGACGTTGACTGTCTACAAGGCTGAAAATCCTACTTGAGATACTAGTGCAAGCAATTTATCATCACAGGAAATTAGTGTCTTTGAAGCTGGAATGAGTTATCTTATGTTAGAGCGATTGACTTACTTTGAAAGACGGGAAGCTTATTTAACCTGCCTTCCTGCACTCTGTATGTGGGACTCTGATACTCAAGATGGATTGCTCTTTCGGATACTCTGTGTTCTTGTCACTCTAACCCACTTTCAAAAGGGGAGCCCAGTTCTTTCAATGGTGCAGAGTACTTTCCCAATACACTTCCACCTTGGCTTGCAGTCATAATAGCAGATAGTTAACTAGGGCGGAATTGCTAATGTCTCATTGTCCTGTGTTGTAGTCACCAGGGTGATTGCTTATGAGTTCCTCTGATGTCATAAAGCTACAGCATGATGGCATCTGACGTGAGATCAAGCAAATGGATACATTTTTCATGGAATTGAAATAGGTAGCCTGCTAGACAGGACTTCCAGCTGAAGACAAAGATGTTAAAATGAAAAACTAGGACAATATTAGAGACTTATACATTTGTTTGGGATGTATGACGTTAGCATGCATACTATTACCATGCATACCTTTACAACGCGGTATTTACAACGAATACAGTTACAACGCATAGCGCTTTGAGGTGCTGGATAGTGGTAAGTATAATTTTATATTCCAACTCCAGTCCCCGTGGACACTAGGGAAGGTGTTGGATATAAAATTAAACGTATTCCCTATCCTAGAGCGCCCCCCAGCGCAATGCGTTGTAATGGTATGCGTGGTAATGCCTGCGTTGTAATGGTAGTGCGTGGTAAAAAATGCGTGCTAAACGTTGTATACCATTTGTTTGTAGTTGAAGGTGATAGTAATATTCTCGAGTTCTCTATTGGTTAACTGATAGGGATGTGCAACAACAAAGATGTTAGAATCTGTTGTTCATAGTTTTTAATATTACCACTAACTATAGCATAAGCCTTCCTACAAAAACTTATCAGGTCACTCCATAGTTATTGCTGTACCATAACCTAACAGAATTGCAGTGAGAAGGATCCCCTGTCACATGGCTAGCATTTACATCTTCTTATTTACATCCTAATATTGGTTCTAGCGTGGTGTAGAGAGTCATAGCAAATAAGGCTTTGGATTGAGAGAAGTATGCTAGGTTGAAAATCAAATTGAGGTTTAAATTTTTAAGTGAGCTGTGGATTTTCGCATTGTAACAGGCGCCATAGTACTAATTATTGGCACAGTATACAAATATATTTGTTGTGTTGCATTAGTTTGGAAATGTTCAAGTTCTGTTAATGAACTAACAGTTGACTTTTCCATCTGCAGATTATACTGAATGACCAGCAGAGGGAGTGATGCCGGAAACCATTTCCCTGCATTGCTGAGACCCAAAAAAAAAAAAAGTCGCCAGCCTTCGACTTCCTTGATCAATTTACATGGTAGGTGAAACTCTCATTTAATCGTTTTCCTTGTGTTTGAAAGAATTTCAGGGCGTCTGATGGCTCTCAGCACCTTTTAGAGGGGTCTTCTGCATAAATATTATTTGTCCAGACTGAAGCCATATGGATGACGCTATTGGCATAAATGATAGTTTATGAAAGACGTTGACTGTCTACAAGGCTGAAAATCCTACTTGAGATACTAGTGCAAGCAATTTATCATCACAGGAAATTAGTGTCTTTGAAGCTGGAATGAGTTGTCTTATGTTAGAGCGATTGACTTACTTTGAAAGACGGGAAGCTTATTTAACCTGCCTTCCTGCACTCTGTATGTGGGACTCTGATACTCAAGATGGATTGCTCTTTCGGATACTCTGTGTTCTTTTCACTCTAACCCACTTTCAAAAGGGGAGCCCAGTTCTTTCAATGGTGCAGAGTACTTTCCCAATACACTTCCACCTTGGCTTGCAGTCATAATAGCAGATAGTTAACTAGGGCGGAATTGCTAATGTCTCATTGTCCTGTGTTGTAGTCACCAGGGTGATTGGTTATGAGTTCCTCTGATGTCATAAAGCTACAGCATGATGGCATCTGACGTGAGAGCAAGCAAAAGGATACATTTTTCATGGAATTGAAATAGGTAGCCTGCTAGACAGGACTTCCAGCTGAAGACAAAGATGTTAAAATGAAAGAAACTAGGGCAATATTAGAGACTTATACATTTGTTTGGGATGTATGACGTTAGCACGCATACTATTACCACTCATACCTTTACAACACGGTATTTACAATGAATACCGTTACAACGCATAGCGCTTTGAGGTGCTGGATAGTGGTAAGTGTAATTTTATATTCCAACTCCAGTCCCCGTGGACACTAGGGAAGGTGTTGTATATAAAATTAAACTTATTCCCTATCCTAGAGCGCCCCCCAGCGCAATGCGTTGTAATGGTATGGGTGGTAATGCCTGCGTTGTAATGGTAGTGCGTGGTAAAAAATGCGTGCTAAACGTTGTATACCATTTGTTTGTAGTTATAGGTGATAGTAATATTCTCGAGTTCGCTATTGGTTAACTGATAGGGATGTCCAACAACAAAGATGCTAGAATCTGTTGTTCATAGTTTTTAATATTACCACTAACTATAGCATAAGCCTTCCTACAAAAAGGTATCAGGTCACTCCATAGTTATTGCTGTACCATAACCTAACAGAATTGCAGTGAGAAGGATCCCCTGTCCCATGGCTAGCATTTACATCTTTTTATTTACATCCTAACATTATTTCTAGCGTGGTGTAGAGAGTCATAGCAAATAAGGCTTTGGATTGAGAGAAGTATGCTAGGTTGAAAATAAAATTGAGGTTTGAATTTTTAAGTGAGCTGTGGATTTTCGCATTGTAACAGGCGCCATAGTACTAATTATTGGCACAGTATACAAATATATTTGTTGTGTTGCATTAGTTTGGAAATGTTCAAGTTCTGTTAATGAACTAACAGTTGACTTTTCCATCTGCAGATTATACTGAATGACCAGCAGAGGGAGTGATGCCGGAAACCATTTCCCTGCATTGCTGAGACCCAAAAAAAAAAAAAGTCGCCAGCCTTCGACTTCCTTGATCAATTTACATGGTAGGTGAAACTCTCATTTAATCGTTTTCCTTGTGTTTGAAAGAATTTCAGGGCGTCTGATGGCTCTCAGCACCTTTTAGAGGGGTCTTCTGCATAAATATTATTTGTCCAGACTGAAGCCATATGGATGACGCTATTGGCATAAATGATAGTTTATGAAAGACGTTGACTGTCTACAAGGCTGAAAATCCTACTTGAGATACTAGTGCAAGCAATTTATCATCACAGGAAATTAGTGTCTTTGAAGCTGGAATGAGTTGTCTTATGTTAGAGCGATTGACTTACTTTGAAAGAGGGGAAGCTTATTTAACCTGCCTTCCTGCACTCTGTATGTGGGACTCTGATACTCAAGATGGATTGCTCTTTCGGATACTCTGTGTTCTTGTCACTCTAACCCACTTTCAAAAGGGGAGCCCAGTTCTTTCAATGGTGCAGAGTACTTTCCCAATACACTTCCACCTTGGCTTGCAGTCATAATAGCAGATAGTTAACTAGGGCGGAATTGCTAATGTCTCATTGTCCTGTGTTGTAGTCACCAGGGAGATTGGTTATGAGTTCCTCTGATGTCATAAAGCTACAGCATGATGGCATCTGACGTGAGATCAAGCAAAAGGATACATTTCTCATGGAATTGAAATAGGTAGCCTGCTAGACAGGACTTCCAGCTGAAGACAAAGATGTTAAAATGAAAGAAACTAGGGCAATATTAGAGACTTATACATTTGTTTGGGATGTATGACGTTAGCACGCATACTATTACCACTCATACCTTTACAACACGGTATTTACAATGAATACCGTTACAACGCATAGCGCTTTGAGGTGCTGGATAGTGGTAAGTGTAATTTTATATTCCAACTCCAGTCCCCGTGGACACTAGGGAAGGTGTTGTATATAAAATTAAACTTATTCCCTATCCTAGAGCGCCCCCCAGCGCAATGCGTTGTAATGGTATGCGTGGTAATGCCTGCGTTGTAATGGTAGTGCGTGGTAAAAAATGCGTGCTAAACGTTGTATACCATTTGTTTGTAGTTATAGGTGATAGTAATATTCTCGAGTTCGCTATTGGTTAACTGATAGGGATGTCCAACAACAAAGATGTTAGAATCTGTTGTTCATAGTTTTTAATATTACCACTAACTATAGCATAAGCCTTCCTACAAAAAGGTATCAGGTCACTCCATAGTTATTGCTGTACCATAACCTAACAGAATTGCAGTGAGAAGGATCCCCTGTCCCATGGCTAGCATTTACATCTTTTTATTTACATCCTAACATTATTTCTAGCGTGGTGTAGAGAGTCATAGCAAATAAGGCTTTGGATTGAGAGAAGTATGCTAGGTTGAAAATAAAATTGAGGTTTGAATTTTTAAGTGAGCTGTGGATTTTCGCATTGTAACAGGCGCCATAGTACTAATTATTGGCACAGTATACAAATATATTTGTTGTGTTGCATTAGTTTGGAAATGTTCAAGTTCTGTTAATGAACTAACAGTTGACTTTTCCATCTGCAGATTATACAGAATGACCAGCAGAGGGAGTGATGCCGGAAACCATTTCCCTGCATTGCTGAGACCCAAAAAAAAAAAAAGTCGCCAGCCTTCGACTTCCTTGATCAATTTACATGGTAGGTGAAACTCTCATTTAATCGTTTTCCTTGTGTTTGAAAGAATTTCAGGGCGTCTGATGGCTCTCGGCACCTTTTAGTGGGGTCTTCTGCATAAATATTATTTGTCCAGACTGAAGCCATATGGATGACGCTATTGGCATAAATGATAGTTTATGAAAGACGTTGACTGTCTACAAGGCTGAAAATCCTACTTGAGATACTAGTGCAAGCAATTTATCATCACAGGAAATTAGTGTCTTTGAAGCTGGAATGAGTTATCTTATGTTAGAGCGATTGACTTACTTTGAAAGACGGGAAGCTTATTTAACCTGCCTTCCTGCACTCTGTATGTGGGACTCTGATACTCAAGATGGATTGCTCTTTCGGATACTCTGTGTTCTTGTCACTCTAACCCACTTTCAAAAGGGGAGCCCAGTTCTTTCAATGGTGCAGAGTACTTTCCCAATACACTTCCACCTTGGCTTGCAGTCATAATAGCAGATAGTTAACTAGGGCGGAATTGCTAATGTCTCATTGTCCTGTGTTGTAGTCACCAGGGTGATTGCTTATGAGTTCCTCTGATGTCATAAAGCTACAGCATGATGGCATCTGACGTGAGATCAAGCAAATGGATACATTTTTCATGGAATTGAAATAGGTAGCCTGCTAGACAGGACTTCCAGCTGAAGACAAAGATGTTAAAATGAAAAACTAGGACAATATTAGAGACTTATACATTTGTTTGGGATGTATGACGTTAGCATGCATACTATTACCATGCATACCTTTACAACGCGGTATTTACAACGAATACAGTTACAACGCATAGCGCTTTGAGGTGCTGGATAGTGGTAAGTATAATTTTATATTCCAACTCCAGTCCCCGTGGACACTAGGGAAGGTGTTGGATATAAAATTAAACGTATTCCCTATCCTAGAGCGCCCCCCAGCGCAATGCGTTGTAATGGTATGCGTGGTAATGCCTGCGTTGTAATGGTAGTGCGTGGTAAAAAATGCGTGCTAAACGTTGTATACCATTTGTTTGTAGTTGAAGGTGATAGTAATATTCTCGAGTTCTCTATTGGTTAACTGATAGGGATGTGCAACAACAAAGATGTTAGAATCTGTTGTTCATAGTTTTTAATATTACCACTAACTATAGCATAAGCCTTCCTACAAAAACTTATCAGGTCACTCCATAGTTATTGCTGTACCATAACCTAACAGAATTGCAGTGAGAAGGATCCCCTGTCACATGGCTAGCATTTACATCTTCTTATTTACATCCTAATATTGGTTCTAGCGTGGTGTAGAGAGTCATAGCAAATAAGGCTTTGGATTGAGAGAAGTATGCTAGGTTGAAAATCAAATTGAGGTTTAAATTTTTAAGTGAGCTGTGGATTTTCGCATTGTAACAGGCGCCATAGTACTAATTATTGGCACAGTATACAAATATATTTGTTGTGTTGCATTAGTTTGGAAATGTTCAAGTTCTGTTAATGAACTAACAGTTGACTTTTCCATCTGCAGATTATACTGAATGACCAGCAGAGGGAGTGATGCCGGAAACCATTTCCCTGCATTGCTGAGACCCAAAAAAAAAAAAAGTCGCCAGCCTTCGACTTCCTTGATCAATTTACATGGTAGGTGAAACTCTCATTTAATCGTTTTCCTTGTGTTTGAAAGAATTTCAGGGCGTCTGATGGCTCTCAGCACCTTTTAGAGGGGTCTTCTGCATAAATATTATTTGTCCAGACTGAAGCCATATGGATGACGCTATTGGCATAAATGATAGTTTATGAAAGACGTTGACTGTCTACAAGGCTGAAAATCCTACTTGAGATACTAGTGCAAGCAATTTATCATCACAGGAAATTAGTGTCTTTGAAGCTGGAATGAGTTGTCTTATGTTAGAGCGATTGACTTACTTTGAAAGACGGGAAGCTTATTTAACCTGCCTTCCTGCACTCTGTATGTGGGACTCTGATACTCAAGATGGATTGCTCTTTCGGATACTCTGTGTTCTTTTCACTCTAACCCACTTTCAAAAGGGGAGCCCAGTTCTTTCAATGGTGCAGAGTACTTTCCCAATACACTTCCACCTTGGCTTGCAGTCATAATAGCAGATAGTTAACTAGGGCGGAATTGCTAATGTCTCATTGTCCTGTGTTGTAGTCACCAGGGTGATTGGTTATGAGTTCCTCTGATGTCATAAAGCTACAGCATGATGGCATCTGACGTGAGAGCAAGCAAAAGGATACATTTTTCATGGAATTGAAATAGGTAGCCTGCTAGACAGGACTTCCAGCTGAAGACAAAGATGTTAAAATGAAAGAAACTAGGGCAATATTAGAGACTTATACATTTGTTTGGGATGTATGACGTTAGCACGCATACTATTACCACTCATACCTTTACAACACGGTATTTACAATGAATACCGTTACAACGCATAGCGCTTTGAGGTGCTGGATAGTGGTAAGTGTAATTTTATATTCCAACTCCAGTCCCCGTGGACACTAGGGAAGGTGTTGTATATAAAATTAAACTTATTCCCTATCCTAGAGCGCCCCCCAGCGCAATGCGTTGTAATGGTATGGGTGGTAATGCCTGCGTTGTAATGGTAGTGCGTGGTAAAAAATGCGTGCTAAACGTTGTATACCATTTGTTTGTAGTTATAGGTGATAGTAATATTCTCGAGTTCGCTATTGGTTAACTGATAGGGATGTCCAACAACAAAGATGCTAGAATCTGTTGTTCATAGTTTTTAATATTACCACTAACTATAGCATAAGCCTTCCTACAAAAAGGTATCAGGTCACTCCATAGTTATTGCTGTACCATAACCTAACAGAATTGCAGTGAGAAGGATCCCCTGTCCCATGGCTAGCATTTACATCTTTTTATTTACATCCTAACATTATTTCTAGCGTGGTGTAGAGAGTCATAGCAAATAAGGCTTTGGATTGAGAGAAGTATGCTAGGTTGAAAATAAAATTGAGGTTTGAATTTTTAAGTGAGCTGTGGATTTTCGCATTGTAACAGGCGCCATAGTACTAATTATTGGCACAGTATACAAATATATTTGTTGTGTTGCATTAGTTTGGAAATGTTCAAGTTCTGTTAATGAACTAACAGTTGACTTTTCCATCTGCAGATTATACTGAATGACCAGCAGAGGGAGTGATGCCGGAAACCATTTCCCTGCATTGCTGAGACCCAAAAAAAAAAAAAGTCGCCAGCCTTCGACTTCCTTGATCAATTTACATGGTAGGTGAAACTCTCATTTAATCGTTTTCCTTGTGTTTGAAAGAATTTCAGGGCGTCTGATGGCTCTCAGCACCTTTTAGAGGGGTCTTCTGCATAAATATTATTTGTCCAGACTGAAGCCATATGGATGACGCTATTGGCATAAATGATAGTTTATGAAAGACGTTGACTGTCTACAAGGCTGAAAATCCTACTTGAGATACTAGTGCAAGCAATTTATCATCACAGGAAATTAGTGTCTTTGAAGCTGGAATGAGTTGTCTTATGTTAGAGCGATTGACTTACTTTGAAAGAGGGGAAGCTTATTTAACCTGCCTTCCTGCACTCTGTATGTGGGACTCTGATACTCAAGATGGATTGCTCTTTCGGATACTCTGTGTTCTTGTCACTCTAACCCACTTTCAAAAGGGGAGCCCAGTTCTTTCAATGGTGCAGAGTACTTTCCCAATACACTTCCACCTTGGCTTGCAGTCATAATAGCAGATAGTTAACTAGGGCGGAATTGCTAATGTCTCATTGTCCTGTGTTGTAGTCACCAGGGTGATTGGTTATGAGTTCCTCTGATGTCATAAATCTACAGCATGATGGCATCTGACGTGAGATCAAGCAAATGGATACATTTTTCATGGAATTGAAATAGGTAGCCTGCTAGACAGGACTTCCAGCTGAAGACAAAGATGTTAAAATGAAAGAAACTAGGACAATATTAGAGACTTATACATTTGTTTGGGATGTATGACGTTAGCACGCATACTATTACCATGCATACCTTTACAACGCGGTATTTACAACGAATACAGTTACAACGCATAGCGCTTTGAGGTGCTGGATAGTGCTAAGTATAATTTTATATTCCAACTCCAGTCCCCGTGGACACTAGGGAAGGTGTTGGATATAAAATTAAACGTATTCCCTATCCTAGAGCGCCCCCCAGCGCAATGCGTTGTAATGGTATGCGTGGTAATGCCTGCGTTGAAATGGTAGTGCGTGGTAAAAAATGCGTGCTAAACGTTGTATACCATTTGTTTGTAGTTGAAGGTGATAGTAATATTCTCGAGTTCTCTATTGGTTAACTGATAGGGATGTGCAACAACAAAGATGTTAGAATCTGTTGTTCATAGTTTTTAATATTACCACTAACTATAGCATAAGCCTTCCTACAAAAACTTATCAGGTCACTCCATAGTTATTGCTGTACCATAACCTAACAGAATTGCAGTGAGAAGGATCCCCTGTCACATGGCTAGCATTTACATCTTCTTATTTACATCCTAATATTGGTTCTAGCGTGGTGTAGAGAGTCATAGCAAATAAGGCTTTGGATTGAGAGAAGTATGCTAGGTTGAAAATAAAATTGAGGTTTGAATTTTTAAGTGAGCTGTGGATTTTCGCATTGTAACAGGCGCCATAGTACTAATTATTGGCACAGTATACAAATATATTTGTTGTGTTGCATTAATTTGGAAATGTTCAAGTTCTGTTAATGAACTAACAGTTGACTTTTCCATCTGCAGATTATACTGAATGACCAGCAGAGGGAGTGATGCCGGAAACCATTTCCCTGCATTGCTGAGACCCAAAAAAAATAAAGTCGCCAGCCTTCGACTTCCTTGATCAATTTACATGGTAGGTGAAACTCTCATTTAATCGTTTTCCTTGTGTTTGAAAGAATTTCAGGGCGTCTGATGGCTCTCAGCACCTTTTAGTGGGGTCTTCTGCATAAATATTATTTGTCCAGACTGAAGCCATATGGATGACGCTATTGGCATAAATGATAGTTTATGAAAGACGTTGACTGTCTACAAGGCTGAAAATCCTACTTGAGATACTAGTGCAAGCAATTTATCATCACAGGAAATTAGTGTCTTTGAAGCTGGAATGAGTTGTCTTATGTTAGAGCGATTGACTTACTTTGAAAGACGGGAAGCTTATTTAACCTGCCTTCCTGCACTCTGTATGTGGGACTCTGATACTCAAGATGGATTGCTCTTTCGGATACTCTGTGTTCTTTTCACTCTAACCCACTTTCAAAAGGGGAGCCCAGTTCTTTCAATGGTGCAGAGTACTTTCCCAATACACTTCCACCTTGGCTTGCAGTCATAATAGCAGATAGTTAACTAGGGCGGAATTGCTAATGTCTCATTGTCCTGTGTTGTAGTCACCAGGGAGATTGGTTATGAGTTCCTCTGATGTCATAAAGCTACAGCATGATGGCATCTGACGTGAGATCAAGCAAAAGGATACATTTCTCATGGAATTGAAATAGGTAGCCTGCTAGACAGGACTTCCAGCTGAAGACAAAGATGTTAAAATGAAAGAAACTAGGGCAATATTAGAGACTTATACATTTGTTTGGGATGTATGACGTTAGCACGCATACTATTACCACTCATACCTTTACAACACGGTATTTACAATGAATACCGTTACAACGCATAGCGCTTTGAGGTGCTGGATAGTGGTAAGTGTAATTTTATATTCCAACTCCAGTCCCCGTGGACACTAGGGAAGGTGTTGTATATAAAATTAAACTTATTCCCTATCCTAGAGCGCCCCCCAGCGCAATGCGTTGTAATGGTATGCGTGGTAATGCCTGCGTTGTAATGGTAGTGCGTGGTAAAAAATGCGTGCTAAACGTTGTATACCATTTGTTTGTAGTTATAGGTGATAGTAATATTCTCGAGTTCGCTATTGGTTAACTGATAGGGATGTCCAACAACAAAGATGTTAGAATCTGTTGTTCATAGTTTTTAATATTACCACTAACTATAGCATAAGCCTTCCTACAAAAAGGTATCAGGTCACTCCATAGTTATTGCTGTACCATAACCTAACAGAATTGCAGTGAGAAGGATCCCCTGTCCCATGGCTAGCATTTACATCTTTTTATTTACATCCTAACATTATTTCTAGCGTGGTGTAGAGAGTCATAGCAAATAAGGCTTTGGATTGAGAGAAGTATGCTAGGTTGAAAATAAAATTGAGGTTTGAATTTTTAAGTGAGCTGTGGATTTTCGCATTGTAACAGGCGCCATAGTACTAATTATTGGCACAGTATACAAATATATTTGTTGTGTTGCATTAGTTTGGAAATGTTCAAGTTCTGTTAATGAACTAACAGTTGACTTTTCCATCTGCAGATTATACAGAATGACCAGCAGAGGGAGTGATGCCGGAAACCATTTCCCTGCATTGCTGAGACCCAAAAAAAAAAAAAGTCGCCAGCCTTCGACTTCCTTGATCAATTTACATGGTAGGTGAAACTCTCATTTAATCGTTTTCCTTGTGTTTGAAAGAATTTCAGGGCGTCTGATGGCTCTCGGCACCTTTTAGTGGGGTCTTCTGCATAAATATTATTTGTCCAGACTGAAGCCATATGGATGACGCTATTGGCATAAATGATAGTTTATGAAAGACGTTGACTGTCTACAAGGCTGAAAATCCTACTTGAGATACTAGTGCAAGCAATTTATCATCACAGGAAATTAGTGTCTTTGAAGCTGGAATGAGTTATCTTATGTTAGAGCGATTGACTTACTTTGAAAGACGGGAAGCTTATTTAACCTGCCTTCCTGCACTCTGTATGTGGGACTCTGATACTCAAGATGGATTGCTCTTTCGGATACTCTGTGTTCTTGTCACTCTAACCCACTTTCAAAAGGGGAGCCCAGTTCTTTCAATGGTGCAGAGTACTTTCCCAATACACTTCCACCTTGGCTTGCAGTCATAATAGCAGATAGTTAACTAGGGCGGAATTGCTAATGTCTCATTGTCCTGTGTTGTAGTCACCAGGGTGATTGCTTATGAGTTCCTCTGATGTCATAAAGCTACAGCATGATGGCATCTGACGTGAGATCAAGCAAATGGATACATTTTTCATGGAATTGAAATAGGTAGCCTGCTAGACAGGACTTCCAGCTGAAGACAAAGATGTTAAAATGAAAAACTAGGACAATATTAGAGACTTATACATTTGTTTGGGATGTATGACGTTAGCATGCATACTATTACCATGCATACCTTTACAACGCGGTATTTACAACGAATACAGTTACAACGCATAGCGCTTTGAGGTGCTGGATAGTGGTAAGTATAATTTTATATTCCAACTCCAGTCCCCGTGGACACTAGGGAAGGTGTTGGATATAAAATTAAACGTATTCCCTATCCTAGAGCGCCCCCCAGCGCAATGCGTTGTAATGGTATGCGTGGTAATGCCTGCGTTGTAATGGTAGTGCGTGGTAAAAAATGCGTGCTAAACGTTGTATACCATTTGTTTGTAGTTGAAGGTGATAGTAATATTCTCGAGTTCTCTATTGGTTAACTGATAGGGATGTGCAACAACAAAGATGTTAGAATCTGTTGTTCATAGTTTTTAATATTACCACTAACTATAGCATAAGCCTTCCTACAAAAACGTATCAGGTCACTCCATAGTTATTGCTGTACCATAACCTAACAGAATTGCAGTGAGAAGGATCCCCTGTCACATGGCTAGCATTTACATCTTCTTATTTACATCCTAATATTGGTTCTAGCGTGGTGTAGAGAGTCATAGCAAATAAGGCTTTGGATTGAGAGAAGTATGCTAGGTTGAAAATCAAATTGAGGTTTAAATTTTTAAGTGAGCTGTGGATTTTCGCATTGTAACAGGCGCCATAGTACTAATTATTGGCACAGTATACAAATATATTTGTTGTGTTGCATTAGTTTGGAAATGTTCAAGTTCTGTTAATGAACTAACAGTTGACTTTTCCATCTGCAGATTATACTGAATGACCAGCAGAGGGAGTGATGCCGGAAACCATTTCCCTGCATTGCTGAGACCCAAAAAAAAAAAAAGTCGCCAGCCTTCGACTTCCTTGATCAATTTACATGGTAGGTGAAACTCTCATTTAATCGTTTTCCTTGTGTTTGAAAGAATTTCAGGGCGTCTGATGGCTCTCAGCACCTTTTAGAGGGGTCTTCTGCATAAATATTATTTGTCCAGACTGAAGCCATATGGATGACGCTATTGGCATAAATGATAGTTTATGAAAGACGTTGACTGTCTACAAGGCTGAAAATCCTACTTGAGATACTAGTGCAAGCAATTTATCATCACAGGAAATTAGTGTCTTTGAAGCTGGAATGAGTTGTCTTATGTTAGAGCGATTGACTTACTTTGAAAGACGGGAAGCTTATTTAACCTGCCTTCCTGCACTCTGTATGTGGGACTCTGATACTCAAGATGGATTGCTCTTTCGGATACTCTGTGTTCTTTTCACTCTAACCCACTTTCAAAAGGGGAGCCCAGTTCTTTCAATGGTGCAGAGTACTTTCCCAATACACTTCCACCTTGGCTTGCAGTCATAATAGCAGATAGTTAACTAGGGCGGAATTGCTAATGTCTCATTGTCCTGTGTTGTAGTCACCAGGGTGATTGGTTATGAGTTCCTCTGATGTCATAAAGCTACAGCATGATGGCATCTGACGTGAGAGCAAGCAAAAGGATACATTTTTCATGGAATTGAAATAGGTAGCCTGCTAGACAGGACTTCCAGCTGAAGACAAAGATGTTAAAATGAAAGAAACTAGGGCAATATTAGAGACTTATACATTTGTTTGGGATGTATGACGTTAGCACGCATACTATTACCACTCATACCTTTACAACACGGTATTTACAATGAATACCGTTACAACGCATAGCGCTTTGAGGTGCTGGATAGTGGTAAGTGTAATTTTATATTCCAACTCCAGTCCCCGTGGACACTAGGGAAGGTGTTGTATATAAAATTAAACTTATTCCCTATCCTAGAGCGCCCCCCAGCGCAATGCGTTGTAATGGTATGGGTGGTAATGCCTGCGTTGTAATGGTAGTGCGTGGTAAAAAATGCGTGCTAAACGTTGTATACCATTTGTTTGTAGTTATAGGTGATAGTAATATTCTCGAGTTCGCTATTGGTTAACTGATAGGGATGTCCAACAACAAAGATGCTAGAATCTGTTGTTCATAGTTTTTAATATTACCACTAACTATAGCATAAGCCTTCCTACAAAAAGGTATCAGGTCACTCCATAGTTATTGCTGTACCATAACCTAACAGAATTGCAGTGAGAAGGATCCCCTGTCCCATGGCTAGCATTTACATCTTTTTATTTACATCCTAACATTATTTCTAGCGTGGTGTAGAGAGTCATAGCAAATAAGGCTTTGGATTGAGAGAAGTATGCTAGGTTGAAAATAAAATTGAGGTTTGAATTTTTAAGTGAGCTGTGGATTTTCGCATTGTAACAGGCGCCATAGTACTAATTATTGGCACAGTATACAAATATATTTGTTGTGTTGCATTAGTTTGGAAATGTTCAAGTTCTGTTAATGAACTAACAGTTGACTTTTCCATCTGCAGATTATACTGAATGACCAGCAGAGGGAGTGATGCCGGAAACCATTTCCCTGCATTGCTGAGACCCAAAAAAAAAAAAAGTCGCCAGCCTTCGACTTCCTTGATCAATTTACATGGTAGGTGAAACTCTCATTTAATCGTTTTCCTTGTGTTTGAAAGAATTTCAGGGCGTCTGATGGCTCTCAGCACCTTTTAGAGGGGTCTTCTGCATAAATATTATTTGTCCAGACTGAAGCCATATGGATGACGCTATTGGCATAAATGATAGTTTATGAAAGACGTTGACTGTCTACAAGGCTGAAAATCCTACTTGAGATACTAGTGCAAGCAATTTATCATCACAGGAAATTAGTGTCTTTGAAGCTGGAATGAGTTGTCTTATGTTAGAGCGATTGACTTACTTTGAAAGAGGGGAAGCTTATTTAACCTGCCTTCCTGCACTCTGTATGTGGGACTCTGATACTCAAGATGGATTGCTCTTTCGGATACTCTGTGTTCTTGTCACTCTAACCCACTTTCAAAAGGGGAGCCCAGTTCTTTCAATGGTGCAGAGTACTTTCCCAATACACTTCCACCTTGGCTTGCAGTCATAATAGCAGATAGTTAACTAGGGCGGAATTGCTAATGTCTCATTGTCCTGTGTTGTAGTCACCAGGGAGATTGGTTATGAGTTCCTCTGATGTCATAAAGCTACAGCATGATGGCATCTGACGTGAGATCAAGCAAAAGGATACATTTCTCATGGAATTGAAATAGGTAGCCTGCTAGACAGGACTTCCAGCTGAAGACAAAGATGTTAAAATGAAAGAAACTAGGGCAATATTAGAGACTTATACATTTGTTTGGGATGTATGACGTTAGCACGCATACTATTACCACTCATACCTTTACAACACGGTATTTACAATGAATACCGTTACAACGCATAGCGCTTTGAGGTGCTGGATAGTGGTAAGTGTAATTTTATATTCCAACTCCAGTCCCCGTGGACACTAGGGAAGGTGTTGTATATAAAATTAAACTTATTCCCTATCCTAGAGCGCCCCCCAGCGCAATGCGTTGTAATGGTATGCGTGGTAATGCCTGCGTTGTAATGGTAGTGCGTGGTAAAAAATGCGTGCTAAACGTTGTATACCATTTGTTTGTAGTTATAGGTGATAGTAATATTCTCGAGTTCGCTATTGGTTAACTGATAGGGATGTCCAACAACAAAGATGTTAGAATCTGTTGTTCATAGTTTTTAATATTACCACTAACTATAGCATAAGCCTTCCTACAAAAAGGTATCAGGTCACTCCATAGTTATTGCTGTACCATAACCTAACAGAATTGCAGTGAGAAGGATCCCCTGTCCCATGGCTAGCATTTACATCTTTTTATTTACATCCTAACATTATTTCTAGCGTGGTGTAGAGAGTCATAGCAAATAAGGCTTTGGATTGAGAGAAGTATGCTAGGTTGAAAATAAAATTGAGGTTTGAATTTTTAAGTGAGCTGTGGATTTTCGCATTGTAACAGGCGCCATAGTACTAATTATTGGCACAGTATACAAATATATTTGTTGTGTTGCATTAGTTTGGAAATGTTCAAGTTCTGTTAATGAACTAACAGTTGACTTTTCCATCTGCAGATTATACAGAATGACCAGCAGAGGGAGTGATGCCGGAAACCATTTCCCTGCATTGCTGAGACCCAAAAAAAAAAAAAGTCGCCAGCCTTCGACTTCCTTGATCAATTTACATGGTAGGTGAAACTCTCATTTAATCGTTTTCCTTGTGTTTGAAAGAATTTCAGGGCGTCTGATGGCTCTCGGCACCTTTTAGTGGGGTCTTCTGCATAAATATTATTTGTCCAGACTGAAGCCATATGGATGACGCTATTGGCATAAATGATAGTTTATGAAAGACGTTGACTGTCTACAAGGCTGAAAATCCTACTTGAGATACTAGTGCAAGCAATTTATCATCACAGGAAATTAGTGTCTTTGAAGCTGGAATGAGTTATCTTATGTTAGAGCGATTGACTTACTTTGAAAGACGGGAAGCTTATTTAACCTGCCTTCCTGCACTCTGTATGTGGGACTCTGATACTCAAGATGGATTGCTCTTTCGGATACTCTGTGTTCTTGTCACTCTAACCCACTTTCAAAAGGGGAGCCCAGTTCTTTCAATGGTGCAGAGTACTTTCCCAATACACTTCCACCTTGGCTTGCAGTCATAATAGCAGATAGTTAACTAGGGCGGAATTGCTAATGTCTCATTGTCCTGTGTTGTAGTCACCAGGGTGATTGCTTATGAGTTCCTCTGATGTCATAAAGCTACAGCATGATGGCATCTGACGTGAGATCAAGCAAATGGATACATTTTTCATGGAATTGAAATAGGTAGCCTGCTAGACAGGACTTCCAGCTGAAGACAAAGATGTTAAAATGAAAAACTAGGACAATATTAGAGACTTATACATTTGTTTGGGATGTATGACGTTAGCATGCATACTATTACCATGCATACCTTTACAACGCGGTATTTACAACGAATACAGTTACAACGCATAGCGCTTTGAGGTGCTGGATAGTGGTAAGTATAATTTTATATTCCAACTCCAGTCCCCGTGGACACTAGGGAAGGTGTTGGATATAAAATTAAACGTATTCCCTATCCTAGAGCGCCCCCCAGCGCAATGCGTTGTAATGGTATGCGTGGTAATGCCTGCGTTGTAATGGTAGTGCGTGGTAAAAAATGCGTGCTAAACGTTGTATACCATTTGTTTGTAGTTGAAGGTGATAGTAATATTCTCGAGTTCTCTATTGGTTAACTGATAGGGATGTGCAACAACAAAGATGTTAGAATCTGTTGTTCATAGTTTTTAATATTACCACTAACTATAGCATAAGCCTTCCTACAAAAACTTATCAGGTCACTCCATAGTTATTGCTGTACCATAACCTAACAGAATTGCAGTGAGAAGGATCCCCTGTCACATGGCTAGCATTTACATCTTCTTATTTACATCCTAATATTGGTTCTAGCGTGGTGTAGAGAGTCATAGCAAATAAGGCTTTGGATTGAGAGAAGTATGCTAGGTTGAAAATCAAATTGAGGTTTAAATTTTTAAGTGAGCTGTGGATTTTCGCATTGTAACAGGCGCCATAGTACTAATTATTGGCACAGTATACAAATATATTTGTTGTGTTGCATTAGTTTGGAAATGTTCAAGTTCTGTTAATGAACTAACAGTTGACTTTTCCATCTGCAGATTATACTGAATGACCAGCAGAGGGAGTGATGCCGGAAACCATTTCCCTGCATTGCTGAGACCCAAAAAAAAAAAAAGTCGCCAGCCTTCGACTTCCTTGATCAATTTACATGGTAGGTGAAACTCTCATTTAATCGTTTTCCTTGTGTTTGAAAGAATTTCAGGGCGTCTGATGGCTCTCAGCACCTTTTAGAGGGGTCTTCTGCATAAATATTATTTGTCCAGACTGAAGCCATATGGATGACGCTATTGGCATAAATGATAGTTTATGAAAGACGTTGACTGTCTACAAGGCTGAAAATCCTACTTGAGATACTAGTGCAAGCAATTTATCATCACAGGAAATTAGTGTCTTTGAAGCTGGAATGAGTTGTCTTATGTTAGAGCGATTGACTTACTTTGAAAGACGGGAAGCTTATTTAACCTGCCTTCCTGCACTCTGTATGTGGGACTCTGATACTCAAGATGGATTGCTCTTTCGGATACTCTGTGTTCTTTTCACTCTAACCCACTTTCAAAAGGGGAGCCCAGTTCTTTCAATGGTGCAGAGTACTTTCCCAATACACTTCCACCTTGGCTTGCAGTCATAATAGCAGATAGTTAACTAGGGCGGAATTGCTAATGTCTCATTGTCCTGTGTTGTAGTCACCAGGGTGATTGGTTATGAGTTCCTCTGATGTCATAAAGCTACAGCATGATGGCATCTGACGTGAGAGCAAGCAAAAGGATACATTTTTCATGGAATTGAAATAGGTAGCCTGCTAGACAGGACTTCCAGCTGAAGACAAAGATGTTAAAATGAAAGAAACTAGGGCAATATTAGAGACTTATACATTTGTTTGGGATGTATGACGTTAGCACGCATACTATTACCACTCATACCTTTACAACACGGTATTTACAATGAATACCGTTACAACGCATAGCGCTTTGAGGTGCTGGATAGTGGTAAGTGTAATTTTATATTCCAACTCCAGTCCCCGTGGACACTAGGGAAGGTGTTGTATATAAAATTAAACTTATTCCCTATCCTAGAGCGCCCCCCAGCGCAATGCGTTGTAATGGTATGGGTGGTAATGCCTGCGTTGTAATGGTAGTGCGTGGTAAAAAATGCGTGCTAAACGTTGTATACCATTTGTTTGTAGTTATAGGTGATAGTAATATTCTCGAGTTCGCTATTGGTTAACTGATAGGGATGTCCAACAACAAAGATGCTAGAATCTGTTGTTCATAGTTTTTAATATTACCACTAACTATAGCATAAGCCTTCCTACAAAAAGGTATCAGGTCACTCCATAGTTATTGCTGTACCATAACCTAACAGAATTGCAGTGAGAAGGATCCCCTGTCCCATGGCTAGCATTTACATCTTTTTATTTACATCCTAACATTATTTCTAGCGTGGTGTAGAGAGTCATAGCAAATAAGGCTTTGGATTGAGAGAAGTATGCTAGGTTGAAAATAAAATTGAGGTTTGAATTTTTAAGTGAGCTGTGGATTTTCGCATTGTAACAGGCGCCATAGTACTAATTATTGGCACAGTATACAAATATATTTGTTGTGTTGCATTAGTTTGGAAATGTTCAAGTTCTGTTAATGAACTAACAGTTGACTTTTCCATCTGCAGATTATACTGAATGACCAGCAGAGGGAGTGATGCCGGAAACCATTTCCCTGCATTGCTGAGACCCAAAAAAAAAAAAAGTCGCCAGCCTTCGACTTCCTTGATCAATTTACATGGTAGGTGAAACTCTCATTTAATCGTTTTCCTTGTGTTTGAAAGAATTTCAGGGCGTCTGATGGCTCTCAGCACCTTTTAGAGGGGTCTTCTGCATAAATATTATTTGTCCAGACTGAAGCCATATGGATGACGCTATTGGCATAAATGATAGTTTATGAAAGACGTTGACTGTCTACAAGGCTGAAAATCCTACTTGAGATACTAGTGCAAGCAATTTATCATCACAGGAAATTAGTGTCTTTGAAGCTGGAATGAGTTGTCTTATGTTAGAGCGATTGACTTACTTTGAAAGAGGGGAAGCTTATTTAACCTGCCTTCCTGCACTCTGTATGTGGGACTCTGATACTCAAGATGGATTGCTCTTTCGGATACTCTGTGTTCTTGTCACTCTAACCCACTTTCAAAAGGGGAGCCCAGTTCTTTCAATGGTGCAGAGTACTTTCCCAATACACTTCCACCTTGGCTTGCAGTCATAATAGCAGATAGTTAACTAGGGCGGAATTGCTAATGTCTCATTGTCCTGTGTTGTAGTCACCAGGGTGATTGGTTATGAGTTCCTCTGATGTCATAAATCTACAGCATGATGGCATCTGACGTGAGATCAAGCAAATGGATACATTTTTCATGGAATTGAAATAGGTAGCCTGCTAGACAGGACTTCCAGCTGAAGACAAAGATGTTAAAATGAAAGAAACTAGGACAATATTAGAGACTTATACATTTGTTTGGGATGTATGACGTTAGCACGCATACTATTACCATGCATACCTTTACAACGCGGTATTTACAACGAATACAGTTACAACGCATAGCGCTTTGAGGTGCTGGATAGTGCTAAGTATAATTTTATATTCCAACTCCAGTCCCCGTGGACACTAGGGAAGGTGTTGGATATAAAATTAAACGTATTCCCTATCCTAGAGCGCCCCCCAGCGCAATGCGTTGTAATGGTATGCGTGGTAATGCCTGCGTTGAAATGGTAGTGCGTGGTAAAAAATGCGTGCTAAACGTTGTATACCATTTGTTTGTAGTTGAAGGTGATAGTAATATTCTCGAGTTCTCTATTGGTTAACTGATAGGGATGTGCAACAACAAAGATGTTAGAATCTGTTGTTCATAGTTTTTAATATTACCACTAACTATAGCATAAGCCTTCCTACAAAAACTTATCAGGTCACTCCATAGTTATTGCTGTACCATAACCTAACAGAATTGCAGTGAGAAGGATCCCCTGTCACATGGCTAGCATTTACATCTTCTTATTTACATCCTAATATTGGTTCTAGCGTGGTGTAGAGAGTCATAGCAAATAAGGCTTTGGATTGAGAGAAGTATGCTAGGTTGAAAATAAAATTGAGGTTTGAATTTTTAAGTGAGCTGTGGATTTTCGCATTGTAACAGGCGCCATAGTACTAATTATTGGCACAGTATACAAATATATTTGTTGTGTTGCATTAATTTGGAAATGTTCAAGTTCTGTTAATGAACTAACAGTTGACTTTTCCATCTGCAGATTATACTGAATGACCAGCAGAGGGAGTGATGCCGGAAACCATTTCCCTGCATTGCTGAGACCCAAAAAAAATAAAGTCGCCAGCCTTCGACTTCCTTGATCAATTTACATGGTAGGTGAAACTCTCATTTAATCGTTTTCCTTGTGTTTGAAAGAATTTCAGGGCGTCTGATGGCTCTCAGCACCTTTTAGTGGGGTCTTCTGCATAAATATTATTTGTCCAGACTGAAGCCATATGGATGACGCTATTGGCATAAATGATAGTTTATGAAAGACGTTGACTGTCTACAAGGCTGAAAATCCTACTTGAGATACTAGTGCAAGCAATTTATCATCACAGGAAATTAGTGTCTTTGAAGCTGGAATGAGTTGTCTTATGTTAGAGCGATTGACTTACTTTGAAAGACGGGAAGCTTATTTAACCTGCCTTCCTGCACTCTGTATGTGGGACTCTGATACTCAAGATGGATTGCTCTTTCGGATACTCTGTGTTCTTTTCACTCTAACCCACTTTCAAAAGGGGAGCCCAGTTCTTTCAATGGTGCAGAGTACTTTCCCAATACACTTCCACCTTGGCTTGCAGTCATAATAGCAGATAGTTAACTAGGGCGGAATTGCTAATGTCTCATTGTCCTGTGTTGTAGTCACCAGGGAGATTGGTTATGAGTTCCTCTGATGTCATAAAGCTACAGCATGATGGCATCTGACGTGAGATCAAGCAAAAGGATACATTTCTCATGGAATTGAAATAGGTAGCCTGCTAGACAGGACTTCCAGCTGAAGACAAAGATGTTAAAATGAAAGAAACTAGGGCAATATTAGAGACTTATACATTTGTTTGGGATGTATGACGTTAGCACGCATACTATTACCACTCATACCTTTACAACACGGTATTTACAATGAATACCGTTACAACGCATAGCGCTTTGAGGTGCTGGATAGTGGTAAGTGTAATTTTATATTCCAACTCCAGTCCCCGTGGACACTAGGGAAGGTGTTGTATATAAAATTAAACTTATTCCCTATCCTAGAGCGCCCCCCAGCGCAATGCGTTGTAATGGTATGCGTGGTAATGCCTGCGTTGTAATGGTAGTGCGTGGTAAAAAATGCGTGCTAAACGTTGTATACCATTTGTTTGTAGTTATAGGTGATAGTAATATTCTCGAGTTCGCTATTGGTTAACTGATAGGGATGTCCAACAACAAAGATGTTAGAATCTGTTGTTCATAGTTTTTAATATTACCACTAACTATAGCATAAGCCTTCCTACAAAAAGGTATCAGGTCACTCCATAGTTATTGCTGTACCATAACCTAACAGAATTGCAGTGAGAAGGATCCCCTGTCCCATGGCTAGCATTTACATCTTTTTATTTACATCCTAACATTATTTCTAGCGTGGTGTAGAGAGTCATAGCAAATAAGGCTTTGGATTGAGAGAAGTATGCTAGGTTGAAAATAAAATTGAGGTTTGAATTTTTAAGTGAGCTGTGGATTTTCGCATTGTAACAGGCGCCATAGTACTAATTATTGGCACAGTATACAAATATATTTGTTGTGTTGCATTAGTTTGGAAATGTTCAAGTTCTGTTAATGAACTAACAGTTGACTTTTCCATCTGCAGATTATACAGAATGACCAGCAGAGGGAGTGATGCCGGAAACCATTTCCCTGCATTGCTGAGACCCAAAAAAAAAAAAAGTCGCCAGCCTTCGACTTCCTTGATCAATTTACATGGTAGGTGAAACTCTCATTTAATCGTTTTCCTTGTGTTTGAAAGAATTTCAGGGCGTCTGATGGCTCTCGGCACCTTTTAGTGGGGTCTTCTGCATAAATATTATTTGTCCAGACTGAAGCCATATGGATGACGCTATTGGCATAAATGATAGTTTATGAAAGACGTTGACTGTCTACAAGGCTGAAAATCCTACTTGAGATACTAGTGCAAGCAATTTATCATCACAGGAAATTAGTGTCTTTGAAGCTGGAATGAGTTATCTTATGTTAGAGCGATTGACTTACTTTGAAAGACGGGAAGCTTATTTAACCTGCCTTCCTGCACTCTGTATGTGGGACTCTGATACTCAAGATGGATTGCTCTTTCGGATACTCTGTGTTCTTGTCACTCTAACCCACTTTCAAAAGGGGAGCCCAGTTCTTTCAATGGTGCAGAGTACTTTCCCAATACACTTCCACCTTGGCTTGCAGTCATAATAGCAGATAGTTAACTAGGGCGGAATTGCTAAT
Source organism: Lissotriton vulgaris (assembly GCF_964263255.1). NCBI lineage: Eukaryota > Metazoa > Chordata > Amphibia > Caudata > Salamandridae > Lissotriton > Lissotriton vulgaris. The sequence continues at coordinate 1,271,416 of NW_028245779.1, read as the reverse complement.
GTCTCATTGTCCTGTGTTGTAGTCACCAGGGTGATTGCTTATGAGTTCCTCTGATGTCATAAAGCTACAGCATGATGGCATCTGACGTGAGATCAAGCAAATGGATACATTTTTCATGGAATTGAAATAGGTAGCCTGCTAGACAGGACTTCCAGCTGAAGACAAAGATGTTAAAATGAAAAACTAGGACAATATTAGAGACTTATACATTTGTTTGGGATGTATGACGTTAGCATGCATACTATTACCATGCATACCTTTACAACGCGGTATTTACAACGAATACAGTTACAACGCATAGCGCTTTGAGGTGCTGGATAGTGGTAAGTATAATTTTATATTCCAACTCCAGTCCCCGTGGACACTAGGGAAGGTGTTGGATATAAAATTAAACGTATTCCCTATCCTAGAGCGCCCCCCAGCGCAATGCGTTGTAATGGTATGCGTGGTAATGCCTGCGTTGTAATGGTAGTGCGTGGTAAAAAATGCGTGCTAAACGTTGTATACCATTTGTTTGTAGTTGAAGGTGATAGTAATATTCTCGAGTTCTCTATTGGTTAACTGATAGGGATGTGCAACAACAAAGATGTTAGAATCTGTTGTTCATAGTTTTTAATATTACCACTAACTATAGCATAAGCCTTCCTACAAAAACTTATCAGGTCACTCCATAGTTATTGCTGTACCATAACCTAACAGAATTGCAGTGAGAAGGATCCCCTGTCACATGGCTAGCATTTACATCTTCTTATTTACATCCTAATATTGGTTCTAGCGTGGTGTAGAGAGTCATAGCAAATAAGGCTTTGGATTGAGAGAAGTATGCTAGGTTGAAAATCAAATTGAGGTTTAAATTTTTAAGTGAGCTGTGGATTTTCGCATTGTAACAGGCGCCATAGTACTAATTATTGGCACAGTATACAAATATATTTGTTGTGTTGCATTAGTTTGGAAATGTTCAAGTTCTGTTAATGAACTAACAGTTGACTTTTCCATCTGCAGATTATACTGAATGACCAGCAGAGGGAGTGATGCCGGAAACCATTTCCCTGCATTGCTGAGACCCAAAAAAAAAAAAAGTCGCCAGCCTTCGACTTCCTTGATCAATTTACATGGTAGGTGAAACTCTCATTTAATCGTTTTCCTTGTGTTTGAAAGAATTTCAGGGCGTCTGATGGCTCTCAGCACCTTTTAGAGGGGTCTTCTGCATAAATATTATTTGTCCAGACTGAAGCCATATGGATGACGCTATTGGCATAAATGATAGTTTATGAAAGACGTTGACTGTCTACAAGGCTGAAAATCCTACTTGAGATACTAGTGCAAGCAATTTATCATCACAGGAAATTAGTGTCTTTGAAGCTGGAATGAGTTGTCTTATGTTAGAGCGATTGACTTACTTTGAAAGACGGGAAGCTTATTTAACCTGCCTTCCTGCACTCTGTATGTGGGACTCTGATACTCAAGATGGATTGCTCTTTCGGATACTCTGTGTTCTTTTCACTCTAACCCACTTTCAAAAGGGGAGCCCAGTTCTTTCAATGGTGCAGAGTACTTTCCCAATACACTTCCACCTTGGCTTGCAGTCATAATAGCAGATAGTTAACTAGGGCGGAATTGCTAATGTCTCATTGTCCTGTGTTGTAGTCACCAGGGTGATTGGTTATGAGTTCCTCTGATGTCATAAAGCTACAGCATGATGGCATCTGACGTGAGAGCAAGCAAAAGGATACATTTTTCATGGAATTGAAATAGGTAGCCTGCTAGACAGGACTTCCAGCTGAAGACAAAGATGTTAAAATGAAAGAAACTAGGGCAATATTAGAGACTTATACATTTGTTTGGGATGTATGACGTTAGCACGCATACTATTACCACTCATACCTTTACAACACGGTATTTACAATGAATACCGTTACAACGCATAGCGCTTTGAGGTGCTGGATAGTGGTAAGTGTAATTTTATATTCCAACTCCAGTCCCCGTGGACACTAGGGAAGGTGTTGTATATAAAATTAAACTTATTCCCTATCCTAGAGCGCCCCCCAGCGCAATGCGTTGTAATGGTATGGGTGGTAATGCCTGCGTTGTAATGGTAGTGCGTGGTAAAAAATGCGTGCTAAACGTTGTATACCATTTGTTTGTAGTTATAGGTGATAGTAATATTCTCGAGTTCGCTATTGGTTAACTGATAGGGATGTCCAACAACAAAGATGCTAGAATCTGTTGTTCATAGTTTTTAATATTACCACTAACTATAGCATAAGCCTTCCTACAAAAAGGCATCAGGTCACTCCATAGTTATTGCTGTACCATAACCTAACAGAATTGCAGTGAGAAGGATCCCCTGTCCCATGGCTAGCATTTACATCTTTTTATTTACATCCTAACATTATTTCTAGCGTGGTGTAGAGAGTCATAGCAAATAAGGCTTTGGATTGAGAGAAGTATGCTAGGTTGAAAATAAAATTGAGGTTTGAATTTTTAAGTGAGCTGTGGATTTTCGCATTGTAACAGGCGCCATAGTACTAATTATTGGCACAGTATACAAATATATTTGTTGTGTTGCATTAGTTTGGAAATGTTCAAGTTCTGTTAATGAACTAACAGTTGACTTTTCCATCTGCAGATTATACTGAATGACCAGCAGAGGGAGTGATGCCGGAAACCATTTCCCTGCATTGCTGAGACCCAAAAAAAAAAAAAGTCGCCAGCCTTCGACTTCCTTGATCAATTTACATGGTAGGTGAAACTCTCATTTAATCGTTTTCCTTGTGTTTGAAAGAATTTCAGGGCGTCTGATGGCTCTCAGCACCTTTTAGAGGGGTCTTCTGCATAAATATTATTTGTCCAGACTGAAGCCATATGGATGACGCTATTGGCATAAATGATAGTTTATGAAAGACGTTGACTGTCTACAAGGCTGAAAATCCTACTTGAGATACTAGTGCAAGCAATTTATCATCACAGGAAATTAGTGTCTTTGAAGCTGGAATGAGTTGTCTTATGTTAGAGCGATTGACTTACTTTGAAAGAGGGGAAGCTTATTTAACCTGCCTTCCTGCACTCTGTATGTGGGACTCTGATACTCAAGATGGATTGCTCTTTCGGATACTCTGTGTTCTTGTCACTCTAACCCACTTTCAAAAGGGGAGCCCAGTTCTTTCAATGGTGCAGAGTACTTTCCCAATACACTTCCACCTTGGCTTGCAGTCATAATAGCAGATAGTTAACTAGGGCGGAATTGCTAATGTCTCATTGTCCTGTGTTGTAGTCACCAGGGTGATTGGTTATGAGTTCCTCTGATGTCATAAATCTACAGCATGATGGCATCTGACGTGAGATCAAGCAAATGGATACATTTTTCATGGAATTGAAATAGGTAGCCTGCTAGACAGGACTTCCAGCTGAAGACAAAGATGTTAAAATGAAAGAAACTAGGACAATATTAGAGACTTATACATTTGTTTGGGATGTATGACGTTAGCACGCATACTATTACCATGCATACCTTTACAACGCGGTATTTACAACGAATACAGTTACAACGCATAGCGCTTTGAGGTGCTGGATAGTGCTAAGTATAATTTTATATTCCAACTCCAGTCCCCGTGGACACTAGGGAAGGTGTTGGATATAAAATTAAACGTATTCCCTATCCTAGAGCGCCCCCCAGCGCAATGCGTTGTAATGGTATGCGTGGTAATGCCTGCGTTGAAATGGTAGTGCGTGGTAAAAAATGCGTGCTAAACGTTGTATACCATTTGTTTGTAGTTGAAGGTGATAGTAATATTCTCGAGTTCTCTATTGGTTAACTGATAGGGATGTGCAACAACAAAGATGTTAGAATCTGTTGTTCATAGTTTTTAATATTACCACTAACTATAGCATAAGCCTTCCTACAAAAACTTATCAGGTCACTCCATAGTTATTGCTGTACCATAACCTAACAGAATTGCAGTGAGAAGGATCCCCTGTCACATGGCTAGCATTTACATCTTCTTATTTACATCCTAATATTGGTTCTAGCGTGGTGTAGAGAGTCATAGCAAATAAGGCTTTGGATTGAGAGAAGTATGCTAGGTTGAAAATCAAATTGAGGTTTAAATTTTTAAGTGAGCTGTGGATTTTCGCATTGTAACAGGCGCCATAGTACTAATTATTGGCACAGTATACAAATATATTTGTTGTGTTGCATTAGTTTGGAAATGTTCAAGTTCTGTTAATGAACTAACAGTTGACTTTTCCATCTGCAGATTATACTGAATGACCAGCAGAGGGAGTGATGCCGGAAACCATTTCCCTGCATTGCTGAGACCCAAAAAAAAAAAAAGTCGCCAGCCTTCGACTTCCTTGATCAATTTACATGGTAGGTGAAACTCTCATTTAATCGTTTTCCTTGTGTTTGAAAGAATTTCAGGGCGTCTGATGGCTCTCAGCACCTTTTAGAGGGGTCTTCTGCATAAATATTATTTGTCCAGACTGAAGCCATATGGATGACGCTATTGGCATAAATGATAGTTTATGAAAGACGTTGACTGTCTACAAGGCTGAAAATCCTACTTGAGATACTAGTGCAAGCAATTTATCATCACAGGAAATTAGTGTCTTTGAAGCTGGAATGAGTTGTCTTATGTTAGAGCGATTGACTTACTTTGAAAGACGGTAAGCTTATTTAACCTGCCTTCCTGCACTCTGTATGTGGGACTCTGATACTCAAGATGGATTGCTCTTTCGGATACTCTGTGTTCTTTTCACTCTAACCCACTTTCAAAAGGGGAGCCCAGTTCTTTCAATGGTGCAGAGTACTTTCCCAATACACTTCCACCTTGGCTTGCAGTCATAATAGCAGATAGTTAACTAGGGCGGAATTGCTAATGTCTCATTGTCCTGTGTTGTAATCACCAGGGTGATTGGTTATGAGTTCCTCTGATGTCATAAAGCTACAGCATGATGGCATCTGACGTGAGATCAAGCAAAAGGATACATTTTTCATGGAATTGAAATAGGTAGCCTGCTAGACAGGACTTCCAGCTGAAGACAAAGATGTTAAAATGAAAGAAACTAGGGCAATATTAGAGACTTATACATTTGTTTGGGATGTATGACGTTAGCACGCATACTATTACCACTCATACCTTTACAACACGGTATTTACAATGAATACCGTTACAACGCATAGCGCTTTGAGGTGCTGGATAGTGGTAAGTGTAATTTTATATTCCAACTCCAGTCCCCGTGGACACTAGGGAAGGTGTTGTATATAAAATTAAACTTATTCCCTATCCTAGAGCGCCCCCCAGCGCAATGCGTTGTAATGGTATGCGTGGTAATGCCTGCGTTGTAATGGTAGTGCGTGGTAAAAAATGCGTGCTAAACGTTGTATACCATTTGTTTGTAGTTATAGGTGATAGTAATATTCTCGAGTTCGCTATTGGTTAACTGATAGGGATGTCCAACAACAAAGATGTTAGAATCTGTTGTTCATAGTTTTTAATATTACCACTAACTATAGCATAAGCCTTCCTACAAAAAGGTATCAGGTCACTCCATAGTTATTGCTGTACCATAACCTAACAGAATTGCAGTGAGAAGGATCCCCTGTCCCATGGCTAGCATTTACATCTTTTTATTTACATCCTAACATTATTTCTAGCGTGGTGTAGAGAGTCATAGCAAATAAGGCTTTGGATTGAGAGAAGTATGCTAGGTTGAAAATAAAATTGAGGTTTGAATTTTTAAGTGAGCTGTGGATTTTCGCATTGTAACAGGCGCCATAGTACTAATTATTGGCACAGTATACAAATATATTTGTTGTGTTGCATTAGTTTGGAAATGTTCAAGTTCTGTTAATGAACTAACAGTTGACTTTTCCATCTGCAGATTATACAGAATGACCAGCAGAGGGAGTGATGCCGGAAACCATTTCCCTGCATTGCTGAGACCCAAAAAAAAAAAAAGTCGCCAGCCTTCGACTTCCTTGATCAATTTACATGGTAGGTGAAACTCTCATTTAATCGTTTTCCTTGTGTTTGAAAGAATTTCAGGGCGTCTGATGGCTCTCAGCACCTTTTAGAGGGGTCTTCTGCATAAATATTATTTGTCCAGACTGAAGCCATATGGATGACGCTATTGGCATAAATGATAGTTTATGAAAGACGTTGACTGTCTACAAGGCTGAAAATCCTACTTGAGATACTAGTGCAAGCAATTTATCATCACAGGAAATTAGTGTCTTTGAAGCTGGAATGAGTTGTCTTATGTTAGAGCGATTGACTTACTTTGAAAGACGGGAAGCTTATTTAACCTGCCTTCCTGCACTCTGTATGTGGGACTCTGATACTCAAGATGGATTGCTCTTTCGGATACTCTGTGTTCTTTTCACTCTAACCCACTTTCAAAAGGGGAGCCCAGTTCTTTCAATGGTGCAGAGTACTTTCCCAATACACTTCCACCTTGGCTTGCAGTCATAATAGCAGATAGTTAACTAGGGCGGAATTGCTAATGTCTCATTGTCCTGTGTTGTAATCACCAGGGTGATTGGTTATGAGTTCCTCTGATGTCATAAAGCTACAGCATGATGGCATCTGACGTGAGATCAAGCAAAAGGATACATTTTTCATGGAATTGAAATAGGTAGCCTGCTAGACAGGACTTCCAGCTGAAGACAAAGATGTTAAAATGAAAGAAACTAGGGCAATATTAGAGACTTATACATTTGTTTGGGATGTATGACGTTAGCACGCATACTATTACCACTCATACCTTTACAACACGGTATTTACAATGAATACCGTTACAACGCATAGCGCTTTGAGGTGCTGGATAGTGGTAAGTGTAATTTTATATTCCAACTCCAGTCCCCGTGGACACTAGGGAAGGTGTTGTATATAAAATTAAACTTATTCCCTATCCTAGAGCGCCCCCCAGCGCAATGCGTTGTAATGGTATGCGTGGTAATGGTAGTGCGTGGTAAAAAATGCGTGCTAAACGTTGTATACCATTTGTTTGTAGTTATAGGTGATAGTAATATTCTCGAGTTCGCTATTGGTTAACTGATAGGGATGTCCAACAACAAAGATGTTAGAATCTGTTGTTCATAGTTTTTAATATTACCACTAACTATAGCATAAGCCTTCCTACAAAAAGGTATCAGGTCACTCCATAGTTATTGCTGTACCATAACCTAACAGAATTGCAGTGAGAAGGATCCCCTGTCCCATGGCTAGCATTTACATCTTTTTATTTACATCCTAACATTATTTCTAGCGTGGTGTAGAGAGTCATAGCAAATAAGGCTTTGGATTGAGAGAAGTATGCTAGGTTGAAAATAAAATTGAGGTTTGAATTTTTAAGTGAGCTGTGGATTTTCGCATTGTAACAGGCGCCATAGTACTAATTATTGGCACAGTATACAAATATATTTGTTGTGTTGCATTAGTTTGGAAATGTTCAAGTTCTGTTAATGAACTAACAGTTGACTTTTCCATCTGCAGATTATACAGAATGACCAGCAGAGGGAGTGATGCCGGAAACCATTTCCCTGCATTGCTGAGACCCAAAAAAAAAAAAAGTCGCCAGCCTTCGACTTCCTTGATCAATTTACATGGTAGGTGAAACTCTCATTTAATCGTTTTCCTTGTGTTTGAAAGAATTTCAGGGCGTCTGATGGCTCTCAGCACCTTTTAGAGGGGTCTTCTGCATAAATATAATTTGTCCAGACTGAAGCCATATGGATGACGCTATTGGCATAAATGATAGTTTATGAAAGACGTTGATGTCTACAAGGCTGAAAATCCTACTTGAGATACTAGTGCAAGCAATTTATCATCACAGGAAATTAGTGTCTTTGAAGCTGGAATGAGTTGTCTTATGTTAGAGCGATTGACTTACTTTGAAAGACGGGAAGCTTATTTAACCTGCCTTCCTGCACTCTGTATGTGGGACTCTGATACTCAAGATGGATTGCTCTTTCGGATACTCTGTGTTCTTTTCACTCTAACCCACTTTCAAAAGGGGAGCCCAGTTCTTTCAATGGTGCAGAGTACTTTCCCAATACACTTCCACCTTGGCTTGCAGTCATAATAGCAGATAGTTAACTAGGGCGGAATTGCTAATGTCTCATTGTCCTGTGTTGTAATCACCAGGGTGATTGGTTATGAGTTCCTCTGATGTCATAAAGCTACAGCATGATGGCATCTGACGTGAGATCAAGCAAAAGGATACATTTTTCATGGAATTGAAATAGGTAGCCTGCTAGACAGGACTTCCAGCTGAAGACAAAGATGTTAAAATGAAAGAAACTAGGGCAATATTAGAGACTTATACATTTGTTTGGGATGTATGACGTTAGCACGCATACTATTACCACTCATACCTTTACAACACGGTATTTACAATGAATACCGTTACAACGCATAGCGCTTTGAGGTGCTGGATAGTGGTAAGTGTAATTTTATATTCCAACTCCAGTCCCCGTGGACACTAGGGAAGGTGTTGTATATAAAATTAAACTTATTCCCTATCCTAGAGCGCCCCCCAGCGCAATGCGTTGTAATGGTATGCGTGGTAATGCCTGCGTTGTAATGGTAGTGCGTGGTAAAAAATGCGTGCTAAACGTTGTATACCATTTGTTTGTAGTTATAGGTGATAGTAATATTCTCGAGTTCGCTATTGGTTAACTGATAGGGATGTCCAACAACAAAGATGTTAGAATCTGTTGTTCATAGTTTTTAATATTACCACTAACTATAGCATAAGCCTTCCTACAAAAAGGTATCAGGTCACTCCATAGTTATTGCTGTACCATAACCTAACAGAATTGCAGTGAGAAGGATCCCCTGTCCCATGGCTAGCATTTACATCTTTTTATTTACATCCTAACATTATTTCTAGCGTGGTGTAGAGAGTCATAGCAAATAAGGCTTTGGATTGAGAGAAGTATGCTAGGTTGAAAATAAAATTGAGGTTTGAATTTTTAAGTGAGCTGTGGATTTTCGCATTGTAACAGGCGCCATAGTACTAATTATTGGCACAGTATACAAATATATTTGTTGTGTTGCATTAGTTTGGAAATGTTCAAGTTCTGTTAATGAACTAACAGTTGACTTTTCCATCTGCAGATTATACAGAATGACCAGCAGAGGGAGTGATGCCGGAAACCATTTCCCTGCATTGCTGAGACCCAAAAAAAAAAAAAGTCGCCAGCCTTCGACTTCCTTGATCAATTTACATGGTAGGTGAAACTCTCATTTAATCGTTTTCCTTGTGTTTGAAAGAATTTCAGGGCGTCTGATGGCTCTCAGCACCTTTTAGAGGGGTCTTCTGCATAAATATTATTTGTCCAGACTGAAGCCATATGGATGACGCTATTGGCATAAATGATAGTTTATGAAAGACGTTGACTGTCTACAAGGCTGAAAATCCTACTTGAGATACTAGTGCAAGCAATTTATCATCACAGGAAATTAGTGTCTTTGAAGCTGGAATGAGTTGTCTTATGTTAGAGCGATTGACTTACTTTGAAAGACGGGAAGCTTATTTAACCTGCCTTCCTGCACTCTGTATGTGGGACTCTGATACTCAAGATGGATTGCTCTTTCGGATACTCTGTGTTCTTTTCACTCTAACCCACTTTCAAAAGGGGAGCCCAGTTCTTTCAATGGTGCAGAGTACTTTCCCAATACACTTCCACCTTGGCTTGCAGTCATAATAGCAGATAGTTAACTAGGGCGGAATTGCTAATGTCTCATTGTCCTGTGTTGTAATCACCAGGGTGATTGGTTATGAGTTCCTCTGATGTCATAAAGCTACAGCATGATGGCATCTGACGTGAGATCAAGCAAAAGGATACATTTTTCATGGAATTGAAATAGGTAGCCTGCTAGACAGGACTTCCAGCTGAAGACAAAGATGTTAAAATGAAAGAAACTAGGGCAATATTAGAGACTTATACATTTGTTTGGGATGTATGACGTTAGCACGCATACTATTACCACTCATACCTTTACAACACGGTATTTACAATGAATACCGTTACAACGCATAGCGCTTTGAGGTGCTGGATAGTGGTAAGTGTAATTTTATATTCCAACTCCAGTCCCCGTGGACACTAGGGAAGGTGTTGTATATAAAATTAAACTTATTCCCTATCCTAGAGCGCCCCCCAGCGCAATGCGTTGTAATGGTATGCGTGGTAATGCCTGCGTTGTAATGGTAGTGCGTGGTAAAAAATGCGTGCTAAACGTTGTATACCATTTGTTTGTAGTTATAGGTGATAGTAATATTCTCGAGTTCGCTATTGGTTAACTGATAGGGATGTCCAACAACAAAGATGTTAGAATCTGTTGTTCATAGTTTTTAATATTACCACTAACTATAGCATAAGCCTTCCTACAAAAAGGTATCAGGTCACTCCATAGTTATTGCTGTACCATAACCTAACAGAATTGCAGTGAGAAGGATCCCCTGTCCCATGGCTAGCATTTACATCTTTTTATTTACATCCTAACATTATTTCTAGCGTGGTGTAGAGAGTCATAGCAAATAAGGCTTTGGATTGAGAGAAGTATGCTAGGTTGAAAATAAAATTGAGGTTTGAATTTTTAAGTGAGCTGTGGATTTTCGCATTGTAACAGGCGCCATAGTACTAATTATTGGCACAGTATACAAATATATTTGTTGTGTTGCATTAGTTTGGAAATGTTCAAGTTCTGTTAATGAACTAACAGTTGACTTTTCCATCTGCAGATTATACAGAATGACCAGCAGAGGGAGTGATGCCGGAAACCATTTCCCTGCATTGCTGAGACCCAAAAAAAAAAAAAGTCGCCAGCCTTCGACTTCCTTGATCAATTTACATGGTAGGTGAAACTCTCATTTAATCGTTTTCCTTGTGTTTGAAAGAATTTCAGGGCGTCTGATGGCTCTCAGCACCTTTTAGAGGGGTCTTCTGCATAAATATTATTTGTCCAGACTGAAGCCATATGGATGACGCTATTGGCATAAATGATAGTTTATGAAAGACGTTGACTGTCTACAAGGCTGAAAATCCTACTTGAGATACTAGTGCAAGCAATTTATCATCACAGGAAATTAGTGTCTTTGAAGCTGGAATGAGTTGTCTTATGTTAGAGCGATTGACTTACTTTGAAAGACGGGAAGCTTATTTAACCTGCCTTCCTGCACTCTGTATGTGGGACTCTGATACTCAAGATGGATTGCTCTTTCGGATACTCTGTGTTCTTTTCACTCTAACCCACTTTCAAAAGGGGAGCCCAGTTCTTTCAATGGTGCAGAGTACTTTCCCAATACACTTCCACCTTGGCTTGCAGTCATAATAGCAGATAGTTAACTAGGGCGGAATTGCTAATGTCTCATTGTCCTGTGTTGTAGTCACCAGGGTGATTGGTTATGAGTTCCTCTGATGTCATAAAGCTACAGCATGATGGCATCTGACGTGAGATCAAGCAAAAGGATACATTTTTCATGGAATTGAAATAGGTAGCCTGCTAGACAGGACTTCCAGCTGAAGACAAAGATGTTAAAATGAAAGAAACTAGGGCAATATTAGAGACTTATACATTTGTTTGGGATGTATGACGTTAGCACGCATACTATTACCACTCATACCTTTACAACACGGTATTTACAATGAATACCGTTACAACGCATAGCGCTTTGAGGTGCTGGATAGTGGTAAGTGTAATTTTATATTCCAACTCCAGTCCCCGTGGACACTAGGAAAGGTGTTGTATATAAAATTAAACTTATTCCCTATCCTAGAGCGCCCCCCAGCGCAATGCGTTGTAATGGTATGCGCGGTAATGCCTGCGTTGTAATGGTAGTGCGTGGTAAAAAATGCGTGCTAAACGTTGTATACCATTTGTTTGTAGTTATAGGTGATAGTAATATTCTCGAGTTCGCTATTGGTTAACTGATAGGGATGTCCAACAACAAAGATGTTAGAATCTGTTGTTCATAGTTTTTAATATTACCACTAACTATAGCATAAGCCTTCCTACAAAAAGGTATCAGGTCACTCCATAGTTATTGCTGTACCATAACCTAACAGAATTGCAGTGAGAAGGATCCCCTGTCCCATGGCTAGCATTTACATCTTTTTATTTACATCCTAACATTATTTCTAGCGTGGTGTAGAGAGTCATAGCAAATAAGGCTTTGGATTGAGAGAAGTATGCTAGGTTGAAAATAAAATTGAGGTTTGAATTTTTAAGTGAGCTGTGGATTTTCGCATTGTAACAGGCGCCATAGTACTAATTATTGGCACAGTATACAAATATATTTGTTGTGTTGCATTAGTTTGGAAATGTTCAAGTTCTGTTAATGAACTAACAGTTGACTTTTCCATCTGCAGATTATACAGAATGACCAGCAGAGGGAGTGATGCCGGAAACCATTTCCCTGCATTGCTGAGACCCAAAAAAAAAAAAAGTCGCCAGCCTTCGACTTCCTTGATCAATTTACATGGTAGGTGAAACTCTCATTTAATCGTTTTCCTTGTGTTTGAAAGAATTTCAGGGCGTCTGATGGCTCTCAGCACCTTTTAGAGGGGTCTTCTGCATAAATATTATTTGTCCAGACTGAAGCCATATGGATGACGCTATTGGCATAAATGATAGTTTATGAAAGACGTTGACTGTCTACAAGGCTGAAAATCCTACTTGAGATACTAGTGCAAGCAATTTATCATCACAGGAAATTAGTGTCTTTGAAGCTGGAATGAGTTGTCTTATGTTAGAGCGATTGACTTACTTTGAAAGACGGGAAGCTTATTTAACCTGCCTTCCTGCACTCTGTATGTGGGACTCTGATACTCAAGATGGATTGCTCTTTCGGATACTCTGTGTTCTTTTCACTCTAACCCACTTTCAAAAGGGGAGCCCAGTTCTTTCAATGGTGCAGAGTACTTTCCCAATACACTTCCACCTTGGCTTGCAGTCATAATAGCAGATAGTTAACTAGGGCGGAATTGCTAATGTCTCATTGTCCTGTGTTGTAGTCACCAGGGTGATTGGTTATGAGTTCCTCTGATGTCATAAAGCTACAGCATGATGGCATCTGACGTGAGATCAAGCAAAAGGATACATTTTTCATGGAATTGAAATAGGTAGCCTGCTAGACAGGACTTCCAGCTGAAGACAAAGATGTTAAAATGAAAGAAAATAGGGCAATATTAGAGACTTATACATTTGTTTGGGATGTATGACGTTAGCACGCATACTATTACCACTCATACCTTTACAACACGGTATTTACAATGAATACCGTTACAACGCATAGCGCTTTGAGGTGCTGGATAGTGGTAAGTGTAATTTTATATTCCAACTCCAGTCCCCGTGGACACTAGGGAAGGTGTTGTATATAAAATTAAACTTATTCCCTATCCTAGAGCGCCCCCCAGCGCAATGCGTTGTAATGGTATGCGTGGTAATGCCTGCGTTGTAATGGTAGTGCGTGGTAAAAAATGCGTGCTAAACGTTGTATACCATTTGTTTGTAGTTATAGGTGATAGTAATATTCTCGAGTTCGCTATTGGTTAACTGATAGGGATGTCCAACAACAAAGATGTTAGAATCTGTTGTTCATAGTTTTTAATATTACCACTAACTATAGCATAAGCCTTCCTACAAAAAGGTATCAGGTCACTCCATAGTTATTGCTGTACCATAACCTAACAGAATTGCAGTGAGAAGGATCCCCTGTCCCATGGCTAGCATTTACATCTTTTTATTTACATCCTAACATTATTTCTAGCGTGGTGTAGAGAGTCATAGCAAATAAGGCTTTGGATTGAGAGAAGTATGCTAGGTTGAAAATAAAATTGAGGTTTGAATTTTTAAGTGAGCTGTGGATTTTCGCATTGTAACAGGCGCCATAGTACTAATTATTGGCACAGTATACAAATATATTTGTTGTGTTGCATTAGTTTGGAAATGTTCAAGTTCTGTTAATGAACTAACAGTTGACTTTTCCATCTGCAGATTATACAGAATGACCAGCAGAGGGAGTGATGCCGGAAACCATTTCCCTGCATTGCTGAGACCCAAAAAAAAAAAAAGTCGCCAGCCTTCGACTTCCTTGATCAATTTACATGGTAGGTGAAACTCTCATTTAATCGTTTTCCTTGTGTTTGAAAGAATTTCAGGGCGTCTGATGGCTCTCAGCACCTTTTAGAGGAGTCTTCTGCATAAATATTATTTGTCCAGACTGAAGCCATATGGATGACGCTATTGGCATAAATGATAGTTTATGAAAGACGTTGACTGTCTACAAGGCTGAAAATCCTACTTGAGATACTAGTGCAAGCAATTTATCATCACAGGAAATTAGTGTCTTTGAAGCTGGAATGAGTTGTCTTATGTTAGAGCGATTGACTTACTTTGAAAGACGGGAAGCTTATTTAACCTGCCTTCCTGCACTCTGTATGTGGGACTCTGATACTCAAGATGGATTGCTCTTTCGGATACTCTGTGTTCTTTTCACTCTAACCCACTTTCAAAAGGGGAGCCCAGTTCTTTCAATGGTGCAGAGTACTTTCCCAATACACTTCCACCTTGGCTTGCAGTCATAATAGCAGATAGTTAACTAGGGCGGAATTGCTAATGTCTCATTGTCCTGTGTTGTAGTCACCAGGGTGATTGGTTATGAGTTCCTCTGATGTCATAAAGCTACAGCATGATGGCATCTGACGTGAGATCAAGCAAAAGGATACATTTTTCATGGAATTGAAATAGGTAGCCTGCTAGACAGGACTTCCAGCTGAAGACAAAGATGTTAAAATGAAAGAAACTAGGGCAATATTAGAGACTTATACATTTGTTTGGGATGTATGACGTTAGCACGCATACTATTACCACTCATACCTTTACAACACGGTATTTACAATGAATACCGTTACAACGCATAGCGCTTTGAGGTGCTGGATAGTGGTAAGTGTAATTTTATATTCCAACTCCAGTCCCCGTGGACACTAGGGAAGGTGTTGTATATAAAATTAAACTTATTCCCTATCCTAGAGCGCCCCCCAGCGCAATGCGTTGTAATGGTATGCGTGGTAATGCCTGCGTTGTAATGGTAGTGCGTGGTAAAAAATGCGTGCTAAACGTTGTATACCATTTGTTTGTAGTTATAGGTGATAGTAATATTCTCGAGTTCGCTATTGGTTAACTGATAGGGATGTCCAACAACAAAGATGTTAGAATCTGTTGTTCATAGTTTTTAATATTACCACTAACTATAGCATAAGCCTTCCTACAAAAAGGTATCAGGTCACTCCATAGTTATTGCTGTACCATAACCTAACAGAATTGCAGTGAGAAGGATCCCCTGTCCCATGGCTAGCATTTACATCTTTTTATTTACATCCTAACATTATTTCTAGCGTGGTGTAGAGAGTCATAGCAAATAAGGCTTTGGATTGAGAGAAGTATGCTAGGTTGAAAATAAAATTGAGGTTTGAATTTTTAAGTGAGCTGTGGATTTTCGCATTGTAACAGGCGCCATAGTACTAATTATTGGCACAGTATACAAATATATTTGTTGTGTTGCATTAGTTTGGAAATGTTCAAGTTCTGTTAATGAACTAACAGTTGACTTTTCCATCTGCAGATTATACAGAATGACCAGCAGAGGGAGTGATGCCGGAAACCATTTCCCTGCATTGCTGAGACCCAAAAAAAAAAAAAGTCGCCAGCCTTCGACTTCCTTGATCAATTTACATGGTAGGTGAAACTCTCATTTAATCGTTTTCCTTGTGTTTGAAAGAATTTCAGGGCGTCTGATGGCTCTCAGCACCTTTTAGAGGGGTCTTCTGCATAAATATTATTTGTCCAGACTGAAGCCATATGGATGACGCTATTGGCATAAATGATAGTTTATGAAAGACGTTGACTGTCTACAAGGCTGAAAATCCTACTTGAGATACTAGTGCAAGCAATTTATCATCACAGGAAATTAGTGTCTTTGAAGCTGGAATGAGTTGTCTTATGTTAGAGCGATTGACTTACTTTGAAAGACGGGAAGCTTATTTAACCTGCCTTCCTGCACTCTGTATGTGGGACTCTGATACTCAAGATGGATTGCTCTTTCGGATACTCTGTGTTCTTTTCACTCTAACCCACTTTCAAAAGGGGAGCCCAGTTCTTTCAATGGTGCAGAGTACTTTCCCAATACACTTCCACCTTGGCTTGCAGTCATAATAGCAAATAGTTAACTAGGGCGGAATTGCTAATGTCTCATTGTCCTGTGTTGTAGTCACCAGGGTGATTGGTTATGAGTTCCTCTGATGTCATAAAGCTACAGCATGATGGCATCTGACGTGAGATCAAGCAAAAGGATACATTTTTCATGGAATTGAAATAGGTAGCCTGCTAGACAGGACTTCCAGCTGAAGACAAAGATGTTAAAATGAAAGAAACTAGGGCAATATTAGAGACTTATACATTTGTTTGGGATGTATGACGTTAGCACGCATACTATTACCACTCATACCTTTACAACACGGTATTTACAACGAATACAGTTACAACGCATAGCGCTTTGAGGTGCTGGATAGTGGTAAGTGTAATTTTATATTCCAACTCCAGTCCCCGTGGACACTAGGGAAGGTGTTGTATATAAAATTAAACTTATTCCCTATCCTAGAGCGCCCCCCAGCGCAATGCGTTGTAATGGTATGCGTGGTAATGCCTGCGTTGTAATGGTAGTGCGTGGTAAAAAATGCGTGCTAAACGTTGTATACCATTTGTTTGTAGTTGAAGGTGATAGTAATATTCTCGAGTTCTCTATTGGTTAACTGATAGGGATGTGCAACAACAAAGATGTTAGAATCTGTTGTTCATAGTTTTTAATATTACCACTAACTATAGCATAAGCCTTCCTACAAAAACTTATCAGGTCACTCCATAGTTATTGCTGTACCATAACCTAACAGAATTGCAGTGAGAAGGATCCCCTGTCACATGGCTAGCATTTACATCTTCTTATTTACATCCTAATATTGGTTCTAGCGTGGTGTAGAGAGTCATAGCAAATAAGGCTTTGGATTGAGAGAAGTATGCTAGGTTGAAAATCAAATTGAGGTTGAAATTTTTAAGTGAGCTGTGGATTTTCGCATTGTAACAGGCGCCATAGTACTAATTATTGGCACAGTATACAAATATATTTGTTGTGTTGCATTAGTTTGGAAATGTTCAAGTTCTGTTAATGAACTAACAGTTGACTTTTCCATCTGCAGATTATACTGAATGACCAGCAGAGGGAGTGATGCCGGAAACCATTTCCCTGCATTGCTGAGACCCAAAAAAAATAAAGTCGCCAGCCTTCGACTTCCTTGATCAATTTACATGGTAGGTGAAACTCTCATTTAATCGTTTTCCTTGTGTTTGAAAGAATTTCAGGGCGTCTGATGGCTCTCAGCACCTTTTAGTGGGGTCTTCTGCATAAATATTATTTGTCCAGACTGAAGCCATATGGATGACGCTATTGGCATAAATGATAGTTTATGAAAGACGTTGACTGTCTACAAGGCTGAAAATCCTACTTGAGATACTAGTGCAAGCAATTTATCATCACAGGAAATTAGTGTCTTTGAAGCTGGAATGAGTTGTCTTATGTTAGAGCGATTGACTTACTTTGAAAGACGGGAAGCTTATTTAACCTGCCTTCCTGCACTCTGTATGTGGGACTCTGATACTCAAGATGGATTGCTTTTTCGGATACTCTGTGTTCTTTTCACTCTAACCCACTTTCAAAAGGGGAGCCCAGTTCTTTCAATGGTGCAGAGTACTTTCCCAATACACTTCCACCTTGGCTTGCAGTCATAATAGCAGATAGTTAACTAGGGCGGAATTGCTAATGTCTCATTGTCCTGTGTTGTAGTCACCAGGGAGATTGGTTATGAGTTCCTCTGATGTCATAAAGCTACAGCATGATGGCATCTGACGTGAGATCAAGCAAAAGGATACATTTCTCATGGAATTGAAATAGGTAGCCTGCTAGACAGGACTTCCAGCTGAAGACAAAGATGTTAAAATGAAAGAAACTAGGGCAATATTAGAGACTTATACATTTGTTTGGGATGTATGACGTTAGCACGCATACTATTACCACTCATACCTTTACAACACGGTATTTACAATGAATACCGTTACAACGCATAGCGCTTTGAGGTGCTGGATAGTGGTAAGTGTAATTTTATATTCCAACTCCAGTCCCCGTGGACACTAGGGAAGGTGTTGTATATAAAATTAAACTTATTCCCTATCCTAGAGCGCCCCCCAGCGCAATGCGTTGTAATGGTATGCGTGGTAATGCCTGCGTTGTAATGGTAGTGCGTGGTAAAAAATGCGTGCTAAACGTTGTATACCATTTGTTTGTAGTTATAGGTGATAGTAATATTCTCGAGTTCGCTATTGGTTAACTGATAGGGATGTCCAACAACAAAGATGTTAGAATCTGTTGTTCATAGTTTTTAATATTACCACTAACTATAGCATAAGCCTTCCTACAAAAAGGTATCAGGTCACTCCATAGTTATTGCTGTACCATAACCTAACAGAATTGCAGTGAGAAGGATCCCCTGTCCCATGGCTAGCATTTACATCTTTTTATTTACATCCTAACATTATTTCTAGCGTGGTGTAGAGAGTCATAGCAAATAAGGCTTTGGATTGAGAGAAGTATGCTAGGTTGAAAATAAAATTGAGGTTTGAATTTTTAAGTGAGCTGTGGATTTTCGCATTGTAACAGGCGCCATAGTACTAATTATTGGCACAGTATACAAATATATTTGTTGTGTTGCATTAGTTTGGAAATGTTCAAGTTCTGTTAATGAACTAACAGTTGACTTTTCCATCTGCAGATTATACAGAATGACCAGCAGAGGGAGTGATGCCGGAAACCATTTCCCTGCATTGCTGAGACCCAAAAAAAAAAAAAGTCGCCAGCCTTCGACTTCCTTGATCAATTTACATGGTAGGTGAAACTCTCGTTTAATCGTTTTCCTTGTGTTTGAAAGAATTTCAGGGCGTCTGATGGCTCTCGGCACCTTTTAGTGGGGTCTTCTGCATAAATATTATTTGTCCAGACTGAAGCCATATGGATGACGCTATTGGCATAAATGATAGTTTATGAAAGACGTTGACTGTCTACAAGGCTGAAAATCCTACTTGAGATACTAGTGCAAGCAATTTATCATCACAGGAAATTAGTGTCTTTGAAGCTGGAATGAGTTATCTTATGTTAGAGCGATTGACTTACTTTGAAAGACGGGAAGCTTATTTAACCTGCCTTCCTGCACTCTGTATGTGGGACTCTGATACTCAAGATGGATTGCTCTTTCGGATACTCTGTGTTCTTGTCACTCTAACCCACTTTCAAAAGGGGAGCCCAGTTCTTTCAATGGTGCAGAGTACTTTCCCAATACACTTCCACCTTGGCTTGCAGTCATAATAGCAGATAGTTAACTAGGGCGGAATTGCTAATGTCTCATTGTCCTGTGTTGTAGTCACCAGGGTGATTGGTTATGAGTTCCTCTGATGTCATAAAGCTACAGCATGATGGCATCTGACGTGAGATCAAGCAAATGGATACATTTTTCATGGAATTGAAATAGGTAGCCTGCTAGACAGGACTTCCAGCTGAAGACAAAGATGTTAAAATGAAAAACTAGGACAATATTAGAGACTTATACATTTGTTTGGGATGTATGACGTTAGCATGCATACTATTACCATGCATACCTTTACAACGCGGTATTTACAACGAATACAGTTACAACGCATAGCGCTTTGAGGTGCTGGATAGTGGTAAGTATAATTTTATATTCCAACTCCAGTCCCCGTGGACACTAGGGAAGGTGTTGGATATAAAATTGAACGTATTCCCTATCCTAGAGCGCCCCCCAGCGCAATGCGTTGTAATGGTATGCGTGGTAATGCCTGCGTTGTAATGGTAGTGCGTGGTAAAAAATGCGTGCTAAACGTTGTATACCATTTGTTTGTAGTTGAAGGTGATAGTAATATTCTCGAGTTCTCTATTGGTTAACTGATAGGGATGTGCAACAACAAAGATGTTAGAATCTGTTGTTCATAGTTTTTAATATTACCACTAACTATAGCATAAGCCTTCCTACAAAAACTTATCAGGTCACTCCATAGTTATTGCTGTACCATAACCTAACAGAATTGCAGTGAGAAGGATCCCCTGTCACATGGCTAGCATTTACATCTTCTTATTTACATCCTAATATTGGTTCTAGCGTGGTGTAGAGAGTCATAGCAAATAAGGCTTTGGATTGAGAGAAGTATGCTAGGTTGAAAATCAAATTGAGGTTTAAATTTTTAAGTGAGCTGTGGATTTTCGCATTGTAACAGGCGCCATAGTACTAATTATTGGCACAGTATACAAATATATTTGTTGTGTTGCATTAGTTTGGAAATGTTCAAGTTCTGTTAATGAACTAACAGTTGACTTTTCCATCTGCAGATTATACTGAATGACCAGCAGAGGGAGTGATGCCGGAAACCATTTCCCTGCATTGCTGAGACCCAAAAAAAAAAAAAGTCGCCAGCCTTCGACTTCCTTGATCAATTTACATGGTAGGTGAAACTCTCATTTAATCGTTTTCCTTGTGTTTGAAAGAATTTCAGGGCGTCTGATGGCTCTCAGCACCTTTTAGAGGGGTCTTCTGCATAAATATTATTTGTCCAGACTGAAGCCATATGGATGACGCTATTGGCATAAATGATAGTTTATGAAAGACGTTGACTGTCTACAAGGCTGAAAATCCTACTTGAGATACTAGTGCAAGCAATTTATCATCACAGGAAATTAGTGTCTTTGAAGCTGGAATGAGTTGTCTTATGTTAGAGCGATTGACTTACTTTGAAAGACGGGAAGCTTATTTAACCTGCCTTCCTGCACTCTGTATGTGGGACTCTGATACTCAAGATGGATTGCTCTTTCGGATACTCTGTGTTCTTTTCACTCTAACCCACTTTCAAAAGGGGAGCCCAGTTCTTTCAATGGTGCAGAGTACTTTCCCAATACACTTCCACCTTGGCTTGCAGTCATAATAGCAGATAGTTAACTAGGGCGGAATTGCTAATGTCTCATTGTCCTGTGTTGTAGTCACCAGGGTGATTGGTTATGAGTTCCTCTGATGTCATAAAGCTACAGCATGATGGCATCTGACGTGAGAGCAAGCAAAAGGATACATTTTTCATGGAATTGAAATAGGTAGCCTGCTAGACAGGACTTCCAGCTGAAGACAAAGATGTTAAAATGAAAGAAACTAGGGCAATATTAGAGACTTATACATTTGTTTGGGATGTATGACGTTAGCACGCATACTATTACCACTCATACCTTTACAACACGGTATTTACAATGAATACCGTTACAACGCATAGCGCTTTGAGGTGCTGGATAGTGGTAAGTGTAATTTTATATTCCAACTCCAGTCCCCGTGGACACTAGGGAAGGTGTTGTATATAAAATTAAACTTATTCCCTATCCTAGAGCGCCCCCCAGCGCAATGCGTTGTAATGGTATGGGTGGTAATGCCTGCGTTGTAATGGTAGTGCGTGGTAAAAAATGCGTGCTAAACGTTGTATACCATTTGTTTGTAGTTATAGGTGATAGTAATATTCTCGAGTTCGCTATTGGTTAACTGATAGGGATGTCCAACAACAAAGATGCTAGAATCTGTTGTTCATAGTTTTTAATATTACCACTAACTATAGCATAAGCCTTCCTACAAAAAGGTATCAGGTCACTCCATAGTTATTGCTGTACCATAACCTAACAGAATTGCAGTGAGAAGGATCCCCTGTCCCATGGCTAGCATTTACATCTTTTTATTTACATCCTAACATTATTTCTAGCGTGGTGTAGAGAGTCATAGCAAATAAGGCTTTGGATTGAGAGAAGTATGCTAGGTTGAAAATAAAATTGAGGTTTGAATTTTTAAGTGAGCTGTGGATTTTCGCATTGTAACAGGCGCCATAGTACTAATTATTGGCACAGTATACAAATATATTTGTTGTGTTGCATTAGTTTGGAAATGTTCAAGTTCTGTTAATGAACTAACAGTTGACTTTTCCATCTGCAGATTATACTGAATGACCAGCAGAGGGAGTGATGCCGGAAACCATTTCCCTGCATTGCTGAGACCCAAAAAAAAAAAAGTCGCCAGCCTTCGACTTCCTTGATCAATTTACATGGTAGGTGAAACTCTCATTTAATCGTTTTCCTTGTGTTTGAAAGAATTTCAGGGCGTCTGATGGCTCTCAGCACCTTTTAGAGGGGTCTTCTGCATAAATATTATTTGTCCAGACTGAAGCCATATGGATGACGCTATTGGCATAAATGATAGTTTATGAAAGACGTTGACTGTCTACAAGGCTGAAAATCCTACTTGAGATACTAGTGCAAGCAATTTATCATCACAGGAAATTAGTGTCTTTGATGCTGGAATGAGTTGTCTTATGTTAGAGCGATTGACTTACTTTGAAAGAGGGGAAGCTTATTTAACCTGCCTTCCTGCACTCTGTATGTGGGACTCTGATACTCAAGATGGATTGCTCTTTCGGATACTCTGTGTTCTTGTCACTCTAACCCACTTTCAAAAGGGGAGCCCAGTTCTTTCAATGGTGCAGAGTACTTTCCCAATACACTTCCACCTTGGCTTGCAGTCATAATAGCAGATAGTTAACTAGGGCGGAATTGCTAATGTCTCATTGTCCTGTGTTGTAGTCACCAGGGTGATTGGTTATGAGTTCCTCTGATGTCATAAATCTACAGCATGATGGCATCTGACGTGAGATCAAGCAAATGGATACATTTTTCATGGAATTGAAATAGGTAGCCTGCTAGACAGGACTTCCAGCTGAAGACAAAGATGTTAAAATGAAAGAAACTAGGACAATATTAGAGACTTATACATTTGTTTGAGATGTATGACGTTAGCACGCATACTATTACCATGCATACCTTTACAACGCGGTATTTACAACGAATACAGTTACAACGCATAGCGCTTTGAGGTGCTGGATAGTGCTAAGTATAATTTTATATTCCAACTCCAGTCCCCGTGGACACTAGGGAAGGTGTTGGATATAAAATTAAACGTATTCCCTATCCTAGAGCGCCCCCCAGCGCAATGCGTTGTAATGGTATGCGTGGTAATGCCTGCGTTGAAATGGTAGTGCGTGGTAAAAAATGCGTGATAAACGTTGTATACCATTTGTTTGTAGTTGAAGGTGATAGTAATATTCTCGAGTTCTCTATTGGTTAACTGATAGGGATGTGCAACAACAAAGATGTTAGAATCTGTTGTTCATAGTTTTTAATATTACCACTAACTATAGCATAAGCCTTCCTACAAAAACTTATCAGGTCACTCCATAGTTATTGCTGTACCATAACCTAACAGAATTGCAGTGAGAAGGATCCCCTGTCACATGGCTAGCATTTACATCTTCTTATTTACATCCTAATATTGGTTCTAGCGTGGTGTAGAGAGTCATAGCAAATAAGGCTTTGGATTGAGAGAAGTATGCTAGGTTGAAAATAAAATTGAGGTTTGAATTTTTAAGTGAGCTGTGGATTTTCGCATTGTAACAGGCGCCATAGTACTAATTATTGGCACAGTATACAAATATATTTGTTGTGTTGCATTAATTTGGAAATGTTCAAGTTCTGTTAATGAACTAACAGTTGACTTTTCCATCTGCAGATTATACTGAATGACCAGCAGAGGGAGTGATGCCGGAAACCATTTCCCTGCATTGCTGAGACCCAAAAAAAAAAAAGTCGCCAGCCTTCGACTTCCTTGATCAATTTACATGGTAGGTGAAACTCTCATTTAATCGTTTTCCTTGTGTTTGAAAGAATTTCAGGGCGTCTGATGGCTCTCAGCACCTTTTAGTGGGGTCTTCTGCATAAATATTATTTGTCCAGACTGAAGCCATATGGATGACGCTATTGGCATAAATGATAGTTTATGAAAGACGTTGACTGTCTACAAGGCTGAAAATCCTACTTGAGATACTAGTGCAAGCAATTTATCATCACAGGAAATTAGTGTCTTTGAAGCTGGAATGAGTTGTCTTATGTTAGAGCGATTGACTTACTTTGAAAGAGGGGAAGCTTATTTAACCTGCCTTCCTGCACTCTGTATGTGGGACTCTGATACTCAAGATGGATTGCTCTTTCGGATACTCTGTGTTCTTTTCACTCTAACCCACTTTCAAAAGGGGAGCCCAGTTCTTTCAATGGTGCAGAGTACTTTCCCAATACACTTCCACCTTGGCTTGCAGTCATAATAGCAGATAGTTAACTAGGGCGGAATTGCTAATGTCTCATTGTCCTGTGTTGTAGTCACCAGGGAGATTGGTTATGAGTTCCTCTGATGTCATAAAGCTACAGCATGATGGCATCCGACGTGAGATCAAGCAAAAGGATACATTTCTCATGGAATTGAAATAGGTAGCCTGCTAGACAGGACTTCCAGCTGAAGACAAAGATGTTAAAATGAAAGAAACTAGGGCAATATTAGAGACTTATACATTTGTTTGGGATGTATGACGTTAGCACGCATACTATTACCACTCATACCTTTACAACACGGTATTTACAATGAATACCGTTACAACGCATAGCGCTTTGAGGTGCTGGATAGTGGTAAGTGTAATTTTATATTCCAACTCCAGTCCCCGTGGACACTAGGGAAGGTGTTGTATATAAAATTAAACTTATTCCCTATCCTAGAGCGCCCCCCAGCGCAATGCGTTGTAATGGTATGCGTGGTAATGCCTGCGTTGTAATGGTAGTGCGTGGTAAAAAATGCGTGCTAAACGTTGTATACCATTTGTTTGTAGTTATAGGTGATAGTAATATTCTCGAGTTCGCTATTGGTTAACTGATAGGGATGTCCAACAACAAAGATGTTAGAATCTGTTGTTCATAGTTTTTAATATTACCACTAACTATAGCATAAGCCTTCCTACAAAAAGGTATCAGGTCACTCCATAGTTATTGCTGTACCATAACCTAACAGAATTGCAGTGAGAAGGATCCCCTGTCCCATGGCTAGCATTTACATCTTTTTATTTACATCCTAACATTATTTCTAGCGTGGTGTAGAGAGTCATAGCAAATAAGGCTTTGGATTGAGAGAAGTATGCTAGGTTGAAAATAAAATTGAGGTTTGAATTTTTAAGTGAGCTGTGGATTTTCGCATTGTAACAGGCGCCATAGTACTAATTATTGGCACAGTATACAAATATATTTGTTGTGTTGCATTAGTTTGGAAATGTTCAAGTTCTGTTAATGAACTAACAGTTGACTTTTCCATCTGCAGATTATACAGAATGACCAGCAGAGGGAGTGATGCCGGAAACCATTTCCCTGCATTGCTGAGACCCAAAAAAAAAAAAAGTCGCCAGCCTTCGACTTCCTTGATCAATTTACATGGTAGGTGAAACTCTCATTTAATCGTTTTCCTTGTGTTTGAAAGAATTTCAGGGCGTCTGATGGCTCTCAGCACCTTTTAGAGGGGTCTTCTGCATAAATATTATTTGTCCAGACTGAAGCCATATGGATGACGCTATTGGCATAAATGATAGTTTATGAAAGACGTTGACTGTCTACAAGGCTGAAAATCCTACTTGAGATACTAGTGCAAGCAATTTATAATCACAGGAAATTAGTGTCTTTGAAGCTGGAATGAGTTGTCTTATGTTAGAGCGATTGACTTACTTTGAAAGACGGGAAGCTTATTTAACCTGCCTTCCTGCACTCTGTATGTGGGACTCTGATACTCAAGATGGATTGCTCTTTCGGATACTCTGTGTTCTTTTCACTCTAACCCACTTTCAAAAGGGGAGCCCAGTTCTTTCAATGGTGCAGAGTACTTTCCCAATACACTTCCACCTTGGCTTGCAGTCATAATAGCAGATAGTTAACTAGGGCGGAATTGCTAATGTCTCATTGTCCTGTGTTGTAGTCACCAGGGTGATTGGTTATGAGTTCCTCTGATGTCATAAAGCTACAGCATGATGGCATCTGACGTGAGATCAAGCAAAAGGATACATTTTTCATGGAATTGAAATAGGTAGCCTGCTAGACAGGACTTCCAGCTGAAGACAAAGATGTTAAAATGAAAGAAACTAGGGCAATATTAGAGACTTATACATTTGTTTGGGATGTATGACGTTAGCACGCATACTATTACCACTCATACCTTTACAACACGGTATTTACAATGAATACCGTTACAACGCATAGCGCTTTGAGGTGCTGGATAGTGGTAAGTGTAATTTTATATTCCAACTCCAGTCCCCGTGGACACTAGGGAAGGTGTTGTATATAAAATTAAACTTATTCCCTATCCTAGAGCGCCCCCCAGCGCAATGCGTTGTAATGGTATGCGTGGTAATGCCTGCGTTGTAATGGTAGTGCGTGGTAAAAAATGCGTGCTAAACGTTGTATACCATTTGTTTGTAGTTATAGGTGATAGTAATATTCTCGAGTTCGCTATTGGTTAACTGATGGGGATGTCCAACAACAAAGATGTTAGAATCTGTTGTTCATAGTTTTTAATATTACCACTAACTATAGCATAAGCCTTCCTACAAAAAGGTATCAGGTCACTCCATAGTTATTGCTGTACCATAACCTAACAGAATTGCAGTGAGAAGGATCCCCTGTCCCATGGCTAGCATTTACATCTTTTTATTTACATCCTAACATTATTTCTAGCGTGGTGTAGAGAGTCATAGCAAATAAGGCTTTGGATTGAGAGAAGTATGCTAGGTTGAAAATAAAATTGAGGTTTGAATTTTTAAGTGAGCTGTGGATTTTCGCATTGTAACAGGCGCCATAGTACTAATTATTGGCACAGTATACAAATATATTTGTTGTGTTGCATTAGTTTGGAAATGTTCAAGTTCTGTTAATGAACTAACAGTTGACTTTTCCATCTGCAGATTATACAGAATGACCAGCAGAGGGAGTGATGCCGGAAACCATTTCCCTGCATTGCTGAGACCCAAAAAAAAAAAAAGTCGCCAGCCTTCGACTTCCTTGATCAATTTACATGGTAGGTGAAACTCTCATTTAATCGTTTTCCTTGTGTTTGAAAGAATTTCAGGGCGTCTGATGGCTCTCAGCACCTTTTAGAGGGGTCTTCTGCATAAATATTATTTGTCCAGACTGAAGCCATATGGATGACGCTATTGGCATAAATGATAGTTTATGAAAGACGTTGACTGTCTACAAGGCTGAAAATCCTACTTGAGATACTAGTGCAAGCAATTTATCATCACAGGAAATTAGTGTCTTTGAAGCTGGAATGAGTTGTCTTATGTTAGAGCGATTGACTTACTTTGAAAGACGGGAAGCTTATTTAACCTGCCTTCCTGCACTCTGTATGTGGGACTCTGATACTCAAGATGGATTGCTCTTTCGGATACTCTGTGTTCTTTTCACTCTAACCCACTTTCAAAAGGGGAGCCCAGTTCTTTCAATGGTGCAGAGTACTTTCCCAATACACTTCCACCTTGGCTTGCAGTCATAATAGCAGATAGTTAACTAGGGCGGAA
The DNA here is from genome assembly GCF_964263255.1 of Lissotriton vulgaris. NCBI lineage: Eukaryota > Metazoa > Chordata > Amphibia > Caudata > Salamandridae > Lissotriton > Lissotriton vulgaris. The sequence continues at coordinate 1,243,787 of NW_028245779.1, read as the reverse complement.
TTGCTAATGTCTCATTGTCCTGTGTTGTAGTCACCAGGGTGATTGGTTATGAGTTCCTCTGATGTCATAAAGCTACAGCATGATGGCATCTGACGTGAGATCAAGCAAAAGGATACATTTTTCATGGAATTGAAATAGGTAGCCTGCTAGACAGGACTTCCAGCTGAAGACAAAGATGTTAAAATGAAAGAAACTAGGGCAATATTAGAGACTTATACATTTGTTTGGGATGTATGACGTTAGCACGCATACTATTACCACTCATACCTTTACAACACGGTATTTACAATGAATACCGTTACAACGCATAGCGCTTTGAGGTGCTGGATAGTGGTAAGTGTAATTTTATATTCCAACTCCAGTCCCCGTGGACACTAGGGAAGGTGTTGTATATAAAATTAAACTTATTCCCTATCCTAGAGCGCCCCCCAGCGCAATGCGTTGTAATGGTATGCGTGGTAATGCCTGCGTTGTAATGGTAGTGCGTGGTAAAAAATGCGTGCTAAACGTTGTATACCATTTGTTTGTAGTTATAGGTGATAGTAATATTCTCGAGTTCGCTATTGGTTAACTGATGGGGATGTCCAACAACAAAGATGTTAGAATCTGTTGTTCATAGTTTTTAATATTACCACTAACTATAGCATAAGCCTTCCTACAAAAAGGTATCAGGTCACTCCATAGTTATTGCTGTACCATAACCTAACAGAATTGCAGTGAGAAGGATCCCCTGTCCCATGGCTAGCATTTACATCTTTTTATTTACATCCTAACATTATTTCTAGCGTGGTGTAGAGAGTCATAGCAAATAAGGCTTTGGATTGAGAGAAGTATGCTAGGTTGAAAATAAAATTGAGGTTTGAATTTTTAAGTGAGCTGTGGATTTTCGCATTGTAACAGGCGCCATAGTACTAATTATTGGCACAGTATACAAATATATTTGTTGTGTTGCATTAGTTTGGAAATGTTCAAGTTCTGTTAATGAACTAACAGTTGACTTTTCCATCTGCAGATTATACAGAATGACCAGCAGAGGGAGTGATGCCGGAAACCATTTCCCTGCATTGCTGAGACCCAAAAAAAAAAAAAGTCGCCAGCCTTCGACTTCCTTGATCAATTTACATGGTAGGTGAAACTCTCATTTAATCGTTTTCCTTGTGTTTGAAAGAATTTCAGGGCGTCTGATGGCTCTCAGCACCTTTTAGAGGGGTCTTCTGCATAAATATTATTTGTCCAGACTGAAGCCATATGGATGACGCTATTGGCATAAATGATAGTTTATGAAAGACGTTGACTGTCTACAAGGCTGAAAATCCTACTTGAGATACTAGTGCAAGCAATTTATCATCACAGGAAATTAGTGTCTTTGAAGCTGGAATGAGTTGTCTTATGTTAGAGCGATTGACTTACTTTGAAAGACGGGAAGCTTATTTAACCTGCCTTCCTGCACTCTGTATGTGGGACTCTGATACTCAAGATGGATTGCTCTTTCGGATACTCTGTGTTCTTTTCACTCTAACCCACTTTCAAAAGGGGAGCCCAGTTCTTTCAATGGTGCAGAGTACTTTCCCAATACACTTCCACCTTGGCTTGCAGTCATAATAGCAGATAGTTAACTAGGGCGGAATTGCTAATGTCTCATTGTCCTGTGTTGTAGTCACCAGGGTGATTGGTTATGAGTTCCTCTGATGTCATAAAGCTACAGCATGATGGCATCTGACGTGAGATCAAGCAAAAGGATACATTTTTCATGGAATTGAAATAGGTAGCCTGCTAGACAGGACTTCCAGCTGAAGACAAAGATGTTAAAATGAAAGAAACTAGGGCAATATTAGAGACTTATACATTTGTTTGGGATGTATGACGTTAGCACGCATACTATTACCACTCATACCTTTACAACACGGTATTTACAATGAATACCGTTACAACGCATAGCGCTTTGAGGTGCTGGATAGTGGTAAGTGTAATTTTATATTCCAACTCCAGTCCCCGTGGACACTAGGGAAGGTGTTGTATATAAAATTAAACTTATTCCCTATCCTAGAGCGCCCCCCAGCGCAATGCGTTGTAATGGTATGCGTGGTAATGCCTGCGTTGTAATGGTAGTGCGTGGTAAAAAATGCGTGCTAAACGTTGTATACCATTTGTTTGTAGTTATAGGTGATAGTAATATTCTCGAGTTCGCTATTGGTTAACTGATAGGGATGTCCAACAACAAAGATGTTAGAATCTGTTGTTCATAGTTTTTAATATTACCACTAACTATAGCATAAGCCTTCCTACAAAAAGGTATCAGGTCACTCCATAGTTATTGCTGTACCATAACCTAACAGAATTGCAGTGAGAAGGATCCCCTGTCCCATGGCTAGCATTTACATCTTTTTATTTACATCCTAACATTATTTCTAGCGTGGTGTAGAGAGTCATAGCAAATAAGGCTTTGGATTGAGAGAAGTATGCTAGGTTGAAAATAAAATTGAGGTTTGAATTTTTAAGTGAGCTGTGGATTTTCGCATTGTAACAGGCGCCATAGCACTGATTATTGGCACAGTATACACATATATTTGTTGTGTTGCATTAGTTTGGAAATGTTCAAGTTCTGTTAATGAACTAACAGTTGACTTTTCCATCTGCAGATTATACAGAATGACCAGCAGAGGGAGTGATGCCGGAAACCATTTCCCTGCATTGCTGAGACCCAAAAAAAAAAAAAGTCGCCAGCCTTTGACTTCCTTGATCAATTTACATGGTAGGTGAAACTCTCATTTAATCGTTTTCCTTGTGTTTGAAAGAATTTCAGGGCGTCTGATGGCTCTCAGCACCTTTTAGTGGGGTCTTCTGCATAAATATTATTTGTCCAGACTGAAGCCATATGGATGACGCTATTGGCATAAATGATAGTTTATGAAAGACGTTGACTGTCTACAAGGCTGAAAATCCTACTTGAGATACTAGTGCAAGCAATTTATCATCACAGGAAATTAGTGTCTTTGAAGCTGGAATGAGTTGTCTTATGTTAGAGCGATTGACTTACTTTGAAAGACGGGAAGCTTATTTAACCTGCCTTCCTGCACTCTGTATGTGGGACTCTGATACTCAAGATGGATTGCTCTTTCGGATACTCTGTGTTCTTGTCACTCTAACCCACTTTCAAAAGGGGAGCCCAGTTCTTTCAATGGTGCAGAGTACTTTCCCAATACACTTCCACCTTGGCTTGCAGTCATAATAGCAGATAGTTAACTAGGGCGGAATTGCTAATGTCTCATTGTCCTGTGTTGTAGTCACCAGGGTGATTGGTTATGAGTTCCTCTGATGTCATAAAGCTACAGCATGATGGCATCTGACGTGAGAGCAAGCAAAAGGATACATTTTTCATGGAATTGAAATAGGTAGCCTGCTAGACAGGACTTCCAGCTGAAGACAAAGATGTTAAAATGAAAGAAACTAGGGCAATATTAGAGACTTATACATTTGTTTGGGATGTATGACGTTAGCACGCATACTATTACCACTCATACCTTTACAACACGGTATTTACAATGAATACCGTTACAACGCATAGCGCTTTGAGGTGCTGGATAGTGGTAAGTGTAATTTTATATTCCAACTCCAGTCCCCGTGGACACTAGGGAAGGTGTTGTATATAAAATTAAACTTATTCCCTATCCTAGAGCGCCCCCCAGCGCAATGCGTTGTAATGGTATGCGTGGTAATGCCTGCGTTGTAATGGTAGTGCGTGGTAAAAAATGCGTGCTAAACGTTGTATACCATTTGTTTGTAGTTATAGGTGATAGTAATATTCTCGAGTTCGCTATTGGTTAACTGATAGGGATGTCCAACAACAAAGATGTTAGAATCTGTTGTTCATAGTTTTTAATATTACCACTAACTATAGCATAAGCCTTCCTACAAAAAGGTATCAGGTCACTCCATAGTTATTGCTGTACCATAACCTAACAGAATTGCAGTGAGAAGGATCCCCTGTCCCATGGCTAGCATTTACATCTTTTTATTTACATCCTAACATTATTTCTAGCGTGGTGTAGAGAGTCATAGCAAATAAGGCTTTGGATTGAGAGAAGTATGCTAGGTTGAAAATAAAATTGAGGTTTGAATTTTTAAGTGAGCTGTGGATTTTCGCATTGTAACAGGCGCCATAGTACTAATTATTGGCACAGTATACAAATATATTTGTTGTGTTGCATTAGTTTGGAAATGTTCAAGTTCTGTTAATGAACTAACAGTTGACTTTTCCATCTGCAGATTATACAGAATGACCAGCAGAGGGAGTGATGCCGGAAACCATTTCCCTGCATTGCTGAGACCCAAAAAAAAAAAAAGTCGCCAGCCTTCGACTTCCTTGATCAATTTACATGGTAGGTGAAACTCTCATTTAATCGTTTTCCTTGTGTTTGAAAGAATTTCAGGGCGTCTGATGGCTCTCAGCACCTTTTAGTGGGGTCTTCTGCATAAATATTATTTGTCCAGACTGAAGCCATATGGATGACGCTATTGGCATAAATGATAGTTTATGAAAGACGTTGACTGTCTACAAGGCTGAAAATCCTACTTGAGATACTAGTGCAAGCAATTTATCATCACAGGAAATTAGTGTCTTTGAAGCTGGAATGAGTTGTCTTATGTTAGAGCGATTGACTTACTTTGAAAGACGGGAAGCTTATTTAACCTGCCTTCCTGCACTCTGTATGTGGGACTCTGATACTCAAGATGGATTGCTCTTTCGGATACTCTGTGTTCTTGTCACTCTAACCCACTTTCAAAAGGGGAGCCCAGTTCTTTCAATGGTGCAGAGTACTTTCCCAATACACTTCCACCTTGGCTTGCAGTCATAATAGCAGATAGTTAACTAGGGCGGAATTGCTAATGTCTCATTGTCCTGTGTTGTAGTCACCAGGGTGATTGGTTATGAGTTCCTCTGATGTCATAAAGCTACAGCATGATGGCATCTGACGTGAGATCAAGCAAATGGATACATTTTTCATGGAATTGAAATAGGTAGCCTGCTAGACAGGACTTCCAGCTGAAGACAAAGATGTTAAAATGAAAGAAACTAGGACAATATTAGAGACTTATACATTTGTTTGGGATGTATGACGTTAGCACGCATACTATTACCATGCATACCTTTACAACGCGGTATTTACAACGAATACAGTTACAACGCATAGCGCTTTGAGGTGCTGGATAGTGCTAAGTATAATTTTATATTCCAACTCCAGTCCCCGTGGACACTAGGGAAGGTGTTGGATATAAAATTAAACGTATTCCCTATCCTAGAGTGCCCCCCAGCGCAATGCGTTGTAATGGTATGCGTGGTAATGCCTGCGTTGAAATGGTAGTGCGTGGTAAAAAATGCGTGCTAAACGTTGTATACCATTTGTTTGTAGTTGAAGGTGATAGTAATATTCTCGAGTTCTCTATTGGTTAACTGATAGGGATGTGCAACAACAAAGATGTTAGAATCTGTTGTTCATAGTTTTTAATATTACCACTAACTATAGCATAAGCCTTCCTACAAAAACTTATCAGGTCACTCCATAGTTATTGCTGTACCATAACCTAACAGAATTGCAGTGAGAAGGATCCCCTGTCACATGGCTAGCATTTACATCTTCTTATTTACATCCTAATATTGGTTCTAGCGTGGTGTAGAGAGTCATAGCAAATAAGGCTTTGGATTGAGAGAAGTATGCTAGGTTGAAAATAAAATTGAGGTTTGAATTTTTAAGTGAGCTGTGGATTTTCGCATTGTAACAGGCGCCATAGTACTAATTATTGGCACAGTATACAAATATATTTGTTGTGTTGCATTAATTTGGAAATGTTCAAGTTCTGTTAATGAACTAACAGTTGACTTTTCCATCTGCAGATTATACAGAATGACCAGCAGAGGGAGTGATGCCGGAAACCATTTCCCTGCATTGCTGAGACCCAAAAAAAAAAAAAGTCGCCAGCCTTCGACTTCCTTGATCAATTTACATGGTAGGTGAAACTCTCATTTAATCGTTTTCCTTGTGTTTGAAAGAATTTCAGGGCGTCTGATGGCTCTCAGCACCTTTTAGTGGGGTCTTCTGCATAAATATTATTTGTCCAGACTGAAGCCATATGGATGACGCTATTGGCATAAATGATAGTTTATGAAAGACGTTGACTGTCTACAAGGCTGAAAATCCTACTTGAGATACTAGTGCAAGCAATTTATCATCACAGGAAATTAGTGTCTTTGAAGCTGGAATGAGTTGTCTTATGTTAGAGCGATTGACTTACTTTGAAAGACGGGAAGCTTATTTAACCTGCCTTCCTGCACTCTGTATGTGGGACTCTGATACTCAAGATGGATTGCTCTTTCGGATACTCTGTGTTCTTTTCACTCTAACCCACTTTCAAAAGGGGAGCCCAGTTCTTTCAATGGTGCAGAGTACTTTCCCAATACACTTCCACCTTGGCTTGCAGTCATAATAGCAGATAGTTAACTAGGGCGGAATTGCTAATGTCTCATTGTCCTGTGTTGTAGTCACCAGGGTGATTGGTTATGAGTTCCTCTGATGTCATAAAGCTACAGCATGATGGCATCTGACGTGAGATCAAGCAAAAGGATACATTTTTCATGGAATTGAAATAGGTAGCCTGCTAGACAGGACTTCCAGCTGAAGACAAAGATGTTAAAATGAAAGAAACTAGGGCAATATTAGAGACTTATACATTTGTTTGGGATGTATGACGTTAGCACGCATACTATTACCACTCATACCTTTACAACACGGTATTTACAATGAATACCGTTACAACGCATAGCGCTTTGAGGTGCTGGATAGTGGTAAGTGTAATTTTATATTCCAACTCCAGTCCCCGTGGACACTAGGGAAGGTGTTGTATATAAAATTAAACTTATTCCCTATCCTAGAGCGCCCCCCAGCGCAATGCGTTGTAATGGTATGCGTGGTAATGCCTGCGTTGTAATGGTAGTGCGTGGTAAAAAATGCGTGCTAAACGTTGTATACCATTTGTTTGTAGTTATAGGTGATAGTAATATTCTCGAGTTCGCTATTGGTTAACTGATAGGGATGTCCAACAACAAAGATGTTAGAATCTGTTGTTCATAGTTTTTAATATTACCACTAACTATAGCATAAGCCTTCCTACAAAAAGGTATCAGGTCACTCCATAGTTATTGCTGTACCATAACCTAACAGAATTGCAGTGAGAAGGATCCCCTGTCCCATGGCTAGCATTTACATCTTTTTATTTACATCCTAACATTATTTCTAGCGTGGTGTAGAGAGTCATAGCAAATAAGGCTTTGGATTGAGAGAAGTATGCTAGGTTGAAAATAAAATTGAGGTTTGAATTTTTAAGTGAGCTGTGGATTTTCGCATTGTAACAGGCGCCATAGCACTGATTATTGGCACAGTATACACATATATTTGTTGTGTTGCATTAGTTTGGAAATGTTCAAGTTCTGTTAATGAACTAACAGTTGACTTTTCCATCTGCAGATTATACAGAATGACCAGCAGAGGGAGTGATGCCGGAAACCATTTCCCTGCATTGCTGAGACCCAAAAAAAAAAAAAGTCGCCAGCCTTTGACTTCCTTGATCAATTTACATGGTAGGTGAAACTCTCATTTAATCGTTTTCCTTGTGTTTGAAAGAATTTCAGGGCGTCTGATGGCTCTCAGCACCTTTTAGTGGGGTCTTCTGCATAAATATTATTTGTCCAGACTGAAGCCATATGGATGACGCTATTGGCATAAATGATAGTTTATGAAAGACGTTGACTGTCTACAAGGCTGAAAATCCTACTTGAGATACTAGTGCAAGCAATTTATCATCACAGGAAATTAGTGTCTTTGAAGCTGGAATGAGTTGTCTTATGTTAGAGCGATTGACTTACTTTGAAAGACGGGAAGCTTATTTAACCTGCCTTCCTGCACTCTGTATGTGGGACTCTGATACTCAAGATGGATTGCTCTTTCGGATACTCTGTGTTCTTGTCACTCTAACCCACTTTCAAAAGGGGAGCCCAGTTCTTTCAATGGTGCAGAGTACTTTCCCAATACACTTCCACCTTGGCTTGCAGTCATAATAGCAGATAGTTAACTAGGGCGGAATTGCTAATGTCTCATTGTCCTGTGTTGTAGTCACCAGGGTGATTGGTTATGAGTTCCTCTGATGTCATAAAGCTACAGCATGATGGCATCTGACGTGAGAGCAAGCAAAAGGATACATTTTTCATGGAATTGAAATAGGTAGCCTGCTAGACAGGACTTCCAGCTGAAGACAAAGATGTTAAAATGAAAGAAACTAGGGCAATATTAGAGACTTATACATTTGTTTGGGATGTATGACGTTAGCACGCATACTATTACCACTCATACCTTTACAACACGGTATTTACAATGAATACCGTTACAACGCATAGCGCTTTGAGGTGCTGGATAGTGGTAAGTGTAATTTTATATTCCAACTCCAGTCCCCGTGGACACTAGGGAAGGTGTTGTATATAAAATTAAACTTATTCCCTATCCTAGAGCGCCCCCCAGCGCAATGCGTTGTAATGGTATGCGTGGTAATGCCTGCGTTGTAATGGTAGTGCGTGGTAAAAAATGCGTGCTAAACGTTGTATACCATTTGTTTGTAGTTATAGGTGATAGTAATATTCTCGAGTTCGCTATTGGTTAACTGATAGGGATGTCCAACAACAAAGATGTTAGAATCTGTTGTTCATAGTTTTTAATATTACCACTAACTATAGCATAAGCCTTCCTACAAAAAGGTATCAGGTCACTCCATAGTTATTGCTGTACCATAACCTAACAGAATTGCAGTGAGAAGGATCCCCTGTCCCATGGCTAGCATTTACATCTTTTTATTTACATCCTAACATTATTTCTAGCGTGGTGTAGAGAGTCATAGCAAATAAGGCTTTGGATTGAGAGAAGTATGCTAGGTTGAAAATAAAATTGAGGTTTGAATTTTTAAGTGAGCTGTGGATTTTCGCATTGTAACAGGCGCCATAGTACTAATTATTGGCACAGTATACAAATATATTTGTTGTGTTGCATTAGTTTGGAAATGTTCAAGTTCTGTTAATGAACTAACAGTTGACTTTTCCATCTGCAGATTATACAGAATGACCAGCAGAGGGAGTGATGCCGGAAACCATTTCCCTGCATTGCTGAGACCCAAAAAAAAAAAAAGTCGCCAGCCTTCGACTTCCTTGATCAATTTACATGGTAGGTGAAACTCTCATTTAATCGTTTTCCTTGTGTTTGAAAGAATTTCAGGGCGTCTGATGGCTCTCAGCACCTTTTAGTGGGGTCTTCTGCATAAATATTATTTGTCCAGACTGAAGCCATATGGATGACGCTATTGGCATAAATGATAGTTTATGAAAGACGTTGACTGTCTACAAGGCTGAAAATCCTACTTGAGATACTAGTGCAAGCAATTTATCATCACAGGAAATTAGTGTCTTTGAAGCTGGAATGAGTTGTCTTATGTTAGAGCGATTGACTTACTTTGAAAGACGGGAAGCTTATTTAACCTGCCTTCCTGCACTCTGTATGTGGGACTCTGATACTCAAGATGGATTGCTCTTTCGGATACTCTGTGTTCTTGTCACTCTAACCCACTTTCAAAAGGGGAGCCCAGTTCTTTCAATGGTGCAGAGTACTTTCCCAATACACTTCCACCTTGGCTTGCAGTCATAATAGCAGATAGTTAACTAGGGCGGAATTGCTAATGTCTCATTGTCCTGTGTTGTAGTCACCAGGGTGATTGGTTATGAGTTCCTCTGATGTCATAAAGCTACAGCATGATGGCATCTGACGTGAGATCAAGCAAATGGATACATTTTTCATGGAATTGAAATAGGTAGCCTGCTAGACAGGACTTCCAGCTGAAGACAAAGATGTTAAAATGAAAGAAACTAGGACAATATTAGAGACTTATACATTTGTTTGGGATGTATGACGTTAGCACGCATACTATTACCATGCATACCTTTACAACGCGGTATTTACAACGAATACAGTTACAACGCATAGCGCTTTGAGGTGCTGGATAGTGCTAAGTATAATTTTATATTCCAACTCCAGTCCCCGTGGACACTAGGGAAGGTGTTGGATATAAAATTAAACGTATTCCCTATCCTAGAGTGCCCCCCAGCGCAATGCGTTGTAATGGTATGCGTGGTAATGCCTGCGTTGAAATGGTAGTGCGTGGTAAAAAATGCGTGCTAAACGTTGTATACCATTTGTTTGTAGTTGAAGGTGATAGTAATATTCTCGAGTTCTCTATTGGTTAACTGATAGGGATGTGCAACAACAAAGATGTTAGAATCTGTTGTTCATAGTTTTTAATATTACCACTAACTATAGCATAAGCCTTCCTACAAAAACTTATCAGGTCACTCCATAGTTATTGCTGTACCATAACCTAACAGAATTGCAGTGAGAAGGATCCCCTGTCACATGGCTAGCATTTACATCTTCTTATTTACATCCTAATATTGGTTCTAGCGTGGTGTAGAGAGTCATAGCAAATAAGGCTTTGGATTGAGAGAAGTATGCTAGGTTGAAAATAAAATTGAGGTTTGAATTTTTAAGTGAGCTGTGGATTTTCGCATTGTAACAGGCGCCATAGTACTAATTATTGGCACAGTATACAAATATATTTGTTGTGTTGCATTAATTTGGAAATGTTCAAGTTCTGTTAATGAACTAACAGTTGACTTTTCCATCTGCAGATTATACTGAATGACCAGCAGAGGGAGTGATGCCGGAAACCATTTCCCTGCATTGCTGAGACCCAAAAAAAAAAAAGTCGCCAGCCTTCGACTTCCTTGATCAATTTACATGGTAGGTGAAACTCTCATTTAATCGTTTTCCTTGTGTTTGAAAGAATTTCAGGGCGTCTGATGGCTCTCAGCACCTTTTAGTGGGGTCTTCTGCATAAATATTATTTGTCCAGACTGAAGCCATATGGATGACGCTATTGGCATAAATGATAGTTTATGAAAGACGTTGACTGTCTACAAGGCTGAAAATCCTACTTGAGATACTAGTGCAAGCAATTTATCATCACAGGAAATTAGTGTCTTTGAAGCTGGAATGAGTTGTCTTATGTTAGAGCGATTGACTTACTTTGAAAGACGGGAAGCTTATTTAACCTGCCTTCCTGCACTCTGTATGTGGGACTCTGATACTCAAGATGGATTGCTCTTTCGGATACTCTGTGTTCTTTTCACTCTAACCCACTTTCAAAAGGGGAGCCCAGTTCTTTCAATGGTGCAGAGTACTTTCCCAATACACTTCCACCTTGGCTTGCAGTCATAATAGCAGATAGTTAACTAGGGCGGAATTGCTAATGTCTCATTGTCCTGTGTTGTAGTCACCAGGGAGATTGGTTATGAGTTCCTCTGATGTCATAAAGCTACAGCATGATGGCATCTGACGTGAGATCAAGCAAAAGGATACATTTCTCATGGAATTGAAATAGGTAGCCTGCTAGACAGGACTTCCAGCTGAAGACAAAGATGTTAAAATGAAAGAAACTAGGGCAATATTAGAGACTTATACATTTGTTTGGGATGTATGACGTTAGCACGCATACTATTACCACTCATACCTTTACAACACGGTATTTACAATGAATACCGTTACAACGCATAGCGCTTTGAGGTGCTGGATAGTGGTAAGTGTAATTTTATATTCCAACTCCAGTCCCCGTGGACACTAGGGAAGGTGTTGTATATAAAATTAAACTTATTCCCTATCCTAGAGCGCCCCCCAGCGCAATGCGTTGTAATGGTATGCGTGGTAATGCCTGCGTTGTAATGGTAGTGCGTGGTAAAAAATGCGTGCTAAACGTTGTATACCATTTGTTTGTAGTTATAGGTGATAGTAATATTCTCGAGTTCGCTATTGGTTAACTGATAGGGATGTCCAACAACAAAGATGTTAGAATCTGTTGTTCATAGTTTTTAATATTACCACTAACTATAGCATAAGCCTTCCTACAAAAAGGTATCAGGTCACTCCATAGTTATTGCTGTACCATAACCTAACAGAATTGCAGTGAGAAGGATCCCCTGTCCCATGGCTAGCATTTACATCTTTTTATTTACATCCTAACATTATTTCTAGCGTGGTGTAGAGAGTCATAGCAAATAAGGCTTTGGATTGAGAGAAGTATGCTAGGTTGAAAATAAAATTGAGGTTTGAATTTTTAAGTGAGCTGTGGATTTTCGCATTGTAACAGGCGCCATAGTACTAATTATTGGCACAGTATACAAATATATTTGTTGTGTTGCATTAGTTTGGAAATGTTCAAGTTCTGTTAATGAACTAACAGTTGACTTTTCCATCTGCAGATTATACAGAATGACCAGCAGAGGGAGTGATGCCGGAAACCATTTCCCTGCATTGCTGAGACCCAAAAAAAAAAAAAGTCGCCAGCCTTCGACTTCCTTGATCAATTTACATGGTAGGTGAAACTCTCATTTAATCGTTTTCCTTGTGTTTGAAAGAATTTCAGGGCGTCTGATGGCTCTCAGCACCTTTTAGTGGGGTCTTCTGCATAAATATTATTTGTCCAGACTGAAGCCATATGGATGACGCTATTGGCATAAATGATAGTTTATGAAAGACGTTGACTGTCTACAAGGCTGAAAATCCTACTTGAGATACTAGTGCAAGCAATTTATCATCACAGGAAATTAGTGTCTTTGAAGCTGGAATGAGTTGTCTTATGTTAGAGCGATTGACTTACTTTGAAAGACGGGAAGCTTATTTAACCTGCCTTCCTGCACTCTGTATGTGGGACTCTGATACTCAAGATGGATTGCTCTTTCGGATACTCTGTGTTCTTGTCACTCTAACCCACTTTCAAAAGGGGAGCCCAGTTCTTTCAATGGTGCAGAGTACTTTCCCAATACACTTCCACCTTGGCTTGCAGTCATAATAGCAGATAGTTAACTAGGGCGGAATTGCTAATGTCTCATTGTCCTGTGTTGTAGTCACCAGGGTGATTGGTTATGAGTTCCTCTGATGTCATAAAGCTACAGCATGATGGCATCTGACGTGAGATCAAGCAAATGGATACATTTTTCATGGAATTGAAATAGGTAGCCTGCTAGACAGGACTTCCAGCTGAAGACAAAGATGTTAAAATGAAAGAAACTAGGACAATATTAGAGACTTATACATTTGTTTGGGATGTATGACGTTAGCACGCATACTATTACCATGCATACCTTTACAACGCGGTATTTACAACGAATACAGTTACAACGCATAGCGCTTTGAGGTGCTGGATAGTGGTAAGTATAATTTTATATTCCAACTCCAGTCCCCGTGGACACTAGGGAAGGTGTTGGATATAAAATTAAACGTATTCCCTATCCTAGAGCGCCCCCCAGCGCAATGCGTTGTAATGGTATGCGTGGTAATGCCTGCGTTGTAATGGTAGTGCGTGGTAAAAAATGCGTGCTAAACGTTGTATACCATTTGTTTGTAGTTGAAGGTGATAGTAATATTCTCGAGTTCTCTATTGGTTAACTGATAGGGATGTGCAACAACAAAGATGTTAGAATCTGTTGTTCATAGTTTTTAATATTACCACTAACTATAGCATAAGCCTTCCTACAAAAACTTATCAGGTCACTCCATAGTTATTGCTGTACCATAACCTAACAGAATTGCAGTGAGAAGGATCCCCTGTCACATGGCTAGCATTTACATCTTCTTATTTACATCCTAATATTGGTTCTAGCGTGGTGTAGAGAGTCATAGCAAATAAGGCTTTGGATTGAGAGAAGTATGCTAGGTTGAAAATCAAATTGAGGTTTAAATTTTTAAGTGAGCTGTGGATTTTCGCATTGTAACAGGCGCCATAGTACTAATTATTGGCACAGTATACAAATATATTTGTTGTGTTGCATTAGTTTGGAAATGTTCAAGTTCTGTTAATGAACTAACAGTTGACTTTTCCATCTGCAGATTATACTGAATGACCAGCAGAGGGAGTGATGCCGGAAACCATTTCCCTGCATTGCTGAGACCCAAAAAAAAAAAAAGTCGCCAGCCTTCGACTTCCTTGATCAATTTACATGGTAGGTGAAACTCTCATTTAATCGTTTTCCTTGTGTTTGAAAGAATTTCAGGGCGTCTGATGGCTCTCAGCACCTTTTAGAGGGGTCTTCTGCATAAATATTATTTGTCCAGACTGAAGCCATATGGATGACGCTATTGGCATAAATGATAGTTTATGAAAGACGTTGACTGTCTACAAGGCTGAAAATCCTACTTGAGATACTAGTGCAAGCAATTTATCATCACAGGAAATTAGTGTCTTTGAAGCTGGAATGAGTTGTCTTATGTTAGAGCGATTGACTTACTTTGAAAGACGGGAAGCTTATTTAACCTGCCTTCCTGCACTCTGTATGTGGGACTCTGATACTCAAGATGGATTGCTCTTTCGGATACTCTGTGTTCTTTTCACTCTAACCCACTTTCAAAAGGGGAGCCCAGTTCTTTCAATGGTGCAGAGTACTTTCCCAATACACTTCCACCTTGGCTTGCAGTCATAATAGCAGATAGTTAACTAGGGCGGAATTGCTAATGTCTCATTGTCCTGTGTTGTAGTCACCAGGGTGATTGGTTATGAGTTCCTCTGATGTCATAAAGCTACAGCATGATGGCATCTGACGTGAGAGCAAGCAAAAGGATACATTTTTCATGGAATTGAAATAGGTAGCCTGCTAGACAGGACTTCCAGCTGAAGACAAAGATGTTAAAATGAAAGAAACTAGGGCAATATTAGAGACTTATACATTTGTTTGGGATGTATGACGTTAGCACGCATACTATTACCACTCATACCTTTACAACACGGTATTTACAATGAATACCGTTACAACGCATAGCGCTTTGAGGTGCTGGATAGTGGTAAGTGTAATTTTATATTCCAACTCCAGTCCCCGTGGACACTAGGGAAGGTGTTGTATATAAAATTAAACTTATTCCCTATCCTAGAGCGCCCCCCAGCGCAATGCGTTGTAATGGTATGGGTGGTAATGCCTGCGTTGTAATGGTAGTGCGTGGTAAAAAATGCGTGCTAAACGTTGTATACCATTTGTTTGTAGTTATAGGTGATAGTAATATTCTCGAGTTCGCTATTGGTTAACTGATAGGGATGTCCAACAACAAAGATGCTAGAATCTGTTGTTCATAGTTTTTAATATTACCACTAACTATAGCATAAGCCTTCCTACAAAAAGGTATCAGGTCACTCCATAGTTATTGCTGTACCATAACCTAACAGAATTGCAGTGAGAAGGATCCCCTGTCCCATGGCTAGCATTTACATCTTTTTATTTACATCCTAACATTATTTCTAGCGTGGTGTAGAGAGTCATAGCAAATAAGGCTTTGGATTGAGAGAAGTATGCTAGGTTGAAAATAAAATTGAGGTTTGAATTTTTAAGTGAGCTGTGGATTTTCGCATTGTAACAGGCGCCATAGTACTAATTATTGGCACAGTATACAAATATATTTGTTGTGTTGCATTAGTTTGGAAATGTTCAAGTTCTGTTAATGAACTAACAGTTGACTTTTCCATCTGCAGATTATACTGAATGACCAGCAGAGGGAGTGATGCCGGAAACCATTTCCCTGCATTGCTGAGACCCAAAAAAAAAAAAAAGTCGCCAGCCTTCGACTTCCTTGATCAATTTACATGGTAGGTGAAACTCTCATTTAATCGTTTTCCTTGTGTTTGAAAGAATTTCAGGGCGTCTGATGGCTCTCAGCACCTTTTAGAGGGGTCTTCTGCATAAATATTATTTGTCCAGACTGAAGCCATATGGATGACGCTATTGGCATAAATGATAGTTTATGAAAGACGTTGACTGTCTACAAGGCTGAAAATCCTACTTGAGATACTAGTGCAAGCAATTTATCATCACAGGAAATTAGTGTCTTTGAAGCTGGAATGAGTTGTCTTATGTTAGAGCGATTGACTTACTTTGAAAGAGGGGAAGCTTATTTAACCTGCCTTCCTGCACTCTGTATGTGGGACTCTGATACTCAAGATGGATTGCTCTTTCGGATACTCTGTGTTCTTGTCACTCTAACCCACTTTCAAAAGGGGAGCCCAGTTCTTTCAATGGTGCAGAGTACTTTCCCAATACACTTCCACCTTGGCTTGCAGTCATAATAGCAGATAGTTAACTAGGGCGGAATTGCTAATGTCTCATTGTCCTGTGTTGTAGTCACCAGGGTGATTGGTTATGAGTTCCTCTGATGTCATAAAGCTACAGCATGATGGCATCTGACGTGAGATCAAGCAAATGGATACATTTTTCATGGAATTGAAATAGGTAGCCTGCTAGACAGGACTTCCAGCTGAAGACAAAGATGTTAAAATGAAAAACTAGGACAATATTAGAGACTTATACATTTGTTTGGGATGTATGACGTTAGCATGCATACTATTACCATGCATACCTTTACAACGCGGTATTTACAACGAATACAGTTACAACGCATAGCGCTTTGAGGTGCTGGATAGTGGTAAGTATAATTTTATATTCCAACTCCAGTCCCCGTGGACACTAGGGAAGGTGTTGGATATAAAATTAAACGTATTCCCTATCCTAGAGCGCCCCCCAGCGCAATGCGTTGTAATGGTATGCGTGGTAATGCCTGCGTTGTAATGGTAGTGCGTGGTAAAAAATGCGTGCTAAACGTTGTATACCATTTGTTTGTAGTTGAAGGTGATAGTAATATTCTCGAGTTCTCTATTGGTTAACTGATAGGGATGTGCAACAACAAAGATGTTAGAATCTGTTGTTCATAGTTTTTAATATTACCACTAACTATAGCATAAGCCTTCCTACAAAAACTTATCAGGTCACTCCATAGTTATTGCTGTACCATAACCTAACAGAATTGCAGTGAGAAGGATCCCCTGTCCCATGGCTAGCATTTACATCTTTTTATTTACATCCTAACATTATTTCTAGCGTGGTGTAGAGAGTCATAGCAAATAAGGCTTTGGATTGAGAGAAGTATGCTAGGTTGAAAATAAAATTGAGGTTTGAATTTTTAAGTGAGCTGTGGATTTTCGCATTGTAACAGGCGCCATAGTACTAATTATTGGCACAGTATACAAATATATTTGTTGTGTTGCATTAGTTTGGAAATGTTCAAGTTCTGTTAATGAACTAACAGTTGACTTTTCCATCTGCAGATTATACTGAATGACCAGCAGAGGGAGTGATGCCGGAAACCATTTCCCTGCATTGCTGAGACCCAAAAAAAAAAAAAGTCGCCAGCCTTCGACTTCCTTGATCAATTTACATGGTAGGTGAAACTCTCATTTAATCGTTTTCCTTGTGTTTGAAAGAATTTCAGGGCGTCTGATGGCTCTCAGCACCTTTTAGAGGGGTCTTCTGCATAAATATTATTTGTCCAGACTGAAGCCATATGGATGACGCTATTGGCATAAATGATAGTTTATGAAAGACGTTGACTGTCTACAAGGCTGAAAATCCTACTTGAGATACTAGTGCAAGCAATTTATCATCACAGGAAATTAGTGTCTTTGAAGCTGGAATGAGTTGTCTTATGTTAGAGCGATTGACTTACTTTGAAAGAGGGGAAGCTTATTTAACCTGCCTGCCTGCACTCTGTATGTGGGACTCTGATACTCAAGATGGATTGCTCTTTCGGATACTCTGTGTTCTTTTCACTCTAACCCACTTTCAAAAGGGGAGCCCAGTTCTTTCAATGGTGCAGAGTACTTTCCCAATACACTTCCACCTTGGCTTGCAGTCATAATAGCAGATAGTTAACTAGGGCGGAATTGCTAATGTCTCATTGTCCTGTGTTGTAGTCACCAGGGAGATTGGTTATGAGTTCCTCTGATGTCATAAAGCTACAGCATGATGGCATCTGACGTGAGATCAAGCAAAAGGATACATTTCTCATGGAATTGAAATAGGTAGCCTGCTAGACAGGACTTCCAGCTGAAGACAAAGATGTTAAAATGAAAGAAACTAGGGCAATATTAGAGACTTATACATTTGTTTGGGATGTATGACGTTAGCACGCATACTATTACCACTCATACCTTTACAACACGGTATTTACAATGAATACCGTTACAACGCATAGCGCTTTGAGGTGCTGGATAGTGGTAAGTGTAATTTTATATTCCAACTCCAGTCCCCGTGGACACTAGGGAAGGTGTTGTATATAAAATTAAACTTATTCCCTATCCTAGAGCGCCCCCCAGCGCAATGCGTTGTAATGGTATGCGTGGTAATGCCTGCGTTGTAATGGTAGTGCGTGGTAAAAAATGCGTGCTAAACGTTGTATACCATTTGTTTGTAGTTATAGGTGATAGTAATATTCTCGAGTTCGCTATTGGTTAACTGATAGGGATGTCCAACAACAAAGATGTTAGAATCTGTTGTTCATAGTTTTTAATATTACCACTAACTATAGCATAAGCCTTCCTACAAAAACTTATCAGGTCACTCCATAGTTATTGCTGTACCATAACCTAACAGAATTGCAGTGAGAAGGATCCCCTGTCACATGGCTAGCATTTACATCTTCTTATTTACATCCTAATATTGGTTCTAGCGTGGTGTAGAGAGTCATAGCAAATAAGGCTTTGGATTGAGAGAAGTATGCTAGGTTGAAAATAAAATTGAGGTTTGAATTTTTAAGTGAGCTGTGGATTTTCGCATTGTAACAGGCGCCATAGTACTAATTATTGGCACAGTATACAAATATATTTGTTGTGTTGCATTAGTTTGGAAATGTTCAAGTTCTGTTAATGAACTAACAGTTGACTTTTCCATCTGCAGATTATACAGAATGACCAGCAGAGGGAGTGATGCCGGAAACCATTTCCCTGCATTGCTGAGACCCAAAAAAAAAAAAAGTCTCCAGCCTTCGACTTCCTTGATCAATTTACATGGTAGGTGAAACTCTCATTTAATCGTTTTCCTTGTGTTTGAAAGAATTTCAGGGCGTCTGATGGCTCTCAGCACCTTTTAGTGGGGTCTTCTGCATAAATATTATTTGTCCAGACTGAAGCCATATGGATGACGCTATTGGCATAAATGATAGTTTATGAAAGACGTTGACTGTCTACAAGGCTGAAAATCCTACTTGAGATACTAGTGCAAGCAATTTATCATCACAGGAAATTAGTGTCTTTGAAGCTGGAATGAGTTGTCTTATGTTAGAGCGATTGACTTACTTTGAAAGACGGGAAGCTTATTTAACCTGCCTTCCTGCACTCTGTATGTGGGACTCTGATACTCAAGATGGATTGCTCTTTCGGATACTCTGTGTTCTTGTCACTCTAACCCACTTTCAAAAGGGGAGCCCAGTTCTTTCAATGGTGCAGAGTACTTTCCCAATACACTTCCACCTTGGCTTGCAGTCATAATAGCAGATAGTTAACTAGGGCGGAATTGCTAATGTCTCATTGTCCTGTGTTGTAGTCACCAGGGTGATTGGTTATGAGTTCCTCTGATGTCATAAAGCTACAGCATGATGGCATCTGACGTGAGATCAAGCAAATGGATACATTTTTCATGGAATTGAAATAGGTAGCCTGCTAGACAGGACTTCCAGCTGAAGACAAAGATGTTAAAATGAAAGAAACTAGGACAATATTAGAGACTTATACATTTGTTTGGGA
Organism: Lissotriton vulgaris; assembly: GCF_964263255.1. Classification (NCBI taxonomy): domain Eukaryota; kingdom Metazoa; phylum Chordata; class Amphibia; order Caudata; family Salamandridae; genus Lissotriton; species Lissotriton vulgaris. Next base: position 1,224,035 of record NW_028245779.1, on the reverse strand, counting down.
TGTATGACGTTAGCACGCATACTATTACCATGCATACCTTTACAACGCGGTATTTACAACGAATACAGTTACAACGCATAGCGCTTTGAGGTGCTGGATAGTGCTAAGTATAATTTTATATTCCAACTCCAGTCCCCGTGGACACTAGGGAAGGTGTTGGATATAAAATTAAACGTATTCCCTATCCTAGAGTGCCCCCCAGCGCAATGCGTTGTAATGGTATGCGTGGTAATGCCTGCGTTGAAATGGTAGTGCGTGGTAAAAAATGCGTGCTAAACGTTGTATACCATTTGTTTGTAGTTGAAGGTGATAGTAATATTCTCGAGTTCTCTATTGGTTAACTGATAGGGATGTGCAACAACAAAGATGTTAGAATCTGTTGTTCATAGTTTTTAATATTACCACTAACTATAGCATAAGCCTTCCTACAAAAACTTATCAGGTCACTCCATAGTTATTGCTGTACCATAACCTAACAGAATTGCAGTGAGAAGGATCCCCTGTCACATGGCTAGCATTTACATCTTCTTATTTACATCCTAATATTGGTTCTAGCGTGGTGTAGAGAGTCATAGCAAATAAGGCTTTGGATTGAGAGAAGTATGCTAGGTTGAAAATAAAATTGAGGTTTGAATTTTTAAGTGAGCTGTGGATTTTCGCATTGTAACAGGCGCCATAGTACTAATTATTGGCACAGTATACAAATATATTTGTTGTGTTGCATTAATTTGGAAATGTTCAAGTTCTGTTAATGAACTAACAGTTGACTTTTCCATCTGCAGATTATACAGAATGACCAGCAGAGGGAGTGATGCCGGAAACCATTTCCCTGCATTGCTGAGACCCAAAAAAAAAAAAAGTCGCCAGCCTTCGACTTCCTTGATCAATTTACATGGTAGGTGAAACTCTCATTTAATCGTTTTCCTTGTGTTTGAAAGAATTTCAGGGCGTCTGATGGCTCTCAGCACCTTTTAGTGGGGTCTTCTGCATAAATATTATTTGTCCAGACTGAAGCCATATGGATGACGCTATTGGCATAAATGATAGTTTATGAAAGACGTTGACTGTCTACAAGGCTGAAAATCCTACTTGAGATACTAGTGCAAGCAATTTATCATCACAGGAAATTAGTGTCTTTGAAGCTGGAATGAGTTGTCTTATGTTAGAGCGATTGACTTACTTTGAAAGACGGGAAGCTTATTTAACCTGCCTTCCTGCACTCTGTATGTGGGACTCTGATACTCAAGATGGATTGCTCTTTCGGATACTCTGTGTTCTTTTCACTCTAACCCACTTTCAAAAGGGGAGCCCAGTTCTTTCAATGGTGCAGAGTACTTTCCCAATACACTTCCACCTTGGCTTGCAGTCATAATAGCAGATAGTTAACTAGGGCGGAATTGCTAATGTCTCATTGTCCTGTGTTGTAGTCACCAGGGTGATTGGTTATGAGTTCCTCTGATGTCATAAAGCTACAGCATGATGGCATCTGACGTGAGATCAAGCAAAAGGATACATTTTTCATGGAATTGAAATAGGTAGCCTGCTAGACAGGACTTCCAGCTGAAGACAAAGATGTTAAAATGAAAGAAACTAGGGCAATATTAGAGACTTATACATTTGTTTGGGATGTATGACGTTAGCACGCATACTATTACCACTCATACCTTTACAACACGGTATTTACAATGAATACCGTTACAACGCATAGCGCTTTGAGGTGCTGGATAGTGGTAAGTGTAATTTTATATTCCAACTCCAGTCCCCGTGGACACTAGGGAAGGTGTTGTATATAAAATTAAACTTATTCCCTATCCTAGAGCGCCCCCCAGCGCAATGCGTTGTAATGGTATGCGTGGTAATGCCTGCGTTGTAATGGTAGTGCGTGGTAAAAAATGCGTGCTAAACGTTGTATACCATTTGTTTGTAGTTATAGGTGATAGTAATATTCTCGAGTTCGCTATTGGTTAACTGATAGGGATGTCCAACAACAAAGATGTTAGAATCTGTTGTTCATAGTTTTTAATATTACCACTAACTATAGCATAAGCCTTCCTACAAAAAGGTATCAGGTCACTCCATAGTTATTGCTGTACCATAACCTAACAGAATTGCAGTGAGAAGGATCCCCTGTCCCATGGCTAGCATTTACATCTTTTTATTTACATCCTAACATTATTTCTAGCGTGGTGTAGAGAGTCATAGCAAATAAGGCTTTGGATTGAGAGAAGTATGCTAGGTTGAAAATAAAATTGAGGTTTGAATTTTTAAGTGAGCTGTGGATTTTCGCATTGTAACAGGCGCCATAGCACTGATTATTGGCACAGTATACACATATATTTGTTGTGTTGCATTAGTTTGGAAATGTTCAAGTTCTGTTAATGAACTAACAGTTGACTTTTCCATCTGCAGATTATACAGAATGACCAGCAGAGGGAGTGATGCCGGAAACCATTTCCCTGCATTGCTGAGACCCAAAAAAAAAAAAGTCGCCAGCCTTTGACTTCCTTGATCAATTTACATGGTAGGTGAAACTCTCATTTAATCGTTTTCCTTGTGTTTGAAAGAATTTCAGGGCGTCTGATGGCTCTCAGCACCTTTTAGTGGGGTCTTCTGCATAAATATTATTTGTCCAGACTGAAGCCATATGGATGACGCTATTGGCATAAATGATAGTTTATGAAAGACGTTGACTGTCTACAAGGCTGAAAATCCTACTTGAGATACTAGTGCAAGCAATTTATCATCACAGGAAATTAGTGTCTTTGAAGCTGGAATGAGTTGTCTTATGTTAGAGCGATTGACTTACTTTGAAAGACGGGAAGCTTATTTAACCTGCCTTCCTGCACTCTGTATGTGGGACTCTGATACTCAAGATGGATTGCTCTTTCGGATACTCTGTGTTCTTGTCACTCTAACCCACTTTCAAAAGGGGAGCCCAGTTCTTTCAATGGTGCAGAGTACTTTCCCAATACACTTCCACCTTGGCTTGCAGTCATAATAGCAGATAGTTAACTAGGGCGGAATTGCTAATGTCTCATTGTCCTGTGTTGTAGTCACCAGGGTGATTGGTTATGAGTTCCTCTGATGTCATAAAGCTACAGCATGATGGCATCTGACGTGAGAGCAAGCAAAAGGATACATTTTTCATGGAATTGAAATAGGTAGCCTGCTAGACAGGACTTCCAGCTGAAGACAAAGATGTTAAAATGAAAGAAACTAGGGCAATATTAGAGACTTATACATTTGTTTGGGATGTATGACGTTAGCACGCATACTATTACCACTCATACCTTTACAACACGGTATTTACAATGAATACCGTTACAACGCATAGCGCTTTGAGGTGCTGGATAGTGGTAAGTGTAATTTTATATTCCAACTCCAGTCCCCGTGGACACTAGGGAAGGTGTTGTATATAAAATTAAACTTATTCCCTATCCTAGAGCGCCCCCCAGCGCAATGCGTTGTAATGGTATGCGTGGTAATGCCTGCGTTGTAATGGTAGTGCGTGGTAAAAAATGCGTGCTAAACGTTGTATACCATTTGTTTGTAGTTATAGGTGATAGTAATATTCTCGAGTTCGCTATTGGTTAACTGATAGGGATGTCCAACAACAAAGATGTTAGAATCTGTTGTTCATAGTTTTTAATATTACCACTAACTATAGCATAAGCCTTCCTACAAAAAGGTATCAGGTCACTCCATAGTTATTGCTGTACCATAACCTAACAGAATTGCAGTGAGAAGGATCCCCTGTCCCATGGCTAGCATTTACATCTTTTTATTTACATCCTAACATTATTTCTAGCGTGGTGTAGAGAGTCATAGCAAATAAGGCTTTGGATTGAGAGAAGTATGCTAGGTTGAAAATAAAATTGAGGTTTGAATTTTTAAGTGAGCTGTGGATTTTCGCATTGTAACAGGCGCCATAGTACTAATTATTGGCACAGTATACAAATATATTTGTTGTGTTGCATTAGTTTGGAAATGTTCAAGTTCTGTTAATGAACTAACAGTTGACTTTTCCATCTGCAGATTATACAGAATGACCAGCAGAGGGAGTGATGCCGGAAACCATTTCCCTGCATTGCTGAGACCCAAAAAAAAAAAAAGTCGCCAGCCTTCGACTTCCTTGATCAATTTACATGGTAGGTGAAACTCTCATTTAATCGTTTTCCTTGTGTTTGAAAGAATTTCAGGGCGTCTGATGGCTCTCAGCACCTTTTAGTGGGGTCTTCTGCATAAATATTATTTGTCCAGACTGAAGCCATATGGATGACGCTATTGGCATAAATGATAGTTTATGAAAGACGTTGACTGTCTACAAGGCTGAAAATCCTACTTGAGATACTAGTGCAAGCAATTTATCATCACAGGAAATTAGTGTCTTTGAAGCTGGAATGAGTTGTCTTATGTTAGAGCGATTGACTTACTTTGAAAGACGGGAAGCTTATTTAACCTGCCTTCCTGCACTCTGTATGTGGGACTCTGATACTCAAGATGGATTGCTCTTTCGGATACTCTGTGTTCTTGTCACTCTAACCCACTTTCAAAAGGGGAGCCCAGTTCTTTCAATGGTGCAGAGTACTTTCCCAATACACTTCCACCTTGGCTTGCAGTCATAATAGCAGATAGTTAACTAGGGCGGAATTGCTAATGTCTCATTGTCCTGTGTTGTAGTCACCAGGGTGATTGGTTATGAGTTCCTCTGATGTCATAAAGCTACAGCATGATGGCATCTGACGTGAGATCAAGCAAATGGATACATTTTTCATGGAATTGAAATAGGTAGCCTGCTAGACAGGACTTCCAGCTGAAGACAAAGATGTTAAAATGAAAGAAACTAGGACAATATTAGAGACTTATACATTTGTTTGGGATGTATGACGTTAGCACGCATACTATTACCATGCATACCTTTACAACGCGGTATTTACAACGAATACAGTTACAACGCATAGCGCTTTGAGGTGCTGGATAGTGCTAAGTATAATTTTATATTCCAACTCCAGTCCCCGTGGACACTAGGGAAGGTGTTGGATATAAAATTAAACGTATTCCCTATCCTAGAGTGCCCCCCAGCGCAATGCGTTGTAATGGTATGCGTGGTAATGCCTGCGTTGAAATGGTAGTGCGTGGTAAAAAATGCGTGCTAAACGTTGTATACCATTTGTTTGTAGTTGAAGGTGATAGTAATATTCTCGAGTTCTCTATTGGTTAACTGATAGGGATGTGCAACAACAAAGATGTTAGAATCTGTTGTTCATAGTTTTTAATATTACCACTAACTATAGCATAAGCCTTCCTACAAAAACTTATCAGGTCACTCCATAGTTATTGCTGTACCATAACCTAACAGAATTGCAGTGAGAAGGATCCCCTGTCACATGGCTAGCATTTACATCTTCTTATTTACATCCTAATATTGGTTCTAGCGTGGTGTAGAGAGTCATAGCAAATAAGGCTTTGGATTGAGAGAAGTATGCTAGGTTGAAAATAAAATTGAGGTTTGAATTTTTAAGTGAGCTGTGGATTTTCGCATTGTAACAGGCGCCATAGTACTAATTATTGGCACAGTATACAAATATATTTGTTGTGTTGCATTAATTTGGAAATGTTCAAGTTCTGTTAATGAACTAACAGTTGACTTTTCCATCTGCAGATTATACTGAATGACCAGCAGAGGGAGTGATGCCGGAAACCATTTCCCTGCATTGCTGAGACCCAAAAAAAAAAAAGTCGCCAGCCTTCGACTTCCTTGATCAATTTACATGGTAGGTGAAACTCTCATTTAATCGTTTTCCTTGTGTTTGAAAGAATTTCAGGGCGTCTGATGGCTCTCAGCACCTTTTAGTGGGGTCTTCTGCATAAATATTATTTGTCCAGACTGAAGCCATATGGATGACGCTATTGGCATAAATGATAGTTTATGAAAGACGTTGACTGTCTACAAGGCTGAAAATCCTACTTGAGATACTAGTGCAAGCAATTTATCATCACAGGAAATTAGTGTCTTTGAAGCTGGAATGAGTTGTCTTATGTTAGAGCGATTGACTTACTTTGAAAGACGGGAAGCTTATTTAACCTGCCTTCCTGCACTCTGTATGTGGGACTCTGATACTCAAGATGGATTGCTCTTTCGGATACTCTGTGTTCTTTTCACTCTAACCCACTTTCAAAAGGGGAGCCCAGTTCTTTCAATGGTGCAGAGTACTTTCCCAATACACTTCCACCTTGGCTTGCAGTCATAATAGCAGATAGTTAACTAGGGCGGAATTGCTAATGTCTCATTGTCCTGTGTTGTAGTCACCAGGGAGATTGGTTATGAGTTCCTCTGATGTCATAAAGCTACAGCATGATGGCATCTGACGTGAGATCAAGCAAAAGGATACATTTCTCATGGAATTGAAATAGGTAGCCTGCTAGACAGGACTTCCAGCTGAAGACAAAGATGTTAAAATGAAAGAAACTAGGGCAATATTAGAGACTTATACATTTGTTTGGGATGTATGACGTTAGCACGCATACTATTACCACTCATACCTTTACAACACGGTATTTACAATGAATACCGTTACAACGCATAGCGCTTTGAGGTGCTGGATAGTGGTAAGTGTAATTTTATATTCCAACTCCAGTCCCCGTGGACACTAGGGAAGGTGTTGTATATAAAATTAAACTTATTCCCTATCCTAGAGCGCCCCCCAGCGCAATGCGTTGTAATGGTATGCGTGGTAATGCCTGCGTTGTAATGGTAGTGCGTGGTAAAAAATGCGTGCTAAACGTTGTATACCATTTGTTTGTAGTTATAGGTGATAGTAATATTCTCGAGTTCGCTATTGGTTAACTGATAGGGATGTCCAACAACAAAGATGTTAGAATCTGTTGTTCATAGTTTTTAATATTACCACTAACTATAGCATAAGCCTTCCTACAAAAAGGTATCAGGTCACTCCATAGTTATTGCTGTACCATAACCTAACAGAATTGCAGTGAGAAGGATCCCCTGTCCCATGGCTAGCATTTACATCTTTTTATTTACATCCTAACATTATTTCTAGCGTGGTGTAGAGAGTCATAGCAAATAAGGCTTTGGATTGAGAGAAGTATGCTAGGTTGAAAATAAAATTGAGGTTTGAATTTTTAAGTGAGCTGTGGATTTTCGCATTGTAACAGGCGCCATAGTACTAATTATTGGCACAGTATACAAATATATTTGTTGTGTTGCATTAGTTTGGAAATGTTCAAGTTCTGTTAATGAACTAACAGTTGACTTTTCCATCTGCAGATTATACAGAATGACCAGCAGAGGGAGTGATGCCGGAAACCATTTCCCTGCATTGCTGAGACCCAAAAAAAAAAAAAGTCGCCAGCCTTCGACTTCCTTGATCAATTTACATGGTAGGTGAAACTCTCATTTAATCGTTTTCCTTGTGTTTGAAAGAATTTCAGGGCGTCTGATGGCTCTCAGCACCTTTTAGTGGGGTCTTCTGCATAAATATTATTTGTCCAGACTGAAGCCATATGGATGACGCTATTGGCATAAATGATAGTTTATGAAAGACGTTGACTGTCTACAAGGCTGAAAATCCTACTTGAGATACTAGTGCAAGCAATTTATCATCACAGGAAATTAGTGTCTTTGAAGCTGGAATGAGTTGTCTTATGTTAGAGCGATTGACTTACTTTGAAAGACGGGAAGCTTATTTAACCTGCCTTCCTGCACTCTGTATGTGGGACTCTGATACTCAAGATGGATTGCTCTTTCGGATACTCTGTGTTCTTGTCACTCTAACCCACTTTCAAAAGGGGAGCCCAGTTCTTTCAATGGTGCAGAGTACTTTCCCAATACACTTCCACCTTGGCTTGCAGTCATAATAGCAGATAGTTAACTAGGGCGGAATTGCTAATGTCTCATTGTCCTGTGTTGTAGTCACCAGGGTGATTGGTTATGAGTTCCTCTGATGTCATAAAGCTACAGCATGATGGCATCTGACGTGAGATCAAGCAAATGGATACATTTTTCATGGAATTGAAATAGGTAGCCTGCTAGACAGGACTTCCAGCTGAAGACAAAGATGTTAAAATGAAAGAAACTAGGACAATATTAGAGACTTATACATTTGTTTGGGATGTATGACGTTAGCACGCATACTATTACCATGCATACCTTTACAACGCGGTATTTACAACGAATACAGTTACAACGCATAGCGCTTTGAGGTGCTGGATAGTGGTAAGTATAATTTTATATTCCAACTCCAGTCCCCGTGGACACTAGGGAAGGTGTTGGATATAAAATTAAACGTATTCCCTATCCTAGAGCGCCCCCCAGCGCAATGCGTTGTAATGGTATGCGTGGTAATGCCTGCGTTGTAATGGTAGTGCGTGGTAAAAAATGCGTGCTAAACGTTGTATACCATTTGTTTGTAGTTGAAGGTGATAGTAATATTCTCGAGTTCTCTATTGGTTAACTGATAGGGATGTGCAACAACAAAGATGTTAGAATCTGTTGTTCATAGTTTTTAATATTACCACTAACTATAGCATAAGCCTTCCTACAAAAACTTATCAGGTCACTCCATAGTTATTGCTGTACCATAACCTAACAGAATTGCAGTGAGAAGGATCCCCTGTCACATGGCTAGCATTTACATCTTCTTATTTACATCCTAATATTGGTTCTAGCGTGGTGTAGAGAGTCATAGCAAATAAGGCTTTGGATTGAGAGAAGTATGCTAGGTTGAAAATCAAATTGAGGTTTAAATTTTTAAGTGAGCTGTGGATTTTCGCATTGTAACAGGCGCCATAGTACTAATTATTGGCACAGTATACAAATATATTTGTTGTGTTGCATTAGTTTGGAAATGTTCAAGTTCTGTTAATGAACTAACAGTTGACTTTTCCATCTGCAGATTATACTGAATGACCAGCAGAGGGAGTGATGCCGGAAACCATTTCCCTGCATTGCTGAGACCCAAAAAAAAAAAAAGTCGCCAGCCTTCGACTTCCTTGATCAATTTACATGGTAGGTGAAACTCTCATTTAATCGTTTTCCTTGTGTTTGAAAGAATTTCAGGGCGTCTGATGGCTCTCAGCACCTTTTAGAGGGGTCTTCTGCATAAATATTATTTGTCCAGACTGAAGCCATATGGATGACGCTATTGGCATAAATGATAGTTTATGAAAGACGTTGACTGTCTACAAGGCTGAAAATCCTACTTGAGATACTAGTGCAAGCAATTTATCATCACAGGAAATTAGTGTCTTTGAAGCTGGAATGAGTTGTCTTATGTTAGAGCGATTGACTTACTTTGAAAGACGGGAAGCTTATTTAACCTGCCTTCCTGCACTCTGTATGTGGGACTCTGATACTCAAGATGGATTGCTCTTTCGGATACTCTGTGTTCTTTTCACTCTAACCCACTTTCAAAAGGGGAGCCCAGTTCTTTCAATGGTGCAGAGTACTTTCCCAATACACTTCCACCTTGGCTTGCAGTCATAATAGCAGATAGTTAACTAGGGCGGAATTGCTAATGTCTCATTGTCCTGTGTTGTAGTCACCAGGGTGATTGGTTATGAGTTCCTCTGATGTCATAAAGCTACAGCATGATGGCATCTGACGTGAGAGCAAGCAAAAGGATACATTTTTCATGGAATTGAAATAGGTAGCCTGCTAGACAGGACTTCCAGCTGAAGACAAAGATGTTAAAATGAAAGAAACTAGGGCAATATTAGAGACTTATACATTTGTTTGGGATGTATGACGTTAGCACGCATACTATTACCACTCATACCTTTACAACACGGTATTTACAATGAATACCGTTACAACGCATAGCGCTTTGAGGTGCTGGATAGTGGTAAGTGTAATTTTATATTCCAACTCCAGTCCCCGTGGACACTAGGGAAGGTGTTGTATATAAAATTAAACTTATTCCCTATCCTAGAGCGCCCCCCAGCGCAATGCGTTGTAATGGTATGGGTGGTAATGCCTGCGTTGTAATGGTAGTGCGTGGTAAAAAATGCGTGCTAAACGTTGTATACCATTTGTTTGTAGTTATAGGTGATAGTAATATTCTCGAGTTCGCTATTGGTTAACTGATAGGGATGTCCAACAACAAAGATGCTAGAATCTGTTGTTCATAGTTTTTAATATTACCACTAACTATAGCATAAGCCTTCCTACAAAAAGGTATCAGGTCACTCCATAGTTATTGCTGTACCATAACCTAACAGAATTGCAGTGAGAAGGATCCCCTGTCCCATGGCTAGCATTTACATCTTTTTATTTACATCCTAACATTATTTCTAGCGTGGTGTAGAGAGTCATAGCAAATAAGGCTTTGGATTGAGAGAAGTATGCTAGGTTGAAAATAAAATTGAGGTTTGAATTTTTAAGTGAGCTGTGGATTTTCGCATTGTAACAGGCGCCATAGTACTAATTATTGGCACAGTATACAAATATATTTGTTGTGTTGCATTAGTTTGGAAATGTTCAAGTTCTGTTAATGAACTAACAGTTGACTTTTCCATCTGCAGATTATACTGAATGACCAGCAGAGGGAGTGATGCCGGAAACCATTTCCCTGCATTGCTGAGACCCAAAAAAAAAAAAAAGTCGCCAGCCTTCGACTTCCTTGATCAATTTACATGGTAGGTGAAACTCTCATTTAATCGTTTTCCTTGTGTTTGAAAGAATTTCAGGGCGTCTGATGGCTCTCAGCACCTTTTAGAGGGGTCTTCTGCATAAATATTATTTGTCCAGACTGAAGCCATATGGATGACGCTATTGGCATAAATGATAGTTTATGAAAGACGTTGACTGTCTACAAGGCTGAAAATCCTACTTGAGATACTAGTGCAAGCAATTTATCATCACAGGAAATTAGTGTCTTTGAAGCTGGAATGAGTTGTCTTATGTTAGAGCGATTGACTTACTTTGAAAGAGGGGAAGCTTATTTAACCTGCCTTCCTGCACTCTGTATGTGGGACTCTGATACTCAAGATGGATTGCTCTTTCGGATACTCTGTGTTCTTGTCACTCTAACCCACTTTCAAAAGGGGAGCCCAGTTCTTTCAATGGTGCAGAGTACTTTCCCAATACACTTCCACCTTGGCTTGCAGTCATAATAGCAGATAGTTAACTAGGGCGGAATTGCTAATGTCTCATTGTCCTGTGTTGTAGTCACCAGGGTGATTGGTTATGAGTTCCTCTGATGTCATAAAGCTACAGCATGATGGCATCTGACGTGAGATCAAGCAAATGGATACATTTTTCATGGAATTGAAATAGGTAGCCTGCTAGACAGGACTTCCAGCTGAAGACAAAGATGTTAAAATGAAAAACTAGGACAATATTAGAGACTTATACATTTGTTTGGGATGTATGACGTTAGCATGCATACTATTACCATGCATACCTTTACAACGCGGTATTTACAACGAATACAGTTACAACGCATAGCGCTTTGAGGTGCTGGATAGTGGTAAGTATAATTTTATATTCCAACTCCAGTCCCCGTGGACACTAGGGAAGGTGTTGGATATAAAATTAAACGTATTCCCTATCCTAGAGCGCCCCCCAGCGCAATGCGTTGTAATGGTATGCGTGGTAATGCCTGCGTTGTAATGGTAGTGCGTGGTAAAAAATGCGTGCTAAACGTTGTATACCATTTGTTTGTAGTTGAAGGTGATAGTAATATTCTCGAGTTCTCTATTGGTTAACTGATAGGGATGTGCAACAACAAAGATGTTAGAATCTGTTGTTCATAGTTTTTAATATTACCACTAACTATAGCATAAGCCTTCCTACAAAAACTTATCAGGTCACTCCATAGTTATTGCTGTACCATAACCTAACAGAATTGCAGTGAGAAGGATCCCCTGTCCCATGGCTAGCATTTACATCTTTTTATTTACATCCTAACATTATTTCTAGCGTGGTGTAGAGAGTCATAGCAAATAAGGCTTTGGATTGAGAGAAGTATGCTAGGTTGAAAATAAAATTGAGGTTTGAATTTTTAAGTGAGCTGTGGATTTTCGCATTGTAACAGGCGCCATAGTACTAATTATTGGCACAGTATACAAATATATTTGTTGTGTTGCATTAGTTTGGAAATGTTCAAGTTCTGTTAATGAACTAACAGTTGACTTTTCCATCTGCAGATTATACTGAATGACCAGCAGAGGGAGTGATGCCGGAAACCATTTCCCTGCATTGCTGAGACCCAAAAAAAAAAAAAGTCGCCAGCCTTCGACTTCCTTGATCAATTTACATGGTAGGTGAAACTCTCATTTAATCGTTTTCCTTGTGTTTGAAAGAATTTCAGGGCGTCTGATGGCTCTCAGCACCTTTTAGAGGGGTCTTCTGCATAAATATTATTTGTCCAGACTGAAGCCATATGGATGACGCTATTGGCATAAATGATAGTTTATGAAAGACGTTGACTGTCTACAAGGCTGAAAATCCTACTTGAGATACTAGTGCAAGCAATTTATCATCACAGGAAATTAGTGTCTTTGAAGCTGGAATGAGTTGTCTTATGTTAGAGCGATTGACTTACTTTGAAAGAGGGGAAGCTTATTTAACCTGCCTGCCTGCACTCTGTATGTGGGACTCTGATACTCAAGATGGATTGCTCTTTCGGATACTCTGTGTTCTTTTCACTCTAACCCACTTTCAAAAGGGGAGCCCAGTTCTTTCAATGGTGCAGAGTACTTTCCCAATACACTTCCACCTTGGCTTGCAGTCATAATAGCAGATAGTTAACTAGGGCGGAATTGCTAATGTCTCATTGTCCTGTGTTGTAGTCACCAGGGAGATTGGTTATGAGTTCCTCTGATGTCATAAAGCTACAGCATGATGGCATCTGACGTGAGATCAAGCAAAAGGATACATTTCTCATGGAATTGAAATAGGTAGCCTGCTAGACAGGACTTCCAGCTGAAGACAAAGATGTTAAAATGAAAGAAACTAGGGCAATATTAGAGACTTATACATTTGTTTGGGATGTATGACGTTAGCACGCATACTATTACCACTCATACCTTTACAACACGGTATTTACAATGAATACCGTTACAACGCATAGCGCTTTGAGGTGCTGGATAGTGGTAAGTGTAATTTTATATTCCAACTCCAGTCCCCGTGGACACTAGGGAAGGTGTTGTATATAAAATTAAACTTATTCCCTATCCTAGAGCGCCCCCCAGCGCAATGCGTTGTAATGGTATGCGTGGTAATGCCTGCGTTGTAATGGTAGTGCGTGGTAAAAAATGCGTGCTAAACGTTGTATACCATTTGTTTGTAGTTATAGGTGATAGTAATATTCTCGAGTTCGCTATTGGTTAACTGATAGGGATGTCCAACAACAAAGATGTTAGAATCTGTTGTTCATAGTTTTTAATATTACCACTAACTATAGCATAAGCCTTCCTACAAAAACTTATCAGGTCACTCCATAGTTATTGCTGTACCATAACCTAACAGAATTGCAGTGAGAAGGATCCCCTGTCACATGGCTAGCATTTACATCTTCTTATTTACATCCTAATATTGGTTCTAGCGTGGTGTAGAGAGTCATAGCAAATAAGGCTTTGGATTGAGAGAAGTATGCTAGGTTGAAAATAAAATTGAGGTTTGAATTTTTAAGTGAGCTGTGGATTTTCGCATTGTAACAGGCGCCATAGTACTAATTATTGGCACAGTATACAAATATATTTGTTGTGTTGCATTAATTTGGAAATGTTCAAGTTCTGTTAATGAACTAACAGTTGACTTTTCCATCTGCAGATTATACTGAATGACCAGCAGAGGGAGTGATGCCGGAAACCATTTCCCTGCATTGCTGAGACCCAAAAAAAATAAAGTCGCCAGCCTTCGACTTCCTTGATCAATTTACATGGTAGGTGAAACTCTCATTTAATCGTTTTCCTTGTGTTTGAAAGAATTTCAGGGCGTCTGATGGCTCTCAGCACCTTTTAGTGGGGTCTTCTGCATAAATATTATTTGTCCAGACTGAAGCCATATGGATGACGCTATTGGCATAAATGATAGTTTATGAAAGACGTTGACTGTCTACAAGGCTGAAAATCCTACTTGAGATACTAGTGCAAGCAATTTATCATCACAGGAAATTAGTGTCTTTGAAGCTGGAATGAGTTGTCTTATGTTAGAGCGATTGACTTACTTTGAAAGACGGGAAGCTTATTTAACCTGCCTTCCTGCACTCTGTATGTGGGACTCTGATACTCAAGATGGATTGCTCTTTCGGATACTCTGTGTTCTTTTCACTCTAACCCACTTTCAAAAGGGGAGCCCAGTTCTTTCAATGGTGCAGAGTACTTTCCCAATACACTTCCACCTTGGCTTGCAGTCATAATAGCAGATAGTTAACTAGGGCGGAATTGCTAATGTCTCATTGTCCTGTGTTGTAGTCACCAGGGAGATTGGTTATGAGTTCCTCTGATGTCATAAAGCTACAGCATGATGGCATCTGACGTGAGATCAAGCAAAAGGATACATTTCTCATGGAATTGAAATAGGTAGCCTGCTAGACAGGACTTCCAGCTGAAGACAAAGATGTTAAAATGAAAGAAACTAGGGCAATATTAGAGACTTATACATTTGTTTGGGATGTATGACGTTAGCACGCATACTATTACCACTCATACCTTTACAACACGGTATTTACAATGAATACCGTTACAACGCATAGCGCTTTGAGGTGCTGGATAGTGGTAAGTGTAATTTTATATTCCAACTCCAGTCCCCGTGGACACTAGGGAAGGTGTTGTATATAAAATTAAACTTATTCCCTATCCTAGAGCGCCCCCCAGCGCAATGCGTTGTAATGGTATGCGTGGTAATGCCTGCGTTGTAATGGTAGTGCGTGGTAAAAAATGCGTGCTAAACGTTGTATACCATTTGTTTGTAGTTATAGGTGATAGTAATATTCTCGAGTTCGCTATTGGTTAACTGATAGGGATGTCCAACAACAAAGATGTTAGAATCTGTTGTTCATAGTTTTTAATATTACCACTAACTATAGCATAAGCCTTCCTACAAAAAGGTATCAGGTCACTCCATAGTTATTGCTGTACCATAACCTAACAGAATTGCAGTGAGAAGGATCCCCTGTCCCATGGCTAGCATTTACATCTTTTTATTTACATCCTAACATTATTTCTAGCGTGGTGTAGAGAGTCATAGCAAATAAGGCTTTGGATTGAGAGAAGTATGCTAGGTTGAAAATAAAATTGAGGTTTGAATTTTTAAGTGAGCTGTGGATTTTCGCATTGTAACAGGCGCCATAGTACTAATTATTGGCACAGTATACAAATATATTTGTTGTGTTGCATTAGTTTGGAAATGTTCAAGTTCTGTTAATGAACTAACAGTTGACTTTTCCATCTGCAGATTATACAGAATGACCAGCAGAGGGAGTGATGCCGGAAACCATTTCCCTGCATTGCTGAGACCCAAAAAAAAAAAAAGTCGCCAGCCTTCGACTTCCTTGATCAATTTACATGGTAGGTGAAACTCTCATTTAATCGTTTTCCTTGTGTTTGAAAGAATTTCAGGGCGTCTGATGGCTCTCAGCACCTTTTAGTGGGGTCTTCTGCATAAATATTATTTGTCCAGACTGAAGCCATATGGATGACGCTATTGGCATAAATGATAGTTTATGAAAGACGTTGACTGTCTACAAGGCTGAAAATCCTACTTGAGATACTAGTGCAAGCAATTTATCATCACAGGAAATTAGTGTCTTTGAAGCTGGAATGAGTTATCTTATGTTAGAGCGATTGACTTACTTTGAAAGACGGGAAGCTTATTTAACCTGCCTTCCTGCACTCTGTATGTGGGACTCTGATACTCAAGATGGATTGCTCTTTCGGATACTCTGTGTTCTTGTCACTCTAACCCACTTTCAAAAGGGGAGCCCAGTTCTTTCAATGGTGCAGAGTACTTTCCCAATACACTTCCACCTTGGCTTGCAGTCATAATAGCAGATAGTTAACTAGGGCGGAATTGCTAATGTCTCATTGTCCTGTGTTGTAGTCACCAGGGTGATTGGTTATGAGTTCCTCTGATGTCATAAAGCTACAGCATGATGGCATCTGACGTGAGATCAAGCAAATGGATACATTTTTCATGGAATTGAAATAGGTAGCCTGCTAGACAGGACTTCCAGCTGAAGACAAAGATGTTAAAATGAAAAACTAGGACAATATTAGAGACTTATACATTTGTTTGGGATGTATGACGTTAGCATGCATACTATTACCATGCATACCTTTACAACGCGGTATTTACAACGAATACAGTTACAACGCATAGCGCTTTGAGGTGCTGGATAGTGGTAAGTATAATTTTATATTCCAACTCCAGTCCCCGTGGACACTAGGGAAGGTGTTGGATATAAAATTAAACGTATTCCCTATCCTAGAGCGCCCCCCAGCGCAATGCGTTGTAATGGTATGCGTGGTAATGCCTGCGTTGTAATGGTAGTGCGTGGTAAAAAATGCGTGCTAAACGTTGTATACCATTTGTTTGTAGTTGAAGGTGATAGTAATATTCTCGAGTTCTCTATTGGTTACCTGATAGGGATGTGCAACAACAAAGATGTTAGAATCTGTTGTTCATAGTTTTTAATATTACCACTAACTATAGCATAAGCCTTCCTACAAAAACTTATCAGGTCACTCCATAGTTATTGCTGTACCATAACCTAACAGAATTGCAGTGAGAAGGATCCCCTGTCACATGGCTAGCATTTACATCTTCTTATTTACATCCTAATATTGGTTCTAGCGTGGTGTAGAGAGTCATAGCAAATAAGGCTTTGGATTGAGAGAAGTATGCTAGGTTGAAAATCAAATTGAGGTTTAAATTTTTAAGTGAGCTGTGGATTTTCGCATTGTAACAGGCACCATAGTACTAATTATTGGCACAGTATACAAATATATTTGTTGTGTTGCATTAGTTTGGAAATGTTCAAGTTCTGTTAATGAACTAACAGTTGACTTTTCCATCTGCAGATTATACTGAATGACCAGCAGAGGGAGTGATGCCGGAAACCATTTCCCTGCATTGCTGAGACCCAAAAAAAAAAAAAGTCGCCAGCCTTCGACTTCCTTGATCAAT
Organism: Lissotriton vulgaris; assembly: GCF_964263255.1. Taxonomy (NCBI): domain Eukaryota; kingdom Metazoa; phylum Chordata; class Amphibia; order Caudata; family Salamandridae; genus Lissotriton; species Lissotriton vulgaris. The sequence continues at coordinate 1,206,883 of NW_028245779.1, read as the reverse complement.
TTACATGGTAGGTGAAACTCTCATTTAATCGTTTTCCTTGTGTTTGAAAGAATTTCAGGGCGTCTGATGGCTCTCAGCACCTTTTAGAGGGGTCTTCTGCATAAATATTATTTGTCCAGACTGAAGCCATATGGATGACGCTATTGGCATAAATGATAGTTTATGAAAGACGTTGACTGTCTACAAGGCTGAAAATCCTACTTGAGATACTAGTGCAAGCAATTTATCATCACAGGAAATTAGTGTCTTTGAAGCTGGAATGAGTTGTCTTATGTTAGAGCGATTGACTTACTTTGAAAGACGGGAAGCTTATTTAACCTGCCTTCCTGCACTCTGTATGTGGGACTCTGATACTCAAGATGGATTGCTCTTTCGGATACTCTGTGTTCTTTTCACTCTAACCCACTTTCAAAAGGGGAGCCCAGTTCTTTCAATGGTGCAGAGTACTTTCCCAATACACTTCCACCTTGGCTTGCAGTCATAATAGCAGATAGTTAACTAGGGCGGAATTGCTAATGTCTCATTGTCCTGTGTTGTAGTCACCAGGGTGATTGGTTATGAGTTCCTCTGATGTCATAAAGCTACAGCATGATGGCATCTGACGTGAGAGCAAGCAAAAGGATACATTTTTCATGGAATTGAAATAGGTAGCCTGCTAGACAGGACTTCCAGCTGAAGACAAAGATGTTAAAATGAAAGAAACTAGGGCAATATTAGAGACTTATACATTTGTTTGGGATGTATGACGTTAGCACGCATACTATTACCACTCATACCTTTACAACACGGTATTTACAATGAATACCGTTACAACGCATAGCGCTTTGAGGTGCTGGATAGTGGTAAGTGTAATTTTATATTCCAACTCCAGTCCCCGTGGACACTAGGGAAGGTGTTGTATATAAAATTAAACTTATTCCCTATCCTAGAGCGCCCCCCAGCGCAATGCGTTGTAATGGTATGGGTGGTAATGCCTGCGTTGTAATGGTAGTGCGTGGTAAAAAATGCGTGCTAAACGTTGTATACCATTTGTTTGTAGTTATAGGTGATAGTAATATTCTCGAGTTCGCTATTGGTTAACTGATAGGGATGTCCAACAACAAAGATGCTAGAATCTGTTGTTCATAGTTTTTAATATTACCACTAACTATAGCATAAGCCTTCCTACAAAAAGGTATCAGGTCACTCCATAGTTATTGCTGTACCATAACCTAACAGAATTGCAGTGAGAAGGATCCCCTGTCCCATGGCTAGCATTTACATCTTTTTATTTACATCCTAACATTATTTCTAGCGTGGTGTAGAGAGTCATAGCAAATAAGGCTTTGGATTGAGAGAAGTATGCTAGGTTGAAAATAAAATTGAGGTTTGAATTTTTAAGTGAGCTGTGGATTTTCGCATTGTAACAGGCGCCATAGTACTAATTATTGGCACAGTATACAAATATATTTGTTGTGTTGCATTAGTTTGGAAATGTTCAAGTTCTGTTAATGAACTAACAGTTGACTTTTCCATCTGCAGATTATACTGAATGACCAGCAGAGGGAGTGATGCCGGAAACCATTTCCCTGCATTGCTGAGACCCAAAAAAAAAAAAAGTCGCCAGCCTTCGACTTCCTTGATCAATTTACATGGTAGGTGAAACTCTCATTTAATCGTTTTCCTTGTGTTTGAAAGAATTTCAGGGCGTCTGATGGCTCTCAGCACCTTTTAGAGGGGTCTTCTGCATAAATATTATTTGTCCAGACTGAAGCCATATGGATGACGCTATTGGCATAAATGATAGTTTATGAAAGACGTTGACTGTCTACAAGGCTGAAAATCCTACTTGAGATACTAGTGCAAGCAATTTATCATCACAGGAAATTAGTGTCTTTGAAGCTGGAATGAGTTGTCTTATGTTAGAGCGATTGACTTACTTTGAAAGAGGGGAAGCTTATTTAACCTGCCTTCCTGCACTCTGTATGTGGGACTCTGATACTCAAGATGGATTGCTCTTTCGGATACTCTGTGTTCTTGTCACTCTAACCCACTTTCAAAAGGGGAGCCCAGTTCTTTCAATGGTGCAGAGTACTTTCCCAATACACTTCCACCTTGGCTTGCAGTCATAATAGCAGATAGTTAACTAGGGCGGAATTGCTAATGTCTCATTGTCCTGTGTTGTAGTCACCAGGGTGATTGGTTATGAGTTCCTCTGATGTCATAAAGCTACAGCATGATGGCATCTGACGTGAGATCAAGCAAATGGATACATTTTTCATGGAATTGAAATAGGTAGCCTGCTAGACAGGACTTCCAGCTGAAGACAAAGATGTTAAAATGAAAAACTAGGACAATATTAGAGACTTATACATTTGTTTGGGATGTATGACGTTAGCATGCATACTATTACCATGCATACCTTTACAACGCGGTATTTACAACGAATACAGTTACAACGCATAGCGCTTTGAGGTGCTGGATAGTGGTAAGTATAATTTTATATTCCAACTCCAGTCCCCGTGGACACTAGGGAAGGTGTTGGATATAAAATTAAACGTATTCCCTATCCTAGAGCGCCCCCCAGCGCAATGCGTTGTAATGGTATGCGTGGTAATGCCTGCGTTGTAATGGTAGTGCGTGGTAAAAAATGCGTGCTAAACGTTGTATACCATTTGTTTGTAGTTGAAGGTGATAGTAATATTCTCGAGTTCTCTATTGGTTAACTGATAGGGATGTGCAACAACAAAGATGTTAGAATCTGTTGTTCATAGTTTTTAATATTACCACTAACTATAGCATAAGCCTTCCTACAAAAACTTATCAGGTCACTCCATAGTTATTGCTGTACCATAACCTAACAGAATTGCAGTGAGAAGGATCCCCTGTCACATGGCTAGCATTTACATCTTCTTATTTACATCCTAATATTGGTTCTAGCGTGGTGTAGAGAGTCATAGCAAATAAGGCTTTGGATTGAGAGAAGTATGCTAGGTTGAAAATCAAATTGAGGTTTAAATTTTTAAGTGAGCTGTGGATTTTCGCATTGTAACAGGCGCCATAGTACTAATTATTGGCACAGTATACAAATATATTTGTTGTGTTGCATTAGTTTGGAAATGTTCAAGTTCTGTTAATGAACTAACAGTTGACTTTTCCATCTGCAGATTATACAGAATGACCAGCAGAGGGAGTGATGCCGGAAACCATTTCCCTGCATTGCTGAGACCCAAAAAAAATAAAGTCGCCAGCCTTCGACTTCCTTGATCAATTTACATGGTAGGTGAAACTCTCATTTAATCGTTTTCCTTGTGTTTGAAAGAATTTCAGGGCGTCTGATGGCTCTCAGCACCTTTTAGAGGGGTCTTCTGCATAAATATTATTTGTCCAGACTGAAGCCATATGGATGACGCTATTGGCATAAATGATAGTTTATGAAAGACGTTGACTGTCTACAAGGCTGAAAATCCTACTTGAGATACTAGTGCAAGCAATTTATCATCACAGGAAATTAGTGTCTTTGAAGCTGGAATGAGTTGTCTTATGTTAGAGCGATTGACTTACTTTGAAAGAGGGGAAGCTTATTTAACCTGCCTGCCTGCACTCTGTATGTGGGACTCTGATACTCAAGATGGATTGCTCTTTCGGATACTCTGTGTTCTTTTCACTCTAACCCACTTTCAAAAGGGGAGCCCAGTTCTTTCAATGGTGCAGAGTACTTTCCCAATACACTTCCACCTTGGCTTGCAGTCATAATAGCAGATAGTTAACTAGGGCGGAATTGCTAATGTCTCATTGTCCTGTGTTGTAGTCACCAGGGAGATTGGTTATGAGTTCCTCTGATGTCATAAAGCTACAGCATGATGGCATCTGACGTGAGATCAAGCAAAAGGATACATTTCTCATGGAATTGAAATAGGTAGCCTGCTAGACAGGACTTCCAGCTGAAGACAAAGATGTTAAAATGAAAGAAACTAGGGCAATATTAGAGACTTATACATTTGTTTGGGATGTATGACGTTAGCACGCATACTATTACCACTCATACCTTTACAACACGGTATTTACAATGAATACCGTTACAACGCATAGCGCTTTGAGGTGCTGGATAGTGGTAAGTGTAATTTTATATTCCAACTCCAGTCCCCGTGGACACTAGGGAAGGTGTTGTATATAAAATTAAACTTATTCCCTATCCTAGAGCGCCCCCCAGCGCAATGCGTTGTAATGGTATGCGTGGTAATGCCTGCGTTGTAATGGTAGTGCGTGGTAAAAAATGCGTGCTAAACGTTGTATACCATTTGTTTGTAGTTATAGGTGATAGTAATATTCTCGAGTTCGCTATTGGTTAACTGATAGGGATGTCCAACAACAAAGATGTTAGAATCTGTTGTTCATAGTTTTTAATATTACCACTAACTATAGCATAAGCCTTCCTACAAAAACTTATCAGGTCACTCCATAGTTATTGCTGTACCATAACCTAACAGAATTGCAGTGAGAAGGATCCCCTGTCACATGGCTAGCATTTACATCTTCTTATTTACATCCTAATATTGGTTCTAGCGTGGTGTAGAGAGTCATAGCAAATAAGGCTTTGGATTGAGAGAAGTATGCTAGGTTGAAAATAAAATTGAGGTTTGAATTTTTAAGTGAGCTGTGGATTTTCGCATTGTAACAGGCGCCATAGTACTAATTATTGGCACAGTATACAAATATATTTGTTGTGTTGCATTAATTTGGAAATGTTCAAGTTCTGTTAATGAACTAACAGTTGACTTTTCCATCTGCAGATTATACTGAATGACCAGCAGAGGGAGTGATGCCGGAAACCATTTCCCTGCATTGCTGAGACCCAAAAAAAATAAAGTCGCCAGCCTTCGACTTCCTTGATCAATTTACATGGTAGGTGAAACTCTCATTTAATCGTTTTCCTTGTGTTTGAAAGAATTTCAGGGCGTCTGATGGCTCTCAGCACCTTTTAGTGGGGTCTTCTGCATAAATATTATTTGTCCAGACTGAAGCCATATGGATGACGCTATTGGCATAAATGATAGTTTATGAAAGACGTTGACTGTCTACAAGGCTGAAAATCCTACTTGAGATACTAGTGCAAGCAATTTATCATCACAGGAAATTAGTGTCTTTGAAGCTGGAATGAGTTGTCTTATGTTAGAGCGATTGACTTACTTTGAAAGACGGGAAGCTTATTTAACCTGCCTTCCTGCACTCTGTATGTGGGACTCTGATACTCAAGATGGATTGCTCTTTCGGATACTCTGTGTTCTTTTCACTCTAACCCACTTTCAAAAGGGGAGCCCAGTTCTTTCAATGGTGCAGAGTACTTTCCCAATACACTTCCACCTTGGCTTGCAGTCATAATAGCAGATAGTTAACTAGGGCGGAATTGCTAATGTCTCATTGTCCTGTGTTGTAGTCACCAGGGAGATTGGTTATGAGTTCCTCTGATGTCATAAAGCTACAGCATGATGGCATCTGACGTGAGATCAAGCAAAAGGATACATTTTTCATGGAATTGAAATAGGTAGCCTGCTAGACAGGACTTCCAGCTGAAGACAAAGATGTTAAAATGAAAAACTAGGACAATATTAGAGACTTATACATTTGTTTGGGATGTATGACGTTAGCATGCATACTATTACCATGCATACCTTTACAACGCGGTATTTACAACGAATACAGTTACAACGCATAGCGCTTTGAGGTGCTGGATAGTGGTAAGTATAATTTTATATTCCAACTCCAGTCCCCGTGGACACTAGGGAAGGTGTTGGATATAAAATTAAACGTATTCCCTATCCTAGAGCGCCCCCCAGCGCAATGCGTTGTAATGGTATGCGTGGTAATGCCTGCGTTGTAATGGTAGTGCGTGGTAAAAAATGCGTGCTAAACGTTGTATACCATTTGTTTGTAGTTGAAGGTGATAGTAATATTCTCGAGTTCTCTATTGGTTAACTGATAGGGATGTGCAACAACAAAGATGTTAGAATCTGTTGTTCATAGTTTTTAATATTACCACTAACTATAGCATAAGCCTTCCTACAAAAACTTATCAGGTCACTCCATAGTTATTGCTGTACCATAACCTAACAGAATTGCAGTGAGAAGGATCCCCTGTCACATGGCTAGCATTTACATCTTCTTATTTACATCCTAATATTGGTTCTAGCGTGGTGTAGAGAGTCATAGCAAATAAGGCTTTGGATTGAGAGAAGTATGCTAGGTTGAAAATCAAATTGAGGTTTAAATTTTTAAGTGAGCTGTGGATTTTCGCATTGTAACAGGCGCCATAGTACTAATTATTGGCACAGTATACAAATATATTTGTTGTGTTGCATTAGTTTGGAAATGTTCAAGTTCTGTTAATGAACTAACAGTTGACTTTTCCATCTGCAGATTATACTGAATGACCAGCAGAGGGAGTGATGCCGGAAACCATTTCCCTGCATTGCTGAGACCCAAAAAAAAAAAAAGTCGCCAGCCTTCGACTTCCTTGATCAATTTACATGGTAGGTGAAACTCTCATTTAATCGTTTTCCTTGTGTTTGAAAGAATTTCAGGGCGTCTGATGGCTCTCAGCACCTTTTAGAGGGGTCTTCTGCATAAATATTATTTGTCCAGACTGAAGCCATATGGATGACGCTATTGGCATAAATGATAGTTTATGAAAGACGTTGACTGTCTACAAGGCTGAAAATCCTACTTGAGATACTAGTGCAAGCAATTTATCATCACAGGAAATTAGTGTCTTTGAAGCTGGAATGAGTTGTCTTATGTTAGAGCGATTGACTTACTTTGAAAGACGGGAAGCTTATTTAACCTGCCTTCCTGCACTCTGTATGTGGGACTCTGATACTCAAGATGGATTGCTCTTTCGGATACT